>NC_064303.1:19216636-19571405 GCF_023373825.1 Bactrocera dorsalis | reverse complement strand
TTAAATTTCACTTTCATATGTAAAACTTTTTGTTGTTGTTTTCCATATATGTATATGCTATATATATATCGATATGTATATATATTATTCGTACCGTTTCACCAAAGTGCCGTTCGTTTTGTCTCGAAGGACCATCATAAAACCCACAACCTCACTTTTTCTAATGCACCTTCAAATTCTTAAATTTCTTAGAAACAAAATTGAAAAAAATGGAATCTACCACTAGTGCACGCGTATGCACAAGGAAGTAATTATATTGCGTTTGTATTTATCTTCAGGTACAATTTTAAAACACTTTACACAATGAGTGTCGGCTGAGGATTCCGACTTAGGATGAAACTGGATATATAAAAATGTTGGAAAACTGGAGGGTTAAAAGATAGTTTCGCACCCGCGACCAACTCCGACTGGATATATAAAAATGTTGGAAAACTGGAGGTTGAAAGATGGTTCGCACACGCGCAACACGACTGGATATATTATTAAAAAAATGTTGGAAAAAACTGGAGGATTAAAGATGTTCGCACACGCGCAACTCCGACTGGATATATATAAAATGTTGGAAAACTGGAGGTTTAAAGATGTTCGCACACGCGCAAATACTCCTGACTGGAGTATATATAAAATGCGTTTCGGAAAAACTGGAGGTCTTAAAAGATGTTCGCACACGATGCAACTCCGACTGATATATATATAAAATGTTGGAAAACTGAGGATGGCACACACGCCGTTTAAAGATGTTCGCACACGCGTAACTCCGACTGGATATATATAAAAATGAAAATAACTGGAGGATGATGAAACCGCTGTTCCAAAAAACGGATCGCACACGCGTACTTTTGGCTGGATGTCGAGGATGAAAAAAGCGAAGTGAGTTGCGGTTGTCCTTTTGGTCCCCTTTTCTTTTCGCTTGTGTGTGGAATCAGCTGGTGTGTGGTGTGGAATGTAAGTTTTGCTGGTTTGTGACGTGGGTGTGATGAAGGTGCGTGTCAGTGTTGCGTGTGTGGATGCCCGGGGGAGGATGCTCATTTGTACACAATTCGATAAAATTTTATGTAAAACTTTAACTGTATTTCATATTATTTACAAACACTGTATTATAAGATCTTTTTAGCACATATTCTCGCCTACATATTACTTACTTACATGTTTCATATTGTTAAAGCTTTAAAATATTCACACTATAAAAAGCAAACACAAATCTTTTTTTCCAAGAATCTGCGCAAACAAGACGTCTATCTTCATTGTTTGTTTACTTATTAAAACATAAAATCCCATACAGAAGTGTTACAATTGCTGCCGATCAGCCACAGTTAACAGTTATGCACATTGCAACACTATGCCACACACACAAACACACTTGAGTAACTGGCTTTTTCACTTCAGCACTCAAAAAGTCAACAATTGACTTGTGTGACACTTGTAAACACCAGTAACACTTGATCCACTTTTTATTTGAACATTTGCCGGTAAGTGAGTAAGCACTAAAGTATGTACGCCGCCACAAATAGCTGCAAGTGTGTATGTGTGACACATATGAGTGTGTTTGTAAATATAAAGTTTTCCATGCATGTGTTTGTATGTGACTTTTCAAAACAAATCAAGCACTCAAGCGTACAATGGTACAAGCAAACAAATGCTATATTTCCTGTGCATTCGCAAAGCCACGAAAGCTGGTGAAGGAGAAGAAGAGTGGGCAGAAATGGCGGAAGTATATGGAAGAGTATCAATTTCAGAGAAAATTGAAGCAGGAAAAAAATTGTTTGCTTTTGTTCTCGCACAATTGCTTGCAAGGCACAAACACCTGCACATATGTATGCGCGTGTTAGTATGAATTGCAACAATAAATACGTGAAAGTGTGAACACACACATACACTTGTGCATATCAAATACAAATACAAATACAACAAAGTATTGCAATGTTTGTTTTATGCTTTTTTCGTCAAAATTGCAACGTCATTTGTACAGCTGTAACATTGAGTGTGTGCTGCCTTGCCTGCATGTGTTCGTGCGTGCGTGTATTTCCAAAGGAAAATTGAGGAAATCAAACTTTATGCACACATGAACACTTCCTTCCTGCGCGTGGTCGACTAACGGCTGGCTTGCTGCGCGTCTGTGGCTACGCCTGCCACACTAACTGACTCACCGACTGACTGAGTGAGTGCCAAGCCGGCTGCTAGCTGTATACCTACCTTATAGCCTAGCGGTAACCGCAAAGTGCAGTTGAAATTTGAGACAAAAGACCATTGAAATGCTGCACAAACACAGGCAAACACACAGAAACATAGACAAACACACACACATACATGCAAACAGGCACAAACACATGCAAAAACACATATCCTCACTCATTTATTTATGTATGTATCACTGCTATTGTGCCAAACTGCAACTTGTATGGAAGTGTTGCCGCAGTAGAATCTAAAGAGCGACGTTTGTACTATCTACGTGCATCAAGTGGAGATGTTGCACACATGTTTTGCAGTGCATTTCTTTCTCAATTGTATACTGCAGCTCAATTGTTTTCAAGCTTATGCATATGGGTGAGCCGAAAAAAATTTAAGAAATGGTGGAAATTATGAATTAAATCGGTATATATACAGAGAAAGACAAGAACAAAATTTTAACATTTTCTGCACCGAGGCTATAATACCAAGATTCACAGATTCAAGTTTTCCTTACAAAAACTTGATTTTGATCGGTCAGTTTGTATGGCAGCTATATGATATAGTGCTCCGATCTGAAAGGTTTTTTTAGAGATTAAATTATTGCTTAAAGTAATAACTCATGCCAAATTTCCTGAAGATATCTTGACGAATGAAAAAGTTTTCCATACAAAAACTTTACTGCAATCGTTCAGCTTGTAGTTGTCTGATATCGATCATTCTCACATATCAGCAGCTTCTTTGCAAGAAAAGAACGGGTGCAAAATTTCAGATCGATATATCAAAAACTCAGGGACTAAGGGGAGACGAAAATGACTAAATCAACTATGCTTTTCATAATGATCATTTATATAACGGGTGATTTTTTTGAGGTTAGGATTTTCATGCATTAGTATTTGACAGATCACGTGGGATTTCAGACATGGTGTCAAAGAGAAAGATGCTCAGTATGCTTTGACATTTCATCATGAATAGACTTACTAACGAGCAACGCTTGCAAATCATTGAATTTTATTACCAAAATCAGTGTTCGGTTCGAAATGTGTTTCGCGCGCGTGTTTTGTTCAGCGATGAGGCTCATTTCTGGTTGAATGGCTACGTAAATAAGCAAAATTGCCGCATTTGGGGTGAAAGAAGCAACCAGAAAGCCGTTCAAGAACTGCCCATGCATCCCGAAAAATGCACTGTTTTGGTGTGGTTTGTACGCTGGTGGAATCATTGGACCGTATTTTTTCAAAGATGCTGTTGGACGCAACGTTACGGTGAATGGCGATCGCTATCGTTCGATGCTAACAAACTTTTTGTTTGCCAAAAATGGAAGAACTGAACTTGGTTGACATGTGGTTTCAACAAGATGGCGCTTACATGCAGCACACAGCTCGCGGATTTCTATGGCCATTTTGAGGGAAAACTTCGGACAACAATTCATCTCAAGAAATGGACCCGTAAGTTGGCCACCAAGATCATGCGATTTAACGCCTTTAGAACTATTTTTTGTGGGGCTAATCAAGTCTAAAGTCTACAGAAATAAGCCAGCAACTATTTTCCAGCTTTGGAAGACAACATTTCCGAAGAAATTCGGGCTATTCCGGCCGAAATGCTCGAAAAAGTTGCCCAAAATTGGACTTTCCGAATGGACCACCTAAGACGCAGCCGCGGTCAACATTTAAATGAAATTATCTTCAAAAAGTAAATGTCATGAACCAATCTAACGTTTCAAATAAAGAACCGATGAGATTTTGCAAATTTTATGCGATTTTTTTTTAAAAAAAATTATCAAGCTCTTAAAAAATCACCCTTTACATGTACATATACATAATATTTGTGTAGAGTCTCTGATGTTTACTTTTGGGTGTTATAAACGCCCATTTTCCAAAAACGTTTTGTAGAATAGATATTTTCTTTCAAAATATAAGTTTATTTTCAACAGCTCAAATTGCTTAGTTTCCGGCTCACACTAATGTGCCAGCACTTTACGCTTTATTGTTTATGTTACTTTGGGTTTGTTAGTTTTAAGTGTCCTTCGTGCCAGTCAACTGCATAATTGAAACTGTAAATTTTTTTTAATTGAACAGATAATAACAGTTATGTTGCAAATATATACACGGATATCTCAATATGCATTAAGAACATACGTCGAACTAACTGGAGCCAGATTTTTCTTTTCTTGATTTCGTTGCATAAAATAACGCAGAAAAAATCAGTGACTTTCAAAATTAAAAAAAAAAACATTTTATCTAACGTCTTCAATTTTTTGATACATCTGTAATTTGTCGCGTGACAGAATATTTCTATACATATAGTTATTAGTTATCTTTCATCCAAATTACAGCGAAAATGCCAAGCATCATGAGACCGCTTACGCGTCGCTATCTACATACGGTTTCCTAGAAACGATAAATTTGCTGACGTATGCTAATATTGTTATTTCTATTGAAAACAGCATTTTCTTCTATATATAATGAAACAACCTCGGGTAAAAAATAGCATTTTTTTAATTTTTTTCTCATATAAAAAATTAAATATTTTATCAGAATTTTTTATTATGACAAACACATACGATTAACAAAGAAATTTTGAAAATTTTGGAAAAACATATTTTAAGCTTGACCATTACGACGCCATTTCCGGTGACCCCTCGGAAAAAAATGCACCCGCGTTGGCAGGATAAGTCTTTACAGGATCATCTAAAATGAAAAACAAAAACGTGTTTTGGTTAAAACTTTAACTTAGAACATAGACGAAGGAAAAAAACTGAAAATTGGATTTTTGGCAAACATTATTAGAAAAAAAAAATTAAAATTTCAGTTGAAATTTCGCGACATTTTTTTTTTTTTGAAATCGGCAAAAACTCTTCGTCCAAGTCTTCAAGAATTGTATCTCACGCCCTGGGCGTGATTCAGAAACCAGAAACTTGGTTTGCTTAAGACCGCAATACCAGGCAAGACACGAATATGTGATTCGGCTGCATGACAACACTCGACCTCACGATGCCAAACCTAACTGGAAACGCTTAAATGTGAAATCCTACCCTATATATCCCAGACATTTCACCGATTATTATTTGTTCCATTCGATAACACATTGTCTGTAAAATAACAAGCAGTTCCACCCACAAGACGACATCGAAAAATGGCTTGATTTTTTGGATAGTATCACAAGTTGAACATTTTTACCGCAATGTTATTCAGTGTCTAGGAGCTTGAGCAGTTTTGGTTTGATTAACCTAATTTTTAGTCATAATGTAGCATATATCAAATACCCTTTACCCTTATCTTGATACCAAGAATAAATTACTGATAGGTATATTGGAAAATGAAAGTTTCAAATGGAATTTAAAATTGTGTTATATGAGAATGGAATAGAAAGTCACGAACCAAATTTGGTGAATTTCACCTAAAAGTGAAAGCGATGTCATGTCCAGCCTTCAATTTTGACCCATGCAGATATTTTATTTTCTTCGTAAATTGTGATTTCGCGCAAAAATCTCGTTTCGGTAAAAGCATGGCGACGTAAAAAGTCGACAGGTTTTAGAAAATTGTAAGATCAGTGAGAATTATTATTTTTGGAACGGAAAACTCACAGTGAAACCAAAGAGCGCAAGAATAATATATCGGATGGCTCTCTTACATAATTGATCATGAGATCCTTACAAATCGACAGATTGCTTTGAACTAATCACAAATTTGCTGAGACGACTAACTCCAGTTTCGGCTATGTCGTCTGGTTCGCCGAAAGTATGACTACCCAGATGTTTCAGCATCAATTTTACAAAGGCTGTACAATGGAGAAGAATCCTAGTGGCACAGCGCCCGCTTAGCGTGGGCGAGTTGCAATGGTCGAGTGTCGAGGTCAACAGCCTAAAGCTAAGTTTAACAGAGAGGTTCTTACAGAAAACTCCTATCCTTGATTCTTCTTCTTAATTGGCGTAGACACCGCTTATGCGATTATAGCCGAGTTAATAACCGCGCGCCAGTCGTTTCTTCTTTTCGCAACGTGGCGCCAATTGGATATTCCAAGCGAAGCCAGGTCCTTCTCCACTTGGTCCTTCCACCGGAGTGGAGGTCTTCCTCTTCCTCTGCTTCCCCCGGCGGGTACAGCGTCGAATACTTTCAGAGCTGGAGTGTTTTCGTCCATTCGGACAACATGACCTAGCCAGCGTAGCCGCTGTCTTTTAATTCGCTGAACTATGTCAATGTCGCCGTATATCTCGTACAGCTCATCGTTCCATCGAATGCGATATTCGCCGTGGCCAACGCGCAAAGGACCATAAATCTTTCGCAGAACTTTTCTCTCGAAAACTCGCAACGTCGACTCATCAGATGTTGTCATCGTCCAAGCCTCTGCACCATATAACAGGACGGGTATTAGGAGTGACTTATAGAGTTTGGCTTTTGTTCGTCGAGAGAGGACTTTGCTTCTCAATTGCCTACTCAGTCCGAAGTAGCACCTGTTGGCAAGAGTTATCCTGCGTTGGATTTCAAAGCTGACATTGTTGGTGGTGTTTACGCTGGTTCCAAGATAGACGAAATTATCTACAACTTCAAAGTTATGACTGTCAACAGTGACGTGAGTGCCAAGTCGCGAGTGCGACGACTGTTTGTTTGATGACAGGAGATATTTCGTCTTGCCCTCGTTCACTGCCAGACCCATTTCTTTTGCTTCCTTGTCCAGTCTGGAGAAAGCAGAACTAACGGCGCGGGTGTTAAGGCCGATGATATCAATATCATCCGCATACGCCAGCAGTTGTACACTCTTATAGAAGATGGTACCTTCTCTGTTGAGTTCTGCAGCTCGAAACTATTTCTCCAGAAGCAGGTTGAAAAAGTCGCACGATAGGGAATCGCCTTGTCTGAAACCTCGTTTGGTATCAAACGGCTCGGAGAGGTCCTTCCCGATCCTGACGGAGCTTTTCGTGTTGCTCAACGTCAGTTTACACAGCCGTATTAGTTTTGGCGGGGATACCAAATTCAGACATCGCGGGCATAAAGGCAGCTCCTTTTCGTGCTGGTCGAAAGCAGCTTTGAAATCGACGAATAGGTGGTGAGTGTCGATTCTCCTTTCACGGGTCTTTTCCAAGATTTGGCGCATGGTGAATATCTGGTCGGTTGTTGATTTACCAGGTCTGAAGCCACACTGATAAGGTCCAATCAGTTTGTTGACGGTGGGCTTTAATCTCTCACACAGTACGCTCGACAGAACCTTATATGCGATATTGAGGAGGCTTATCCCACGGTAGTTGGCGCAGATTGTGGGGTCTCCTTTTTTATGGATTGGGCAGAGCACACTTAGATTCCAATCGTTGGGCATGCTTTCGTCCGACCATATTTTACAAAGAAGTTGATGCATGCTCCTTATCAGTTCTTCGCCGCCGTGTTTGAATAGCTCGGCCGGCAATCCATCGGCCCCTGCGCTTTGCTGTTTTTCCGGCGGGCAATTGCTATTCGTCATTGATTGTGGTATTGGGTTGGCCTTCTCCTGGTGTTTTGCGTTCACTGCCATTCAGCAGGCTGGAGAAGTGTTCCCTCCATAATTTAAGTATGCTCTGGGCATCGGTGGCTAGATAACCTTGGGGGGTTCTACAAGAGTATGCTCCGGTCTTAAAACCTTATGTAAGCCACCGCATCTTTTCGTAGAATTTTTGAGCATTATCCCTGTCGGCCAGCTCATCAAGCTCTTCGTACTCACGCTTCTCGGCCTCTTTCTTCTTCCGTCTGAAAATGCGTCTCGCTTCCCTCTTCAACTCTCGGTATCTATCCCATCCCGCACGTGTTGTGGTCGATCGTAACGTTGCGAGGTAGGCAGCCTGTTTTCTCTCCGCTGCGACACGGCACTCTTCGTCGTACCAGCTGTTCTTTTGCACTTTCCGAAAACCAATGGTTTCGGTTGCAGCTGTACGTAAGGAGTTTGAAATGCCGTCCCACAGTTCCCTTATACCGAGTTGTTGACGAGTGCTCTCAGAGAGCAGGAGTGCAAGCCGAGTAGAGAATCGTTCGGCTGTCTGTTGTGATTGCAGCTTCTCGACGTCGAACCTTCCTTGTGTTTGTTGGCGTGCGTTTTTTTTGCTGCACAGAGGCGGGTGCGAATCTTAGCTGCAACAAGATAGTGGTCCGAGTCGATGTTAGGACCTCGGAGCGCACGCACATCTAAAACACTGGAGACGTGTCTTCCGTCTATCACAACATGATCGATCTGGTTGGTAGTTTTTCGATCCGGAGACAGCCAGGTAGCTTGATGGATCTTCTTATGCTGGAATCTAGTACTACAAATAACCATATTTCGGGCCCCGGCGAAGTCGATCAGCCTCAAACCATTTGGGGAAGTTTCCTCGTGGAGGCTGAATTTACCGACCGTAGTACCAAAGATAGCTTCTTTGCCCACCCTGGCGTTGAAGTCGCCAAGCACGATTTTTACATCGTGACGGGGGCATCTCACATAAGTGCGCTCCAAGCACTCATAAAAAAGCATCTTTGGTCACATCGTCCCTTCTCTTCCGTCGGGGCGTGGCGCAAATCAGCGATATGTTGAAGAACCTCGCTTTGATGCGGAATTGTGGCTAGACGTTCATTCACCGCAGTGAATGATAGTACTCGGCGACGGAGTCTCTCTCCCACCACGAATCCCACACCAAACTTGCGCTCCTTTATATGGGCCACTGTAGTAAATGTCACAAGGACCTACACGTCTCTGTCCTTGTCCCGTCCATCGCATTTCTTGGACGGCGGTGATGTCAGCCTTTGTTTTCACGAGGACATCAACCAGCTGGGCAGTGGCACCTTCCCAGTTAAGGGACCGGACATTCCAGGTGCATGCCCTCAATTCGTAGTCCTTATTTCGTTTGCCATGGTCGTCATCAAAAGGGGGGTCTCTCATCCGAGGCTGGTTATGACTATTCACTGGAGTGTTTTTTTTTACGTGGCGGGTCCCAAACCCAGCGCACAACCCTATGCAGGGGATGTTTCGCCTTCTCACGTTAGCTCGCCTTCAAACGGATGTTCTTAGGCTACCCAGAGGATACTTGGTCAAAGACCGGAAGTCGTGAGCTGCTTGAGTCACATGTAAAAGAATCGTTTCTGGCCACTCCCAAGTAAATGGCAATCAGAGAACTTTCCTCACTTGCGTGAACTTCTACACATGACTCCATCCTCCGATTGGGGACTGTAAAAAAGTGGAATAACAAGTTTGAATGTCGGCGAAGACTTCAAGTAATACCGTTCTGATGTGGGAGTGAATGCTTCACGAAGAGACTGATAGACGTACGTCTACCACCGTCATGATAGCAGCCATTTCTACCTGAAAAGCTCTACAGTGGTCCGACAGCCTAAAGCTGAGATTCACGGAGAGCTCCTTACAGAAAACTTCACTCCTTGATTGGGAACTGTAAGAAGTTTGAATATACGTAACAAGTTTGAATGTCTCACTCCTCGGCAAAGATTTTGAAAGTAATCTCTTCTTTAGCACAAATTTCCTCAAACACCCCCAATTATATGAAATCAATAAAGAATTAGAAAATAGTTGGAACAGTACTGCCAACGTCACGCTATTGTTTGCAATCTGCTTTACTTTAAAAGTGCGTCAAAGCTCAATGCAATTCATCAGCAATTCCAAAGTAATTCACACGAAACAATAGCAGAATCTAACAACCCAATTTTTTATACAGATCGAAACTCAAAACTCACTCGAGCGCACAAATTCGCTTTGCCTAACTACTCACACACTCACCTATAAGCTTCGTGGCCTTCTTCGCTCGCTTTACGCATAAATTATGCAAAATTACAGCGACACGCTGTGCGGCGAATATTGTGCGACTAATTGGACAACTTTGGACTGAAGCGAAGCGAACAAAAGCGGCCTAACTGCCAACAAGTCTTCATTCCTGGCGAAAGCATATATTTTATACGAATAGGTGTTTGAGTGTGTGTTTATTTTTTTGGAACCTTGCCGCGCACGTATCGGTTACAACACTTCAAATCAAATCAAAATTCAGCGACGACGCCGAAGATGAGAATGATGGCCGCGATTGTGACGTTGCCGCTGACGTTTACACCAAATGCAAATAGGCAAAGTGAAACTGTGACATAGAAAAGCAACTGTAGTTAGCAGGTGCTGCAGGTGTGGGAAATTTTGAATGCAAGGGTACTCGCAGTTAGTTGCATAATCAAGGTTGGAGCGCAAACGAAGTGCAACAAAGCGTAACAAGCGATAAAATTGCGCTCAGAAACGTGTTGAAAATTTCAAATTAACAATAACGGCTCACCTCACCAAGATGTCATGTAATTGTTGTTGGTTGCTGCTGGGGTTATTTAAAATGTCACTAATAAGAGTGAAGTACGGAGTTCGGTAAGTGTAGATATCAGTAGGTGGCCACTAACCGGTAGTACTCGTAACGTAATGACCTCAGCTTCACGGCTGCTGGCGTTTGGAAATTGCATTTTAATGTCGTTAATCAAATATGCAGAACTTTTTATGGCAATAATTGCATTAGAAACTACTAACTGAGGAATCAGTGTGATTGTTATTTAGTATATTGGAGTTTTTAAGTGTTATTAACGGTTTGTACGTTGAAGTGAAAGAATGTTATAAGCAATGACTGCAGTAGAGCTTATGATTTGAACTTATTATATGTATGAAGAATGACTAACAACCTCTTTTAAGATGAGTTTATATCAGATATGACGACAACTAATGATCTCCACATATCTTCTTCTCCTTTATTGGCGTAGCCACCGCTTACGCGGTCACAGCCAAGTTTGCAACAGCGCGTCAGTCGTTCTTCCTTTTCATTGTTTGTCGCCAATTGCAGATTCCAAGTGTATACAGGTTCTTCTCCACCTCCTCTTTCCAATGCAGATGAGTTCTTCCTCTTCCTCTGCTTCCCTCGGCGGGTACTGCGTCGAATACTTTCAGAATTTTGCGGATACTCGTAGAGTAATTTGTAGAAGTTCACGCAAGTGAGTTAAGTTCTCTGAGCGCTATACACTTGGGAACGGCCAGAAACAAATCTTTTATAGCAGCTTACGACTACCGGCCTTAGACCAAGTATCCTCTGGGTAGCGTTTGAAGGCGTAAAAATCACCCTTAATGAAGGGAAAAAAGCAGCCTCGGATGACAGACCCCCATTTTGATGACTATCTCCACATATACACAGAATAATTTCTAGAAATTCCTTAGTTTCTTTTGCAGTTTCTTCTCCAGGTTAGGTTGGATTTCATTAGAAGGTCGATCCGAAGAAAACAGAAACAGCTCACAAGAAAAGTCTAGTTTATAGCTATATCTATCTAAGTATTGATCGAAAAGACCCTCAAAACTTAACAAAACAATTTGAACTTAACACAAATTTGTTAAGGCATCTAAGGCATGTAAGGCATCAAAGTTCCCGCAGATATTTCGTCGGCAAATCTGATAAAATAGTCGTAATTGATGTCTATTTTACCAGGTTTGCCAACGATATGACTGCAAATCAGTCTTATAAAAAGCTAAATAGTAAAGGAGAAAGTACCTGGATGTTCCTACCTCATCTTCTATCATACAACTTTAAGAAATTGCGTGCGGTAAGATTTTCAACCTTACCGCTTGATCGCCAATTGAATAATATCTATTGAGAACTCCTACGAGTGCGGCAAAATCAAGTTTGGAGCTGAAAGCCCGTATTTCAGTGGATCTCCAGTGTTCTACTCACAACCAGAAGGATCTTGCAGTCGCACACCAGCTAGACCTTAAGCATTGCCTGCCAAGGTCACGTAAATTCCTGAGATGCAGCGCTAGAACGAAAGAGGATAACGGAAGCACAATCCGATTTAATAGACACAAGAGAGAGATCAATTGCGAACTCACTGGCTTTGCAGTTTCCAGTGATTTCGCTATGACTAGACAACCAAACGAGTATGCGAATGAAAAAGTTTGATGCTATCGATAGTGATGGCGGATTATCCTTCAATAAATATGAGCCTACAGTGAACAAGCTCCATACTATATAATATAGCCGCTAAAGCTCACATCCCTGAAAGAAGCTGCACTTCAAAGCAATACATTCGCAGATATATGTATTTATGGGAGCCACATCTGCTTAAAAGCCTCTACAGTAATCCGGTAGTCTAAAACTGTGCCAGACGGAGAGCTCATGAAAGAAAACTCATCCACTACCTTTCAATGTGTCCGTGAAATCAATTTACGTAAATCAATTCCATCACTTCAAATATCACCATCTCATATCAAATTGAATGAATTCGTTAATATTACATTATTCACATGATATCATCCTTAAAATGCTACAATTGCTTAAATTATTTCTTTATTTATAAAGGGTTTTCAATAAAAACCACAGCAGACTGATAAGGACAGCAAATGACGGTATATTTTTTCCCGCTTCTGCGACATTTCTCTTTAGTAAGGTTTACCATTTCATCATGGAAAGATATACGATCCAATAATGAGTCAAAATTATTAAAATTTACTACCGAAGTTCGGAGTCAGTGGTCGCAACTTTAAGAGTACTACGTCCAATTTATGGTCGTCATAATCATCCTGTCAGATCAACAAATGAGCGTCAAGTGGAAAAATTTCGTTCCACAGGCACAGCACAAAATGTTTTCGTGCCAGTGAGATAAAGAAGTGCTCGTGGTGTCGAGAATATTGCTGCCGCTGGCGCATCAATTTGAGGAAGACTCAAGTCAGGCTTTCACACATCGTTCAAAAGCGTTGACCTCCTCTCTAACGCCATTGTGGCAAATTTTGCAAAAAGATCTTGGCCTACATCCTTATAATATCAAATTGACGCAATAATTGAAGCCGTTTGACCATCAGAATCAAATGTTCGTGAATTGGGCTGAACAACAACTTGATAGTGATCCGGATTTTCATCAGCTTCAGCGATGAGGCTCATTTCTGACTGAATGGCTCCATCAATAAGCAAAATATGCGTTATTGACCAGCAGCAATTCAAGCGTACTTCATGAGTCACCATTGCATTCCGAAAAAAATTCCATTTGGTGCGGTCTATGGGCCGGCGGTGTCATTGGGCCGTACTTCTTCCGTAATGATCACGACCGGAACGTTACTGTGAATGGGAATCGCTACCGTTCACTGATAGCCGAATATTTTTGGTCCGAATTGGATGATATGGGCCTGGATAATATGTGGTTCCAACAGGAAAGTGCCACAAGCCACACAGCGAACGTCACAATCGATTTGTTGAAAACCAAATTTGGTGAACGTATTATCTGACGAAATGACCCAGTTAATTGACTGCCTCGGTCGTGCGATTTGACGCTGTTAGACGATTTCCTGTGGGGCTACATTAAGACTATGGGGTATGCCAACAAGCCAGCGACGATTGATGAACATCGTATGGATAGCGAACGTGAAATTGCAGCAGTATCGCCCAATTTATGCTTGGAAACCGTCGAAAATTGGGTTCAGCGTCTTGACTTCTGCAAGCGTTCCCGTGGTGGTCATACAAGATCGTTCAGTTTTTATGGTCATATCATTTTGTGGTCCAATATCGG
Organism: Bactrocera dorsalis; assembly: GCF_023373825.1. Lineage (NCBI taxonomy): Eukaryota > Metazoa > Arthropoda > Insecta > Diptera > Tephritidae > Bactrocera > Bactrocera dorsalis. The sequence goes on along the minus strand of NC_064303.1, from coordinate 19,557,735 downwards.
AGATTTTCAGAAATACCATAAGCAGCTTTTTGACATTGATTATTTATATATCCATAAATACTTTAGAGGATTTCCGATGCTTCCTTTTGGTACATTTTTGGGGCAAAGTTGATGCCATGGGTATAAATAAACCAAATATATTGGTATGTAATTTTTAAACATATTTGATAGAAATGCTAACTCTATTCAGGGAGTACTTAATCTTACTTTCTGTATGCTCCAATATTTCTTATTACGAACCTCTTGCATTTACATAAATTCTCTTAACGCCACTTACTGCCCTACTAAGTGATCTTACTTTTCGATAGGTTCACAATCCATCATTGAAATTTCTAATATTTTTTTTAATCTTAACTTTTTGATAAGTAAATAAGTGATACATGACCTCCTTTATCAGCTCACCAGTAGCTACATAGTCACTTATGCCACAAATATGTTAGTAAATTGAGTTTTTCAAATAAAAATATTACTTACACCATACTAAAGCAACAGTTTATTGAACAAATAACTACTGACACGTGTACACGAGTGTTCGAGTGCTCGAAAAAAAGTTGTATCACCTTTCAAACTTTTGGCTATCAATTATTCATAACAATAAATCCATCTTTTGTTATCACAACTTGATTATATCAACACAAGCTGCATAAGTTAGAGAAGGAAACTGCAAAAAAACATGAAAAAATCGCAAGTCAATTGTGTTATGCACACACCCACACATAAACATTGAAATTGATGAGAAAATATGCGAAACTTTTTACCAAAATATGAACACATGTTGCATTCCCAGGCAGGTGGAAGGAAAAAAGCAAAAAATATCTGAAAAAACTCTATGAAATTCAAACTACGAGAGGCGGCGATTGGGAAAGCTTAAGTAAATGGATAGGCGTATTTGTGGCTAATGTGTGTCTATTCAAAATTAATGCAGTACGAATAAACGCCTTGGTATTTGTGCGCTGGACAAGTAAAAGTTTCACGAGATAGCACTGCATAACAAATAAGACCAAGAGAAAAAGTATAAAGTTTTTCACTTGCACGAATAAACTTTTGGCACCTCAGCGGGCAAGTCGCCAGGCGCACCCACACGCACACACAGCTTGACCACACATACACAGAGAGTGTAGAAAGGTAAGTTGTAGGCAGTGTAGCGCCAGCTCCAATTCATTTGGGAACTCAAGCAGGTGTGCAAATGTGAAGAGATTAACTAAAAATCTAAGCTGAAAGTAATCAACACTGCCGTGGCCGGGGCCGGAGCAGACGCAGGCGAATCATGCAACGAGATGCTAATGATGATGACGTTGCCAATGAGCACACGCCACGAACAACAACACCAACAAGCGACTCAGCGCAGAGCAGCAACAACACAACTTTATCTTTTATTAGTTGAATCATTTGCTTAGCATACATTACGGCGCACACACTGGGGCATTCACAAATGACAGCGCCGCAGCAGCGCTGGGAAAAGTAGTAAAAGCAATGAAGTGCAAATATATGCAATTCTAATGGGATATTAACAGTTTGTATGTTTGCGCAATTTATTTAAATAGCCGATGTTGATTTTGGCCTAATGAAATGCAGTTTTGTAATAATGCCCAAAATGCTTGAAGAGCAAAGTTTTATGCACAAGTGCGCCTAAATGTAGGCAATGCAAAGCAAGTAGTCGAAAAACATGTGTGCTTGAGTGTTTGTGTGCGACCAGGCACGGCCTTATAAAAGTTAGAGCAAAATGAGCGAAGGTTTGCATTCAGTGTAGTCGAAGTTTTGTCGCATTTGCTGCATTGTTGATTTTGTTGCATACTTTTCATTGCATGCTACTTTACACCCATAACACAATTTAGATTTTCTTTATATTATATTTGCAGGCTTTTGTATTTTTATAGCCAGTCTCGCTAAGAAATTTTGTTCAGAGAAAATATATTGACGAAAGCGCTTCCAAAATCCGTTTGATATACAAAATTCTATTTTCTAATAGTAGTTGGCTCTTAACAATAATATTATAAGATTGAAAAAAAGCTTGACATAAATCTATAGTTTCTCGAGAGTACCTAGTCGAACTAACTATCAGGTCTATAAAAAAAAATTATGTTAATGCGCTTTTTAGCTCTTTTACGACAAAAATTATTGAAGATTTTGAAGTATGATAACTTAGTTTTTAAATAGACAGCAAGACGCCGTTTACAAAAGGCTAAAATAAGTTAGATTTCCAAAAAAAAAAACGCCCTAAGCAGGTAAATTAAAGGTTTCAAAATGTATATTTTTAAGTGATCTCCTTACTTATATTATCTTGCATGCAGATTTAATCTAATTTCATACCATTTCATGTCCAATTTATGGACTCTTATTTCAACTCATCTCAACTGATAAGGTTTAAACTCAACTCATCTCAATTTAATCTCATCCCATCGCAACTCCTTTGATCTGATCTCTTACTTCAGCTCATCCCATATCAACTCATCTCAACCCACCTTACCTCAACACAACTAATTTTATCTTTACTTACTCATTTCGCCTTATATTTTAACAAAACCTTAAGTATATTTTTCATAAGAAGTATTAACCGATACATGACTGTCCTTTAAAGATTTTTTGAAATAAAAACTCTAGAAACACAACAAAAAGCTTATTAAAATGCATCATCTATTTTGTTCGAAATAAACTTGATTTTGACAGACTCCAAAGTACTTGATATTTCTATAAAACTTAAACGGTTCCCTATTTCCTATATAATATATCTATGTATATGGTTTAAGTATGGCCGCTTGCGGCTTGGCACTCCTCTGCCTTCAACCAACCATGCGATTACATAATCTCGCGATATATTATAAAGCGATGAGAAAAAAAATCCTCACAAGTTTTCTTCTCGTCAACTGACTGTACTCTCGAAAATTTCGGTAAGTGTCCCGACTAACGAATTGTAGAACTTTATCTGGTTATCGGAAACATGTACGCTTTCATTGAATGGAAGTAAGGGTGATGTTTAAATTTATTTCTATACTTTTCTTTACAGCGCTGAAATTTTCAAGTTTCCCCTAAATAATCGGTAATTGATTCGCAGTTCTAAAATTATGCATACTCTCTCTAAAAAAATAAAACATTAAGAGGTATTGAATTTCGATGTTGATGATGATATCTTCCAACGTTGAACCAGCATCAACCTCCACAAAAATAGCGAAATTGCTTAATTTTCCGGCGAACAAAATATTAGTCTTAAAGCGCATTAATTTTGACTGCAAAGAATTTAGCTTTATTATAAAAATAAGGCTTTTCATTTATGTATCGAAAGTGATTTCGAACAAGTAACCAAAAGTTGCTTTCAATAAATAATTTGTTTAGTTGGATGCCATACAGCCGTCTTGTTGAAATCAAAGAGCCTCCACATAAACATCCGCCGCCACTTCAAGACTAAAAGCCACTTTAACTAACCTGCTGAGAAAAAAAATTTTCACTCGTAATGACATTAGTTAGTTTTCAAAATCATTTAAAGAAATATTTCCTTATATTTTAATATTTTATATGATATTCACAGCTCAGAAGGCATTTGGTATTTCTGCAAAAGCTTTCTTCTTTTGTTTATTATGATATCTACGCCAACATTGCCTAAAACTTATACGAATGGTGCTTGAGCAACAAGGGACTAACAGTAGAGATCTTGCAGATATCGCTGAAATATCAGAAAGATCAGTGGAAACCATTTTGAAAGATCATTTGAGCCTAAGAAAGTGAAAGCACAATTGGTTATAAAATCATTAAATTTTTTCGAGAAAAAGCAGGCAGCTTCGTGTTAAAATCTGCGAAAAAATGCTTACCACTACCAGGAATACCATAAAAAACATATTATTACTAGCGATGAGTCTATGATATTTTACTTACAACGCGGAAACAAAACGGCCTATCGAACGAATATCACAGCAAAGGCGAGCCGAAGAAGCCCGTAATCCACGTTAAAGTAGGTCAAAAAATCAAGGTTTTGTTGATAGTTTTTCTCCTTTTTTTTTCCTTTCGACCTGCCAAGCTGTCAACAAAAATACATTTGATTTTTTTTTTGCGTTTTTGCGCGAAGTCATTCGTAAAAAGAGACCAGAATTACGGACCGACAACTTTTGATTTTTGCACCACGATTATACACCGACGCATACTGCATTGATTCTTTATGAGTTTTTTCTCCAAATTTTCATTCGATATCGTGCCGCAATCTCCATATTCGGTCCTGATTTAGCTTTGTGTGACTTCTCGCTATTCCGGTAAACTCAAACAACCGCTCCGGGAGGAAACCGTTTTTGAGTCAGTTGAAGACATTAAAAGTGCATCGCTATACGCATTGAAAGTTATTACGGAATTTGACTTTAACCACTGTTTCGAGAATTGCAAAAACTGTATTGTGGCCAAGTGGGATGATGGTGTCCGAAATGAGCCTCGAACAAAGAGCCAACATTTAAATTTTTGTTTTAAAATTAGTAAAACTTTTACCGAAACGTTTCAATTGATGAAACAAAGTTATGGCAATGTCTATCTATCCCGTAGCAGAGTGCACGAGTGGTTTCAAAGTTTTCAAAGTGGACAGGAGGGCCAATCAAAATCCGTGTTATCCGGAAATTCCATTGAAACTGTGCAGGAATTCATCAAAAATCAGCTGAAATCATCACTGAAATTCATGGAAATGGAAATTGAACATCTTCAAAAAAACATTGATTTATTCGCATTTTGACCAACATTTGGGCTTACGAAAGGCGTGTGCATGGTTGTTCTGCAGAGAAATTGACTGACGACCAAAAATTGCTCAGAATCCAACATTCGAAGAACGATTATAGACTAAAAATCACATTTAAACCATTAACTACTCCCCATATTCACCTGATATGGCCCCGTGCGACTTCTTCCTTTTCGGAAAAATGCATTTGCCCATGAAATGAAAACGTTATGCAGATATAGAGGCCGTTCAAAAGACTTGCACCGGCATACTGGCGGCCGTACCGGCCAACGAGCTAAACCACTCATATTCGACTTGCTTTTGGACCGTGCAAAAAAGCCATATTGAAGCAGAAGGATACTATTTTGAATAAAGTAAATTGATTTCGCCAAAAAAACGACTTGTTCTGTTTTTCTTGTTTACTTTGGAAGACTCCTTGTATATCCTGAACAGAGTTTCTTTATGAACCCGAGCCATCAGAAGTCTATCAAAAAATTTGCACACATTTTTTCTTGCCACAAAGCTACTCATTTCTCGGAAGGAATTGTCGATAACGGACTAATGTAGCTTATAGCTGCAATCCAAACTAACCGATCAAAATCAGATCAAAGTGCTGGACCTTGTTGACCACATGTAATATAGTAAAAGGCACAATAGGCCGTAGGTTACAGTGCTAAGCCTCAATTATATTCTAATTTTGATCAAAATCGTGTTCTTGTACGAAAATTTTTAATTTGTAAAGATATCTTCACGAAATTCAGAAAAAATTTTTTTTCCTCAAGGACAACGTTAAAAACTCGAAAAATTTTTTATCGAATCAGGCTATTATAGCATAGCTAGCATACAAAGTAATCGCTCAACATCAAGTTCTTGTATGGAAAAGTATTTGGGAAATTATCTATATGAAATTTTGTACAGACTATTGTCCAAAGCGAAGCTACATATTCCACCGAATTCTTCGAAACGTATCACTATAGCCATGTAGCTGTAAAACAGATTAATCGTTCAAGATCATTCATTGCATTGGAAAAACAATTTTTTTGATACAATGTCTTCAGGAAATTCGTAATAAAATATTATCTAACGGTCACGTTACAATCTCCGCATAAATCTACCATACAAACTGACGATCAAAATCAGGATATAAATCTTTTCACACCATACCATAGCATCATGCAATATGAAATGCACCTGTGTAGGGTATTATCAAACTTAACTTTTTGTTCTCCGCTTTTTACTATTCTCATGCAACATTTGACTTTCTTGACAAACACTGGAAAACTTCGCCTTGCCATTTGTGCAAATCAGTTAACTATTTAATCAAGCATGAGCTAAATGACAGCTATTTGGAAAGTTTTGCGAGCACCAGAGGTTTTTTATTTCTTTTTTTATTGTTGTAAAAAATATAAGTTGATTGCTTTACAATGGAGAATAGCTAAATTTCACTTGTGAATATTTTTTTATTATTTATTAGAACTTAAGAGTGTTGCTTTTATTTAATATGGAAATTGTGCGAAATTTTTCTGCTATTTATTCTCTTCTTTTTTATATATTACTTCAGTTGCAACTGGAATACAAATTTTACAAGCGTTTATAAAATTTTATGAGGGTAAATAAGTCGGCAGAAAACCTTAAAAAATATGTCTTTCTATTTTATACCATAAGCACATCCGCATACCACAGCAGGTTATGTGTACGCAGGCATTTCCTAGTTTAATGCATACCTATTGTTAGGGTTCACGCTTAAAAAGCATTTGCCAATTTTTCGGTGGCACTGTTGTATAGCACCTTAACAGCTTTTATGGCGTAATTTGTATGCCAATTTTCTTATTTTCTATTTTCCTACCTGTGAAGCAGCTAACTAATGTTTCAGCTTTTGTACTTCATTTAAATGTCCTTATTCAAACAATTTTTTGCCTATGCCAAACACATATACATACATACATACATGTGTAGTAGAAATATTTCTATATAAAATACAATATTTGCCTGTGACCCTCAGCACGGCATAATCACAGTTAAATCACCTGCAAATTTCATTTCACAGCCGGCTAAACATATTCCCATTTCCTAAACATAACCTCACATATTCACGTACACTCTCCGCTCGCTGAGTGCATCCCTTGCTGCCTACTGCTTAGCCACAGCACACCTCAATGCGCCGCTGTGCTATGCCGCCGTTACCTTCAGTAGCACAGTTAGTTGCGGCAATCCGCTGTCATCCAAAACATTGTCATATTTTCCTTCGTTTTCATTGCAATTTCAGTCGCCTGCCACATCCTTCGCTTAAATACTCGTACACTCCTATGTTGTTGTTGTTGTTGTTGTTGTGTGTTATGCCTAAGTCCCTTGGTTGTGCAGATTTCATCGCCTATGAATATGTATTTATTTATTTCCTGCTCGCTCACCTTTCACATTCTTTGCTTTTGCTTGCACGCTGAGATTGTCAACCCCCATTACAATGGTTGAGTGGGTGATTTAAGGTAAGGTTGAATAGAAATGAAAGAATGCATAAATGAATTTGTTACTGAGCGTGTGTGAAATTCATATTAAAGCTGTGACAAAGTAGAAAATTATCAAAGATACTCATACATAACTTACGAATAAGCAAATAGTGTTCCAGCAAAGTAAACTTGAAGGCCGCCGTGAGCACGAAAGGTATTAAGTGCCAGTTCCCTTCAACGGTATACTAACAAACCTCAACCGAAACCCAAGAGTATAGCAATTATGTGTCCGAAAATTTTTCTTTTTGAGCATAATTGGCACGAAAGTATAAGACTCTGCCATGGAACTAAACTTCAGTTCTTCAAAATTACTGTTAAGTGACGACAATAGTCTTATAAATCCAACTGATTATCTTCAACTGCGCTGAAACGTTCTACAAAATCATATAAAGAATCATCAATTCATTGTAATCTATTGCACGACCTTCAAATCTTTGCTAAAACAATGTTTTGGGACATTCCCATTTACTACGCATGTTCTCCGAATGACCGGTGCCCAGTTATGGTAGCGGTAACTCTATATCTCACAAAATTAATGCTATTAATAAAACCGACAACATCTTACCAAAGCTATATACTTAAAGCTGACCCAAGACCAAGACAAGATAAGTGCTCGGATTATGCTACCCTTATTCTAAAAGGTTTGGAGTTCCGGTAAAATAACTTCTGAGCTTAAAGAAGACAGAGCCATATGTAGAAATTCACGCAAGCGAGGAAAGATCTCTAAACGCCATTCACTTGGAAGTGGCCAGAAACGATTATTTTCCATACATATGGCTTAAGCAGCCCACGACTTTCGGTCTTAGATCAAGTTTCCTCTGGATAGGGTGAAAACAATTTGTTTGAAGGTGAGCTAAGAAAAAAAAAAAGAAAGTGAGAAGGCGAATTATCCCTCCTCAGGGTTGTGCGCCGGGTTTGAGACCCGCCACATAAAAAACACCCCCCAATGAAAAACACACAACAGCCACGGACTCCCTTTTGATGACGACCACTACAAACGTTTTGATGATTACGATTTAAAGTCAAGCACTTGGAATGTCCGGCTAATTACTGAGAAGGGGGCGAAGCCTGTCGCACGCGAAGTGCAATGGACAAGACAATGACTACGACGAGTAGCTCCTTGTGACCTTTACTACAGTGGCCATAAAAAGAAGCACAAATTCGGTATGCGATTCGTGGTGGAAAAGAGACTCAGTCGCCGAGTTCTGGCATTCACGCCGCTGATTACCGTCCACGACCCGATGGAAGAGAAGGACGATGTGGCCACATATGAGAGCTGCCCCCGCCACGATAGTGATTTTGACGCCAGGGTACGTAAAGAAGCCATATTTCACACAATGATTTTTAAATTCAGCCTCTATGATGAAACATCTCCACATGGGCTGAGACTGATCGATTTCATCGGGGTCCGAAATATGGTTATTTGTAGTACTAGTTCCAGCATAGGAGAATTTTTCAAGCTATCTAGCTGTCTCCGGATCGAAAAGCCACCAACCAGATCATTCATATTGTGATACACGAAAGACGGGTTTCCAGTGTTTAAATGTGCGTACACTCCGAGATACGCACCCGTCTCTGTGCAATCGAAAAGCTGCATTCACAACGAACGACTTTCTGCTCGAGTTGCCCTCCTGCTCTCTGAGAGTACTCAACAGCAAATCGGTATATACGGAACTGTGGGTTGGCATGTCAAGTTTGAATGGCGAGCTGCTGTAAACTCGGCCGCTACATGTCGTGTGAAGCACGAAAGTTCTTTGAGTACTATCAACGAAGTTCAAACAGATATAAGACAAATCTGTATTTATTATTTAATAACGCAGCTGCACTAAAGCACAAGAGCTCCGGATCGCTGACACACCGCTGAAAGGAGTGAATGAATTCTGTTATCTCGGTAGGTAAAGAACTGTAAATATCCGACCGCAGCATCCGGAACATATTGAAAAATGAGCTCGAGGTCAAGCCTTACAAGTTCCAAAAGGCCCATGACCTCACACCGAAGCAGCAACAAGTATGACTTGAGAGAGAGAAGCAGTTGCTTCGCTTGGTTTAAGTCGGTCAAATTCCGAACATTGTGTTTTCTGACGAAAAAATTTTTCCAATTTAGCAATTCGTAAACTCTCGTAAACGATAGGGTTTACTTGACCGACCGTTCATACGAGAATCTAAGTCATCGGTTGGCCACCAGGAGGCAGCACCCGCCACAAATAATGGTTTGGGCTGCTGTCACCGCAGATGGGCGCTCTCCAATTGTTTTCACGAGCCTGGCGTCAAAGTAAATGCGACATATTATCGGGAAAGTGTTCTGGAGGCTGCTTTGAAGCCGTGGGCAAACAAACATTTCGGTCGCAAACCATGGACGTTCCAACAAGACTCAGCATCGTCTCATAAAGCGCGAGTGAACCAAGAATGATCAATGACTCTTGAATTCACCATATGCGAAACCAATGGATTATTCTCTCTAGGCCATTTTGGAGAGCAAGGCCCGAAATAAAAAATACACCAGTCTCGAGATGCTAAATAAAACCATTGTCCGTGAGTAGGCCAAAATACTGGCAAGTCACATTCGGGCAGCTTGCGATTCGTTTTTTGACCGTCTCAAGGCCATAGTTAAGGCAAAAGGTGGTCATATTGAGAAAAAGTGAATTGGTCCTGAATTTATTTCATACATTTTGTACCTTAAAATAAATAAAAATAATTTTCTAAACCGAATTCATTGGTTTTTTAACTTCGAGTGCCGGACCCTGTAGATTTACATCTGCTCAGACCTACTTGTTGGGTATTGAGTTCCCTCTCGATAGCCGAAAATATTTTATGAGTAAACTAAGGTCAAGTGGAATTGACCTGCTAGTGTGCTTAAAATCTTCCTACCTATGGTATTATATATTTGTCGACTACTGTGGAATTAATCTTTGACGTCCGATCCTCTAGTTGACGTTTTACATCTTAAGGTATTTTCCTGGCATTATAGCAAATATTCATAAGTAGCTATTTTCTATCTCTTTCTTCAGCTTTCTTCAATCATCCGACATGTCTAAATCTTCTTTACCACCAACCGGTGCTGAACCAACAGCCATTTGTCTTTATTAACACACTCATTTGTATTCATTTCTTCAACTAGTCGCCTACACTATTTGGTCTCTCATTTTCACTCTTTCTCTTCAGCTCCGCAGTCTAAACTTCACAGCTGCACTACCTTTGACCACTAAAGAAATTTTGCCACTTAGCAGTTGTACTTGTACTAATTTTTGTGAATTACCAATTTTTTGTTTCGCCCTTCATTTTACGCCACTACAGACAATTAATAGCGGTAAAAAGTAGTTAGTTACCTACTTTTCGTCAGTTACTGCCTAATTACCGCTAAATTTATTTGGGTACTTGTATTTTATTTTATTTTTGTTTTTTTGAAATTCCTGCACTTTTTTAACCATTTTAATTTCGGACAACCTTTTTTTTATATGTTTTCTTTATTTTTTTGCTGCGCGCCTAATTTGGTTGGTGCTTTTGGCAAGCGCTCAAGTGTTGTTAATTTAATATTTAAAGCACGTGCCGCGGTATTTTACATTTAACGCTCATTTTGTCTGTTCTCTCACTATTCCGAATCTTTTTTTTTGGTAGTAGTCTGTAGTCACAATGCTGTAATTGGGCGTGTTTCGGTTTTTTCGTTTAATTGTAGTCTACTTTAAGGCGCTTAGCACGCTTTAGACACTATTGTTCTGCATAAGCAATGAGTATTAGCTTAGTTTGAAAGAAAGGCAATATTTTATATTTATACCCTAAACAGGGTATATTAAGCTTGCTACGCAGTATGTAACCACCAAAAGGTTATACTTTAAAAAGTCTCTGTTGTCTCTCTAATGTTTGTACCATATATAAATGAGGGCTACGAGAAATATTTTTGATATATCGATCTCAAATTTTGCCCATGTTATTTTCTTTGCAAGAAGCTTTTCTTTTGAGAAAATTGTCGCTATCGAATCTATATAGCCTATAGCTGCCATACAAACTTATCGGTCAAAATTAAGTCCATATATGAGAAACTTTTTTATTTGCAGAGATATCTTCACTAAACTTGGTATGGATCATTTTCCAACTTAAAGGCACAATCTTTGAAGAATTTGTTCAGATCTGAGCACTATAGCATATAGCTGTCATACAAACTGACCAATCAACCTTAAGTCCTTGTATGAAAAAATTTTTTATTTGACAAGATAGCTTCAAGGAATTTGGCATACAAATTTGTCCAAAGTAGCGCTATAATTTCTTCACAAATTGTCCAGTTTGAATCACTATAGCATATAGCTGCCATACAAACTGACTGGTCAGAATCAAAATAAATACCTATTTATATGTGTTTAAGCTATAAGAAATGCTGCTGTGTAGGGTATAATAGCCTGAGTGCAGACGAAGTTTAAATTTTTTTTCTTCTTTTTACAAAAAACAAGAAATTTTAAATTTAATAGCACGCTAAAATCAATATTTGTAGACAGGTGGCGATTTAGTGTAAAGAATTGATTTTTAACTCGTCGAAAAAATACTTACAATAACAGTAGCAGTATATAGAGTTCATGCCAGTAGTGCTAGTTCTAAGCCTATATACTTTGTATAATGCCAGCATTGTGTGCCTCACATACAAGCTATATACACTTGCTCACATATACATATATCCGTATAAACTCAAATTCATTCACCTCCACAAACGCCCAGTCCTCGATAGTGGCATTCATTACTAATTTGCTTTTGAAACTTTTTGATTTAATTTTACAGCGAAATTGTTGTTGGCTTCTGCTTCTGGCTTTTTGCTTTCTTTTCAGCCGAAAGTTCGTTGTCTTTTGTGCTGAGGCGGCAACATGAATGAATGCCAAATGGTTTTTTGAAGTTATATTTTTCTTTTTTCTCCTTTGTTGTTGGCGTTGTTTTTCAATTTCTAAAATCGTCAAATTTTTTATTGTTGTTAGTCACGACAGTATATGTCGCGACGTAATTTCAGTCATTTGCTAGATATTTTGTAGCATGACTTGCCCTTCTGCACTCGAAATTCACAAGTTTTTTTGGAGAAGTTTTAAATCCACATGGAACAGTAGTTTTTATCAAGCATTATATGAAAATTTTTAAATTAGATCAAATTTTGGGTTAGCGGTATTTTATAAAATAACATGCTCGTTTTATTCAGAGGACTTCGTTAATCTTCCTTAATTTTGAAGAAAACTGCTAATTGTTAGGATATACTATATATGATGAAAAGTCTTTAGACTAAGAATCAAAGAACATTTTTCCATGATACAGGGTTTGTCCGGAAAGTAATAGAACTGATTAACCGCGGCTGTTCTTCGAAGCGTGTGCGCACCAACTGGACTCGGGAGATTGCGTTCCTAGCTAACGAAGGAACGGCTGGTTGTCTCGAAGCACCTGGAGAGTCAGAACAAACATTTTCACGCGACGTGTTTCTAAGACTGATGCAAGACGAAAATGCACCATTAGAGCAAAGGTGCGGAATTAAATTCTGTGTGAAACTCGGTAAACTTGCGACAGAGACGTTTGATATTGTTCCCCAAATGATCCCGAGGCAAATGACGCAATCTTCCGAGTGGCACACGTCGGTGTCTCCTCGCTCAAAAAAGGAATAATGGGCAAATCCAAAGAGAAAACGATGCTTATTGTCTTTTTTGGCATCAGAGGCATCGTCCACCATGAATTCATTCCTCCAGGGCAACCGTCAATGCCAAATTTTACGTGAAACTCTTCAAGAGACTTAAACGAGAGGTCAATCGGGTCCAACAAGACATCGCAGCCGATCGGAAGTTGCACCACGATAACGCCCCGTCTCACACCGACTTACTTGTGAACAGCTACCAAACTAAGGCCGGCATCCCAACGCTTCCACAGGCGCAATACATCATTCTCCAGCGAACCACTTTTTATGTCTTGAAAAGAGCAACTAATAATTCCTTTAAGGTCTTGTCTGACTTTGTACCACTCGTAGGATTGTGTTTTTGATAAAACTGAATCCCCGTAAGCCTTTTTCGGAGGTGATTTCCTTTTATTTATGGTTGTCACATGTGTCGTATAGTAATTCTTTAAGATAATCTTGGCCAGGGCCTATTTTTTGGGTATTTGCAGCTAGCCTAAGTACTTAGGCCATCAACAGTTTGCCAACTGGCCTGAGTTCAATTAGGTTATGAAGACTTCAACTATTAAGTCGAAGCGCTAATTTTATAACCTAAAATTTATAGATAAATTCTCCTTCAACTAGAGTAATTAACTATAATATCAAAGATACCACAGGTTCAATGTATTTAACCACGAATTGTTTGGAAAGGGTAAATCCCGAATCCTATCCATTGGAGCTTTAATTGAACCCATATACTATATATATTTATAAATATGCCCATATATAAATATACCACAGATGTACATATATAAATATACATACATACATATAACAACAGTAATGTAATGTACAAATTTCAAACACGTGATAGAACATTATTTCGTATTAGTCAGCTATGTCAGTAAGACAGACAGGCGAAGGCTGTCTATTCACATGTCTCTTACTATATTTCTAGACATTTATTTCTTTATAGATATAATATCTAAAAAGGTTGAAATATATACATATATACTTGTAAGGAAACGAGTTCACATATACATATAAAACAAATATACAATAACTGCAGTCTGACTTCCTGTCTGCTTGCAAAGCAGTTGACTGCCACATTTGGTTTCATTGAATTCGCGTGGCTTCGTTTGCTTTCTACATTAGGACTTTACCGCCTAACTCTTACAATGTAAAACAATTGTCAGGAATTACAAATTTTATTTTCATTTTGTTCTTTATTGTTGTTTTTGGTAGCAATGCGCTGCAGTTTTATATAGTATAAAAAAGGGTGGCATTATAAATAACTTACATTTGCATGTATACATAGTATAATAAGATGAGCTAAAACCTAACTAGACTGCCAACTCGCAACGTTACGATCGACCACAACAGGTGAGGGATGGGTTAGATACCGAGTGTTGAAAAGAGAAGCGAGACGCACTTGCAGACATAAAAAGAAAGAGGCCGAGATTCGTAAATATGAAGAGCTTGACAAGCTGGCCGATAGGGGTAATGCTCGAAAATTCTATGAAAAGTTGCGACGGCTAACAAAAGGTTTCAAGACCGGAACATACTCTGGTAGAACCCCAATGCTGTTTCCACAGCAAATTTGCTTTAGACAAAAACAGGTAGTAATGGCTTGATTCCAAGTTTGAACTACAGATGGTTGCATAAGAATCGCCAACGAAACACCCGGATCTTCTGGCCAGTCACTAAAGATGTCTTAATGCAACATAAATCCCCTCCTGTTGTTCAATGCCGATCTCTTCTGGGACACTGTTTCTTTCATATGGTTTTGCTGACAATATAGGACCTTATGTCTGGCCATAGGCGAAGAGTCCATAGTTGCTGGTCCCTGCCGAACCCTAAAAGCACTAAGCAAAACCCTTTTGATCGTCTATCCTAGCTAGGCTACCATTTGTGTGGGCCCACTGCGATACGACCACGATGGTAGTTGCTTGACGTTATCGTAAGTATCTCACTTTTCATCACCGGTAATCATCTGCATCAGAAATGAATCGATTTTGTTGCACTACAGCAGTGATTTGTAGATGGAAATTTGGTTAATAAGGTTTAGTACTTTAAAGGATAAAGTACAAGGTGGATATTAAAGTATTGTTTTTAACAGAACAGAAACAGAACAGAAATAATTTTGTAGATCATTCCGATATTTTAACCAATAACAACTTTTCAGGGACTTCAACTAGATTCGTCGTCTACAGTGTGGCTTTTGAAATTACATAAGCTAAGATTTTCCATAGAAATTAGAAGATTTTCTTAGCCTACCCGGTATAAGACGACGTTCTGTAAAAATAATGTTCTTCATTAATTTTTTGTACTCTCACTGCTGCTATTGAAGCTCAGTGCTCTTATTTGCCTAGTTTTTTTATCAGTTTCAGAAGTAACTTGTTCTAGTGAAATAGTTTTATATGCTATGAAGAACTATTCTGATTCAGAATGAATTAGGAGAGATATATTATATCTAATAAGCAAAGACTTATGTGTAACCGAAAAAAACGTTATTCCAACTAAGATTTCTGTCTGATTCCAGAAAACCTTACTTACGAGTACCTCAGACATTTTACATACTATCAATTATACAAATGAATGCTTATACAAAACAAAACAAAAAGGCATCGCACAAAACAATTAATACTTCGAACCCCCAAAAAGTTATTTGAAGAATTAAAAATAAACGCTGCCAAATTGTTATATCGTGGTCCCCTAACACGCCAACTTCCAGATTTGGCAAGAGTTACGGTAATGGCAGACAGCCGCAACTAAAAGTTGCCAAAACTTTTTCGCCTCATTTTTCACAAACAATACGTTTATTTGTCGCTTTTTATTTCGGTGTGCACAACTAAATCGAAATTAGTGTAAGCTTGACACGCAATTTTCATATTAAATTACTTTGATTTTCATTGGCAGTGTAAATAAGTGAATATATTTCTGCCTCACAGCTGGAAGCTTTGCTTACACTGTTTGACGACGGCGGTAAGCTCACTCCTGATTTTATTATTTATGGCATTCGCCACTATTGTTTGACGTGCCGGTTTGTGCATGGATACAATGTGTTTCACAAGAAAGTTGGCGAGGAAATTTTTATTTAATTATTTAGAGTTTCGAGTAGAACAGCATATCTCTGATGGAGAATAGAACGACTACTGGTGGAAATTATTAGTAAATTCGCCACAGATGAGTAATTTAGAGTAATTGAAAGGTTTAAATTGAATACGTTCACAAAAGAGGGTTGATCAGATATGGTTTAAGGTCGTTTTTAGATGAACTTGAAATTTCTTAAACGAAAATATGTGAAATCATTGCATTATAGATTCAATGAAAATATGATTTATATTATAATTATTTCTTGCCTTGGACCATGTTTTAAATGATAAGGCCAGAAATTTTAAGTACTGCCGATGCTAAGGCCAACGAAAGTGTTAGTAATCATATGAGTAAGAAATTATTCAACCATTTAGTGAACTCTTTTAGTATTCACTCAATTGGCCAAATATGTGGTTAGATCTTTTCCTATACATCGCCTCTTCCTAAAGCTTTTTGGTGCAGAGGCTTTGTTTGCGAGTAAGAGGGTAGAAATCACCGTTGAAATGTTTTCTGGCATTTTTAGTCTTAAGCTGTGTTGTCTAGGGAAGAGTCCAGCTTCGTTGATAGCCGCTTCGAGTCTGGGTTTAAATAGAGCTTTCTCGATGTGTCAAGCATGCATAGTTGGCGGTATGCTGGTGACAAATTGGGATCTCATTTCCCTTAGTAATTAGCACCAGTCGTTGGTTTTTCCATAGTTCAGGAAATATTCCGGCTACGCGGCAAGCGTTCAATAGTACTGTCGGTCGCTCAGCAGCGATTATTTTCAAGATTTCTGCTGGAATCCTGTCTAGGCTGGGTGATTTGTCGGCCTTGAACTGATCAGTGGCCAATTGTAACTTTTCGAGGGTGAACTGGGGAAGTCGCAAAATTCTTACAGTCTCTTCAGGATCACTAACCTTTTTTTTCGTGTGTGGGGAAGAGTGCAATGTGATTCATTTTGCCAGCAGTTAAGTCAAGTGGCTTTGTCCGTACACCGAGTTTCTTCGTTATGATTTTATACCCAAGTCCCGAGGGATTTTTGTTAACATCTCATTTTTTTTCTGTTTGCTATCATTAAAGGCATGCTTCGGCTGTTTTTTTTTTTGCTACTTGATATTGCTCGACTTCTCAGGATACAGCTCTTCTGCGCCTAGATCTCGTGTAGGATCTGCGAAGGCAGAGGTTTGTGCGTCTGAGTTCGGCGATGTTTTCTGTCCACCAGTAAACTGCTTCTTTATATTTGCTGTGCCGTGGGCACAGGTTTTTGATAAGCTCTTGTTTTATGGAACATGCTCAACAAATTTCATTGCAATTCTGCGGTTTCTATATGGGTTCTGGTTCTCTGTTGCGGAGATTTCGAAGTATTTTTTTTTCGAAATGTTTCACTTTCGTGTCCAAATCTTCTTCCTGTGCGATCGTGCTGTGCTGAGGATAGCTGCTACTGTAATCTCTTAAGACTCCCATTTTTTTATTAAGCCTGCCAAGCGTTCTGCTGATATTGTAATGAGTGATATGGTTTCCTCGCATCCCGGTCTTCTAAATGTGGTTGCATTTCCTATACTACATCAATTCACAGACAATAATTGTTGCCTACAATTAGACCATCTCCAGCACTTCTATTTATTCAAGTCACCCACCGACTTTTGTAGAAAGTTTCATCAACATAAAATTGTTGCCGACAATTAGGCTTTCTAAAGCACTTTCACTTATCTGAGTCACCTACCCTTTTGTATTTTAAAATGTTTACAAATTTGGATGTTTCAGTTGATTTTAATTGTTATTTATATGTAATTGTTGAAGCGTTTAACATTTTCTTAAGTTTCCGGTAATGTTCATCAAGATTTGTTGAATTTCTTCAGTTAAAAGCAAAATAAAGTTTTGTATACATTTAAGATGATTTTTTATATATATTATTTAGGCCAAGCCATCTACCAATGCTTATATTTTTTTCGGAAAATATCTAGTAGCTTTCAGAAGCATTTCCAAAAATATTATGGGAAGAAATTTCAAATTAAAATAAATGGTGATGATTTTCGCACTTCTATCCAAGACACCAACCTAGCATAATATTATAAAATCATTGGAACAGTGTACCTGTTTGGAATGATTGTATCTGCTGAATGTTTAAAGATTTTTTAGCTTTCTTCTGATCAACGAAATGTATTAGCTTATATCCTATTATCCATAATATGGTCTTGCCTACATTTAGGATGATGCCGCATTTATTCTAACTCACTTATTAATTTTGGGATCATTATACTCGTAATTATGTAATAAAATAAGTTTGGTGAATAAGAAACCCATTGCTCCTTGTTATTGAAATCACTTCTAGCTTTGCGAACCAATTCCAAATAAATTATGGAAATTAGTTTAAACAAAAAGTAATGATCTGTTACTATTATTTATCCAAGTCATCTACCTATTTCTGTATTATATAGTCGTTGACAAAATTTATAACTTCAGCATGAGTTTAATTAGAAAAATTGTGACAAGTTTTTCAGCTCTCACCTTAGAGTCGAGAAATTTTAATTGTAGTGGTCTAATTATTGACCAAACTTAAGTCTTGCCCACATTTAGGATGATTACATATCTACTTTTTATTCAAACTACTAACAAGATCTTTATCATTACACATGTATATGGTATAAGAAGTTTCAATGGTGATAAATCGATTTCTTCTCATTTTACAGTACACATCTTGTAGTTTTCTGCATCGATTCAAATTATAATATTTGTAAATAAAATAAAAAATAAAAAAATTTATCTGCGACTTTATTATGAAACACATTGTAATATATTCACAAGTTATTCAAGTTTGACTACCACTAAGGTGTTAAGCTTGCTTCTTCCTTTTCACGGTATTTTTTATTGTCTTTTGTATATCAACATAATCGACAGGTGAAAGAGTTCACACAACCATAAAAATCGTTAAAACAAAAAATGAGCGGTAAAAATCACAACAAAATGGCAATGGCCCTGACAGCATTTGGAGCTAAAACTGGTGCTGGTGGCGGCGCCGGTGGGTGATGGCAATTTGACTACTTTTGTCTACACGACCGGTGTGTGCAGGTATTATTCATATTTATTGAAGGATGAACGCCTCAGCATGTGTGCGCAAAGAAAGTGCGTGCAGTGAAAGTCGTCAATAAATTTTTGCTATTCTTATTTTGTTCGCTGCTTTCGTGAATTATTGTAATATTTTGCAAACTATTTTGCTACTAAAACAAGCAAACGCTTGCGCTGAGCGCACGGAGGCTAGGTTGCATTGTTGAATTATTGGCAATCATTTAGTATTTATTGTGTGTCTGCTGCGTGCATGAAAAATGTGCGCAGACGAAGTGTGTGTGTGTGCGTGTGAGAACACCTTGCGAGTTAAAGCAAATATATTTGGTGCTAAACTTAAAGCCTTAGTTTCAGTTTATGACAAAAATTACAGCTTGCTATATAAAGAAAATCGATACAGAATTTTAAGCGCACTCCACATGCATTTATTAGACACAGGCACTCACACAAGCATACGATACACGTATACTATACACGCTTTGGCGCCTTGCGCTATGCAACACTTTAAAATTCCTTATGGCAAATTAATGTCATCGAGGAAACCATAAAAATACCAAAGCATTTAAATTATGTCAACATAAATTTTACCGCAAAGCAGGCGAAAAGTAATGGTACTTGTAACTGTCGGCGTGTGGACAGAGCGCGTGGCCAGCGTGGTGAAATGTGTATTTAAGTCAAATAACGGAATGTTGGCTTAGAAATGGAACTTAGCTTTGGACATGGGTGGAATTTCAAAGTTAGCGCACGCAAACTCTATGAGAAGTATGTGGAGTTGTGAAAGGTATACGCAAATCTAGTTATGTAGGAGTAAAGAAAGGAAGGTATGGTAAGGAATTAAATCGTAAGAAAGGGATTAACAAAGCAATATAACTGTAATTTCTTTGATGTTAGAATTATTAAGAGTAATTAAATTTCAATCACTCTCTATTCAAAGGCTCATAAGCTTCATTTTCGAGAGTACCATAAGGAACAAAGAGCTTGCTGTGAGAAGCTTCCTTGATATCGAGGCAGCGTACAACAATGTTTGGAAGCGGTCATTAGATCTTTGGGTAGGTTTGAGGTTGAATCTAAACTTAAGCAACTCATCTTCAAGCATCCCTGTGATAGAACGATCGTGACGAAATGGGGTAATGCGCGGAATCAGCGAAATATCAAAAGGAAGTACCGCAAAAATTACAAATTCTCTCTATCATGGAAGTCATTTGAATTTGTCAGCTACCGGATAAATACCTACTCGTGTGATTTAGTTTTCATGGTTGAGAAAAAATTTCTGTACACTAGATCAGGGATACCTTAGTAAGCAACTGAAAATGTCTTCACCTAAAATCGTAACAAAAACTAGTTTTATTATTAGGAAGTAGATTCATGAAGTTAATAATACCGGAGGCGAATCTATTATCAACGGTAGGAAGTCATCATCCTCATGCTGAAAGAATTAAGTAGCTACGGCTCATTCTAAAGAGAAAATTCTCTTGAAAACATCGGTAAAAAAAGCAAGAAATGCCTCTACGATTGCAGGGGAGCCATTTTCAAAAAGGGGGGACTCCCATCAAAGGTGGTTCTTCTGCTCTATGAAACTATAGTTAAGCCTATAATGTTCTTCGGAAGTTCTGTTTATTGGAAGGTGCTTGAAAAGATCACACTCGCGAAAAAATTGGCAAGTTTTCAATGGGCTGTTCTCATCAATATTTGTGGTGCACTACGAAACACACCAAATATACCCTAGATGCTTTGCTGCGAATGGCACCAGTAGGCAAAGCTGCGAAGAGTACGGCCGCAAAACCTATCCTCAGACGCAGATAATCTTGGTACTTAGATGACTGAAAGCCTGGAATCTTTGCACTTTTTGGCCTCTCTGTCTCTGTTCTACTCACGTACCCACGATGTAGGCAGGAGTTCGCTGACCGTGTGCCCAAGACTGGTAAAAAGTTGAAGATAGCATAGAGTTAGTTTCGGAGTTTACTGATTTGGATGCTTGGTTATAACTGAATTGCAAGAAACTGTAAAGCTGATGAGCTTGCTAGGCCAGATACTTCAGTGTCAATAACTGAACAATGGGAACTGGAAGGCCGTTGGCATCTTATGATTCCCTACCGCACTGTTGGGCCTCTAACCAAATCAAAATGTGCTGGTCAACTATCAACAGCTGTGCAATGGTTATATCCTTCTGGCCCACGGAGAAGAGAACTCATCCTTCTCAGCAAAATTCACATTTCAATAGTTTTGGAGTTCTAACTGGATTCTGCCCATCGGCATTCATGCATTAAGGCTGAATATCTAACCGGATGAGGGTTAGATGGAAGATAAAATGGAATCATCTCAACACTTCCTTCTCCAAAGGCACTCATCCATTAACATATCCTTTTGAAATATCGGAAATAGAAAACAAAGCACCTAAGCAGATTTTTGATAAGTTCAGGGCGTTCTTGCATGATATCGAACTACAGAAGTTCTTTATCTGGCTTCATACACTGTACATAACAATCTAATTCCACATTAGGCCAGAAGTATAAGCGTAAATGCGTACCGAGCCTAATTTTTGGCGGATTGATAACTAAAACATAATATGTTCCAATAAATACCTCTTCGTACTATGGTTATGTCTCAATTAAATTTGGTCAAGGAAGATATTACTGGATTAAATACTGACAAATAATAACTCTATGAAATATTTATGGAAGATCAGAAACAGGTTCGAATCTTGAAAAAATTTATTAAACATATCTATTATATTAAGTATAACAATGTATAGAGTTCCGCGGTTTGTGTCTTAGCTAATTTTATGTGAAAAGTAATAAGGATTGTTTCTAAGAGTTTAGTTTAGCTGAAAGCTTAGAGCCACTGGTATATTAGGTGGATGACAGTTTGACCAGATAGCCAAGAAGTACAGAACGTTACCAAAATTTCAGTGAAGTGGAAGTTTATGCAATTTGTAACTCAGCTAAAAAAAAACTTGTAATTCTTGATGCTTCCAGGTTTAAAAACGCAGGTAATTATTACCGAAAAAGGTTGTGTCTAAGAGCAGCATTCAAAATTTTTCATTTTAGAGTTATGGAAGCGAATGTATTAAAGTTATGGTTTGAGTCTTAACTAAAGACCTACCTATTCATATCTGCATGGCTTAAAGATACAGATAGCTGCTAGATGAGCATCCATGATCAGCTTTCCTAACGCAAGTTCTAAAAGTATAAAGTGACAGCTAAACACAGCAGTCTACACAAGTTTAAACCTTATTTTATTCTATGACCAAAATTAGAGACTTTCCCTCTATTAGCATTTTAAAATTGTCCAGGCATATACTTTACTTCTCTCTAGAAGAAAAATATTCACACAATTTGCGATTTCATCCCAATTTCATCGATTATGAAATCAAAAAAAGTCAAGCATTTTGGCAAAATTTTTCAATCAATGAAATGGAGGGAAAATAACTATGCATAATTGCATTACCTTTTGCACTCAATTAATTAGATCAAATAAGCGCCTGCAAAATACACAAAAACATATATATAACCGTTGAACCGGAATAACAAACATTCAAAAATGACCAAATGACATTTTGACTTTTATGGGGGAGAGCGAAAAAACACCGCAAAACAGGTAAAATCTCGATAGAGCAGAACGTATACCTTACCCTGCCGGGAAATAATCATTAATGAAATAAAACTCCATTTCAATATTTTTGGCACCGAAAGCTTTTAGCGTAGAAAAATGTACTCCTTTCTGAAGCCATAAAAAGAGAAGCTCCTGTGTTGCAGCTTATAAATTAGCAAAACGCTTAGTAGCCAATACGAGTACACATTTGCTCAGGCGCTTACTTTAAATTCCCTCCAGTTCTCGCAAGTATTTACGCCTTGATCTCCCACACGCGAGACAGTCAAGAAGAAGTGTTCAGTTGTTTACACCTCGTCTTCCGCCATACAGCTTCTGCAGATGGTATCTGGTAAGATTCCCAACCTTACAGCATGGACGACAATATGGCAATAGCCTGTTAATACTCAGACAACTAGAGAGAGGCTAGGCTTACTGAGTGCAAAGAGATCACTAAATCTCTTGCGATCGGTCTTGGCCCAAAGGATTTTGCGACAGCGGCTTCCATGAAAACTAGCTATCTAGGAAGAGCGTAAGATATTTCATTGTATTCGCCGGTTGCGAACGGATATCTCTCATTTTCGGCATGTGCTTTCTAAAAAAATTGCCCATAAATGAGTTGTAGAGTTGCCACCTATTTAGGTTTAAAAAAGTTTAACTACTTAAAAAAAGAACTTTGTGCCTTCTAAAAAACATATAAATAACGCAGAGTTGCCATATATCTTCAAATTTAAATATCAAAAAAAATTACAAGCTTAACGAGAAGATATATTGATTTATGCAATACAAATTTAAAAATAACCTTTCGATTTTAATAAATTTATAAAAAAAATTCGGCAGAGTTGCCAGATGATTGTTTTATTTTAATTTATAATATTATTAAATATTTAAACAAAGAGATCCCAATCGCTATATAAATGTGCATTTTGAGAAAACCTATAAAGGTCGTCGCATAGTTGCCACCTATTTATGTTTAAAAGAAGTTAAGCTATTTAAAAAACAGTTTCTCCAGAATTTCTGACTTATTTATAATAAATATATTTTATATATAGAAAATCTGTTTAAACTTGGATTTCGGAGCAGAGTTGCCACAGATCTTAAAAAAGTCTTTAAAAATCATGTAAACTTAACAAATGAAGATATTTATTTGTACAGTAAAAATGTTAGAATAATACTTCGATTTGACTGAAATTAGAGTGTAAAATATTTTAGTAAAGTTGCCAGATTATTTATGTTTTTTATTATTATTAAATAATAAAACCAGGCATTACGAATTGCCACAAAAATAATTTTTTTTAGAATAAACATATAAACATAGCAGAGTTGCCACCTATGCAAATTAAAAAACAAAAAAAATTTAAATGATTGATTGCAGAATATGTGCTCTATAAAAGAAAACTTCGAAATCTGCTAGCCTAAAAACTTTAGGGAAGAGTTGCCACACTTGAATAAGTTCAGAAAACAATAAAAAAATACAATATTAACGAATAAAGATATTTATTCATTAAGTAAAAATTTAAAAATATTTTTTCGTTTTTATTAATATTACAAAATATTTTCCAACAGTGTTGCCAGACGATTAATTATTTTAGCAAATAAATAACAAAGAAAATATTTAAACAAACAATGTGGTTATATCAATTATGCTTATAAAAGAATAACTTAATATTTTCTAGTAGTGCTGCCAGATGATTAATTATTTTAGCAAATAAATAACAAAACAAAATTAATAAAACACTCAAATTAGTTTAACTCAATTTGTCTCATAAAAAAATAACTTAATATTTTTTAGCAGTGCTGCCAGATGATTTATTATTTTAATATTAAAAAAAAAAATAAATAATAAAACACTCAAATTGGTTTAACTCAGTTATTCTTATAAAAAATAATCTAACATATTTTTGTAGTGTTGCCAGATGATTTATTATTTTAATGTGTAAATAAAAAAACAAAATTAATAAAATTGGTTTAACTAAATTATTCTTATAAAAAATAATAAAAATTATTTTTCTAAAATTTGTACCCCTCATTTTTCCTACCAACCACACACCGCATTTTTTCAACATTCCAAAAACAATTCGTATGCCCGACATATGCAAAAACGCACTCGGCCGACCATAAGCCATGAATTAATAAGCACATCAAAATATCAAAAAATCAGCAATAACTAGCAAACTTAAATGGCGATTGGGGAATTCATTGACGTAAATGTCATATGCGTACACACCAACACTAGCACATAATTGTGTCAATCTAAATTGCGGCAATTTTTGCAAAACGTTGCATAATTTTGTGCGCGCTCGCGCTCATTTAAGCGAGATTATCCATACGATTCGTTCGGCTCAGTTAAAATTTAACAAATTTATTTGCTCAATGAATTTGTGTATGAGCTTTCATAAATACCTGCCAAAAGCGTGTTGCCACATAACCATAATTATAATTAATTATGCGCACGCTATCTGCATTCATATAACTAATGATGGCGTTAATGTCGAAATTAATATTTGATGGTCACTTGGGGTGGCTGGGCGTGAGGTGGCCTAGGCAGCGGGTGTGTGGGGTATATGTATATGATACATTGATAGTGGTTATCTGTGATTATTTTTGTTGTTGTCATCCACTTTTATTGCCATCCGCATCATCATGCCATACATATTTCAATTAGCTCGCGTCGTCGCATAATTCAGCGTAAATAAACTGAAATTAATTATGAGAAAATATGCACACTGATTTTCGCTGGCGCATTTCATACATTCCTACAGCCTTACGATTTTATCGCCGCCATTTGGTTGACATTTTAATTTTGTTTCTTTTCGTTTTTTCGTTCCATCCCGCTACGGTCAGTGCGTTGAGTTGTGGCATAAGTGTCATATTTATGACATTTTAACTTTCCAGCGGTTGGTCAGCATTTTTATTTGCGGTCATTAATATGTGAGTATTTTCATTTATAAGCTCTTAAAAAAAGTAATGTGAAGTGTTAATGAAAATTCCCGACATAATCGATGGCAAGCAATTTCACTTTTATTGTAATTTTTATTGTAATAAATTCATTTCACTCTTTGAGTTTCATCAAAAAATAAAAAAGTTTATGCAAATATAGGTGTGTAAACTTTTACTGTATCACATCATCAGTAGATTTACAGCATCGGAGTGAAGTCTCCTTCAGAAAAGTTACCATCCACTCGTATAACAGAGCAATGATACTAAATTTGGACTCATTAACAGTGCGTTCAAAGTTGGTCAAGGAGTGCCTAATCTCGCTACCAATAGTATCGAGTGTCTCTGTGATAAGACTGGTATGGGTGGCAGGTCACAGCGGAATCGCAGAGAATTTTAAGCTAGCAAGAAAATGCACCCTAGAACTGCTATCGGTAGAATGGGAGCAGGTCGGTGCTCCCGTATCCCTTTGTGTTCTACTTCTATGTAGATAACTACGCTACGCGGAAGCTTAGCCAGTGCTGGGCCACCATCGGTACAGGCGCTGTCACAAAAGTCTTTTGGGCCTAGATCGATCGCAATAGATCTAGTGATCTCTTTGCCTCAATAAAGTTAGTCTCCCCCTAGCCGTGAGGCTTGGGATGATGAAATGGAAACAACTCAACACTTCATTCTTGACAGTACCGCATTTGGGAGGTCAAAACTTAAACATTTCGGTACGCATATCTTCTGCCACCCCACCGAAATGGAGGAGCTCACTTCTGCCTCAAACAACGACGATTAGATGATTCGTAACAGTGTTTCGAAATTTTTAAGCGTAATAATCCCGATCTTTTGCATCGATATGTGACAATGGATTTTCATTTCACTCCGAAGTCCAATCGACAGGCATCTGGGTAGACTACATACGATCAACCCGCTCCAAAACTTGGAGAAAAGCAACAATCGGCTGGCAAGGTTTTGGCATCTGTATTTTGAGATGTGCAGGGAATAATTTTTATTCCCTACGTCGAAAAAGGAAGAACCATCAACAACGATTATTACACAGCGTTATTGAAAAGTTTGAAAGATGAAATCGCTAAGAAACGGATGCATTTGAAGAAAAAGAAAATGGTATTTCAAGTCAGTTAAAATGATAGCAAAACTCCATGATTCTGACTTTGAATTGCTTACGCATCCACCGTATTTTTCAGACCTAGCGAATATATACTGTTCTCATATCCCAAAATAATGCTCGCTCTGAAGAAATTTTTGACAGATACGCCTAAAGCCAAGTAAAAGGAAATTAATTGTTTCTCCACTAGATGCTTATACGTGATTGCCTTTATGTTTCGGAATTAGATAACAAAAACTAATTTTAATCATCGAATATTGTTTTATTGTTTTTGGAAGCATACTCCATTAACATCTATATACTATGAGTTTGAACCAAGGTATCTCCAATACAAGCATTCAGAATATATCAACCGCCTCTTCAGGTATCGAAAAACGTTGATCTCTTAGTATAATTTTTCATACTGACATAAGAAGCAGTCATTCGTTCCCACTTCAAAGCTATACAGAGGAAGACTCATCAAATACACTTATCTCATACGTCGAAATGTATTTGCGGGGCGCATGTTGAAGAATGGGTGCACGTATTCGTGGGAAGCCCTTGGAGTCCGCTTCAATCTGCTCATGCAAAACAGCCGTCCGTGGACTATCATAATGTATGTTCAATGAAGAGATGCATTACAACTGAGTACTGGAAAGTACCGCAAAAGTTTAAGTTGGGCCCCTATCAATGTGGGACCATTTCAGACTGCCAATTGATACTGATATACTGATATTTTCGGGACGCTGATCAACGTATTGATTTTATCCGTCATGTAGTAAGGCTGTCATCAACTGACAAAAACGTTAAATACACCGGATTTTTTACTGTCGGTAAATAGATAGCCTGAGTGAAGAAGTCACCCATAAGCAGCCAGATTTTGCAAATAGAAAAGGTATTGTATTTCAACAGGACAACTCCAGGCTACACACATCAATAGTGACTTGACAACTTGCTCTAGGGGCTACTTGGAAAATTATTTTGCATCCACCTAATAATCCTGAATTGACACCAAATGATTACAATTCGCTCCTGCCTATCACAAGTCATTTTGATGATCACCTCATGAAAAGCTTTGAAAGCCGACTGCCCCAGTTTTTTTGTCAATAAAGATGAGGTTTCTTTAAGAACTGCATTATGAATCGTTATATTTAGAGTTTTCAAAACAAGAAATATAAGTCAAATATCTCCCTTTCTCCTTTTTGTCTTTTGAATTTCGCGGCTATGTATAAAGCGCTACAGAGCGACCAAACCTAACTTGCATATATTAGTAGGTTCTCCCAACCCAGAAGCTCAGATTTTTTTTTAAATGGTCCCCAAGGAATATATTTATATGCACATTCATAAAAGTAATGCACTTATGTTCCGCCATCCTCATCGAATGTCCTTTAATGTATTAGTTGTACCTGACCTAGTTTCAAGTGTAGTCTGTTCGGTCTCATTTTCTAGTTCACATTTCTAATAAAATCCGAATTCTAAACAATATTCATATTTTGGATGCCATCCAGTCAAGACATTGCATTTATATAGAAGTGGATTCCTGGAATTCGTTCCTGCAAAAGTAATTTTGGAGGCGATTTGAATAATATTAAGTTATTTGTATCGATTGTTGTTCACGATAAACAAAAAATATATAGATTTTATTAAAAATTAAAACATTTTTTTTTTTAAGATCACATCATTCTTATTGGAAACCCCTTTATATGTATAGTGGCCAACATATGTCTGTACCGAGTTCAATTCACTGCACGAAGATGTTCCACTTTGTCACATTTACTTTAAGCAAGAGTAGACAATTGGATAGACATTGTGTCAGTTAGGCCACAAAGCCTAAAAGTAGACAATTTACTTTTTATGTGCCGAAAAATAAATAAAAGAAACTCACCGAAAGTAAACATTTGTTTGGCAGAGTAGAAATAAAATGAGGCCATGTAGCAAATTGAAAGTTCTGCTTGCCAACGAATGCCTGCGATGATTATTTTTTGCGTGCTGCTTTGACAGTGAATCGATGTAAATGACAGTCATACATACACAAATGTATTTGTAGATGTATATATATACATACATATATATGTGTGTATATGTATTAAAGTGTACGTGGCCGCTTTAGTTGTTTGCTGAGGCATGCATTGCGCTCAATTCCCATGGGCGCAATTTTTACGCAACTGATGCCGGAAGCAACGCCACACATACACCAACATATACACACAAACATACATTTACATACTTGCCTTGCATTTTCATAGATTTTTATGCATTGTAATATTTGCTGAGATTATTTTTTTATGCAAAATAAAAACCACTTTCGCAAGCGCATACACAACAGCACGAACACACTCACAAAAACGTGAGGCGCTTCCACACAGAAGACAATTGCATAAACGCTAGAAAACCAAGCGCGAGTCTTGTCTGTGGGTCTCAGGTGTTTATTGCCGGCATAAGAATGCGAAAAAAATACACTTAAAGAACTGAAGGGGTGTGTGTGTGTCATATATGGCAGCATAATAGAATATAAAATAAAAATCTCGCGATTGCATTTATTCTTATTTAATTCAGTAATTTTTTCTAATGCAGAATATTCATGAATTTTACGTTTATTTTATTTTATTTTTTTTTTGAATTGCAAAAGTATTGTGTTCGTCAGTTAAGTGACATATGTAAGTATATAAATACATATACATATATGAATATAGTTATACATATATACCATATATGTATGTATGTGCACACATGTGTTTCATTTGATTTAATTTAATGCCATACATTTCATATTTTTTGCGACAATTCCACTTCTCCTTCACTTTTATTCACATGTGCAGCGCTATTGTTATGTAGCGTACTTTAAGGCGCTATGCTTATAATATTGCTTACGAAGGAGTTGAAGGCTGCAAACGATGAGGAAAAATATGACATTTCTTGTAGCATCTATACACACATATGCATATACTGGAAGAGATATAAAATTTTCCACTCTGCAATTGACAGCATATCACGTTGTCAGCTAAGGCAGTGCTTCTGACAAGTTGTGTTATTTACATAAAATTATAAATTTTTTAAGTTATGTACGAAAATGTGACATAAGCAGTTTTTTCGTTAATATTGATATATTTTAGTTTAAGAAAAATGGTAAGGGTAAGTTGTAGGTCAACTCATTTTTACAGATTACACGAACACAATAATTATTTGTGCTAGCAAATCTAAAGTTTTTGATTAACAACAGAAGCAATAAGGTCAACGAAATTCTTACATCTCATAGGAGTCGCAAAGACTGCAATGAAGAGCTTCAAATACTGTTGATCATATGTTGATCATACAGAAAATTTTAAATTAATCCTTTCATAATCTCACATTGACTTTTCGTAAATTCTAAAGCGTATTTTGATAAAATAACCCGTGAAAGCAAAAGATATTTAGTTTCAAAAAATCTTCGAAGCATATTCCTATGAGCAAAAAATAATAAGGTTTTGTTCTTAATTTTAAAAATTCTCAATTTATAATTTAAAATTTATGTCGTTTACCTCATAGTAATCCACCTTAGCCCCAATACCATTAGGAAATGTTTTTTCCAATCCTCGAAACCTTCAATGCGATTTAGCTCATCTTTGATACGATATTCGGCCGAATGATCGTCGTTTCCGGGTCGCAAGCATAGGTCCAATAGTCATCGCTAATATGTTTTATTACATCCTGGAGGTCGAAACCAATGATTCGCTGATGTTATCTCGACGCTGTTCTTCAAAACAAATTAGTGATTTTGGAACGAATCGTGCTCTCACTTTTCTTGGGCCCAAACGATCTTTCAAACTGGTGTTCACTGTTCCTTCCGATATTCCAACGATGCCAGTAAGATCTCTGATTGTTCATTCCTTTATCTTATTGACGTATTGATCATCAGTTGATGTGGATGGCCGTGCTGGACTTGGTTCGTCGCCAACGCGTACGCGACCCTTTTCGAATAATTTGTAACATTCAAAAACACTTGCTCGCGACATATAAGTATCACCGTAGGCCAACTTTCTTAACCCATTACTTCCCAATCTCGAAATCATTGGAATTTTTTGATGAAATTTATAACGTTATAACGTTTAACGTTAAGAAAGAAGAATATGAAATAAAAAAAAAATAAAAAAATACCTTGATTGATGAAACAGCCAGTCATATAAATAGGACACTGGCGATATATGCTTAGAAAAAATGTGAGATAACACTTAACACAATCAACTTTATTTGAAAATTATCATCGTATTTAAACTTATTTTGTATGATAAGGTATAAAACAATCCCTGCAAAGTATTTTATCGCATTTGACACAAAAAGTAAGAGGTTTTTTCTTACAACCTAGACCTTGGCAACGCCTCTGTTTGTCCCTCTTCATCATATAGTGACCTAAATTCTAAAATCTGACGGGTTGCAGCAGAACTTCGGAAGAGTCTGGAGTAGGTTTACGTGTCGTACCTTCAGATTTTTTCATCCATGAAAAACAAACCCTTCGTCTAAAATCTAGCAAAGGGATGGTCCCATCTTTATTGACCTGATTGCAAATAATCCAGGAATTTACTAGACACATATCTACGAGTAGAAAACGAATTAGTAGAGGCCAGTACCATTTCTTGCCTTTAAAACGGATTGGATATTTATCCCGCCCATGTTTTTATTATAATTATGAATAAGTCTTGGCTGATCTACGGCTACTTTAGCCTTCTCTGACATTTTGGAATAAGAGTTATCCGGCTGAAGAACAACAACGTATCGAGGCCGATGGATTACCAAGCGAAGTATTCAAACACAGGGGCGAACTGATGAAAAGCATGCATCAGCTTCTTTGTAGAACATGATGGGATGAAAGTATACCCGACGATTGAAACTTTGTTCAGTCCAATCTACAAAAACCACCAGAATCTGCGCCAACTATTGTAGGACAAGCCTCTTCAACATCGCATATAAGGTCCTATCGAGTGTATTATGTAAGAGACTAAAGTCCACCATCAGCAAACTGATTAGATCTTATCAGTGTTACTTCAGGCCTGGAAAATTAACAACTAACCAGATATTCTCCATACGCCAATAATAATTCTAGCTGCAGAGCTGAAGGTACAATATTTTACAAAAGTGCACAACTGTTGGCATAGATATCCAGGTTGAACAAAAAAGGGAAACAAATGGGTCTGGTAGTGAACGAGGGTAAGATGAAATATCTCATCAAACAAATAGTCGTCGCACTCGCGACATGGCTCTCACGTCACTGTTGACAGTCATAACTTTGAAGATAATTTCGGTTATCTTGGAACCAGTATTAACAGCAACAACAATGTCAGCGTCGAAATCAAACGCAAAATAATAAAGAAGAAATCTACTCCAGTTACAAATGTTAACAAGAATTTCATTTGGTCAGTTTACAACAGCTCTCCATTGTTATACTTAAAACATATATAATCATAGAGGCCATTATAAATCGACAAAGCGGTTTGAGTCGATCACAAATATATTGAGTTGACTTCTTCAGTAATTTACACGATTGCTGCAAGATGAACCTTACAAAGGCTGGTAGTTAGTTAGAAAACTCTCAGTCGCAGCAGTATAACGGTAGAGAGCAGTTAAGACTGAGCTTATTTCCAACACATTTTAAGTGTACCCCTCTTCTCAGCTCCTCTACTTAATAGTTTTTACCGATTGCTCAGAGACCAAAAAAAAAAATTATAAATTTCAACCTAGCTGTATATAATTCTAGGTTAACACACTCTCAGATAATACTGAACTCTTGAGCTTCAAAATAAGTTTCGCCTGAGTTTTGTGACTTGTTACTTGTACCCAAATCAATTTACTTTTTACATACATACGAAACTGTGACGACTTTTAAGTTTAAAGTACACTAAAAATAAATCCATTATGTTTGCAAAAACTTCAAGATTTTATTTAGCGTACTAATATTCATCCGATCTAGCTCCAACATGCACTCTTTACTCGTTGCCATTTTGAAGGTGATTTCCTAATGCCACTGTCATAGAAACCGAAATCAGCTCTTTAATCAACAAAATCATACGCCACAGACAAAAATAGCTTGTAATCACATCCCAGTCCAGCCTTTGAAGTTTCTGGTGAGTCACTAGCGATGTATGTGGCTGGCATTGTCTTTATGGTAAACAATGCTCGCATATTGACCATAGCAGGATAGCTTTTTCCACGATTCAAATATTGACAGTAGAGATGAAAATTAAAAATTGTGTCGTAGGGTAGTAGCTCATTGTAAATGATTATCTGCTAAATTCACCACACATATCGTAAAATCTTCCTGACCGTCAATCCTGCCTTGGTCATCATTTGCGCTGACTCAAAGCGATTCGACGGCGACCATGTTCAGTTAACGTCGCATCATCACAAGCAATCCACTTCGTAAATTGATCAATTACATTGTAATTCAGCAGATATTAACCGATGAAAATCAAAAAACTATCTGAAAAGTTATTTTTGAGAACATTTTATTTTTGTAACACGATATAGGCAACTTACATTACTAAAGCTAGCTATTGAAAAAATAGTGGATTTGATTTCATTAGGCCAAATTAAGTAATAATACTACTTCGAATGGTTTTTAATTTTCACTTAATAAGTAATTCGGCTATAATTATAAACCTATTTGAATTCAAATTTATCTATGGAAGCTTCTTTTGGTTGTAGCGTATTTCTCTATAGTATACAAGAAGTGCAAAATTACCATAAATAAATTTGAAGTGAACTCTTGGCTGCTAATATATTTACAAATAAGAGTTTTTATATAATTTATAACAGAAATTACGCTCAAAAGACAATCAAAATGAGTTAATTAGTTAAAAACTATTACTTCACTAGCTCAACTGAAAGTGAACTAACAGTTTGCTGATTCCAGAAATTATGTGCACTCATTTGAAAATATATTAATAGTAATATTAGCAAATAACACCCACAACCACACGTTCAAACATTCATTTGTGCCATATAATTTCCCGCCGCAACTCACTCAATCAAATGCTGATAATGCACGGTACTCGCACTAATCATAATTATTGTGTTTATATTATTTTTAGTAAAGCAAGCAGCGCCGCTATAAATATCAATGCAATTTATTATGCAAAACAGCAAAAAGCAAACATTTCAAATGCCACATAATTTCCGCATAACGAGTGAGCGCAAAATAGCTAATAATCCCGCAGAGTAAATGCACTATCAATGAGTTTAAATAAATTAATTCACACAAACAAGCAAACAAATATTTTGCAACGCACAACACCAGCTGTAAAGCAAACAAATACACGCTGGGTAATAACTCTTTTATATGTGCGTGTGTGTGTATTTGTGTGGCTTTTGCGCGCTCATTCATTGGGTCGGTTTAGCGCGTGGCATTCATCACTCTGGCCGACAAACCAATTGGTTGCTCATACGCCCTGTGGTACTTAGCATTGCTGCATGCGAAAGCATATAACTGCAAGTTAGCACACGCACGCACATGTTTATAAATACATATATGCGTTACATGCGTGTGTATGATTTGTGTTGCTGGCTTGCCGTTGCTCTCAGCATTGTTGGTTAGTGTGGAATTTAAAACGCTTCATTAATTTTAGTCAAATTGTGCCAAACGCTGCTGCATTGATGGGCGATGGCGGGCATCGTACCTACATAAACACATATACGCATATCTTCATATATACATGTATAACTGCTTGTTGTGTATACAACAACAGCAACCACATATTTATGTAGTGCGTTGTAATTGATCTGCAGCGTCAATTACTCCGGAAAGGTAAATACTGTTTGTGTTGAGTGAAAGCTGTTGACGCGTTGCTATTTGATGAAAGCATACACCTACAATCATAACATGCGGGTAAGCGTTTTTTTGTTTTAACGTACATATGTATGTATGTGTGAGCGAAATTCAATTGCTGCCATTTTACAAATGATTAAGTGCGGCCGATCTTATTGAGCAGAGAAAGATAAATGATGAGCGCATCTGGAGAAAAGTGAGAGTTTTTTTGGTATTGCCGTTTGTAAGAACAACTCAGAAAGAATTATTTTATCCTTGTTTTCAAAAACCTGTGGTTTTATTGAGGTTATGATTAGGCTTGGCTGCAGATTCCATAGCTTTCTTAGCAAGACTGAAATAAAATGAGATGAAGAAACTGATTTCTTATTGAAGCTCAATTTCTCTCTGTGAGGTTTCAGTTCATTTTTAATTCGCGAATTTATTTACTCATTCAAGAGTGACAATTGTTTTTATACACTGAGCAAGGTATGTTAAGCTGACGACAGCTTCACCCCTTTTGTAGATTGCGTAAAGCACACTTAAGTTCTAATTTCTTTCATCCGACCATATTTTGCAAAGAAGCTTTTGCATACGCCATGTCAATTGTTACTAATCGAACCTCATCATAGTCAGGCAATAGAACATATTCTATCGTCATCGATTGGGGAATCTACATATGTTACACTGTCACTGCCGCTTAGCAAGCTGGAGAAATGTGCCCTTCATAACTTCAGTATGCTCTGAACATCAGCCACTAGATCACTACTTTGGGATCAAAAAGAGTATGATGCGGTCTTGAAACATTCCGTAAGCCTCCGCAACGTTTTGTAAAATTTTCAAGCATTACCCCTGTCGGCCAGATTCTCAAGCTCTTCGTAATCATGCGTGTTCGCTTCATTCTTTTTTTCTGCATATGCAGCATAGCTTTATTCATTAACTCTCTGTATCTATACCATCCCGCTCGTGTTGTTGTCGATTGCAACATTGCGAGGTAGGCTGTCCATTTTCTCTCAACTGTGACACAACACGTTCTCATTGTACCGGATGTTCTTTCGACCTTTACGAAAACCAATGATTTCGAAATACCGTCTCATAATTCGCTCATACCGAGTTCCTGAGAGCAGGAGTGTAAGTTCAGCAGAAATCCTTCTCGCTGTACGTTGTGACAGTAGCTTCTCGACGTCGTACTGTTTGTTGAGTGGCGTGCTTTACTGTACAAAGGCGGGTACGTTTCTCCGCTGCAACAAGATATCAAAGGTAAGAGCTCGGAGCGTATGCACGTCTAAAACACCGAGACACCGTAGAGGGGGCAACTGTAATAGTTGCCCTCCAACCGCTCATAGAAGACATCTCTGATCATATTGTCCTTCTCTTCCGTCGGAATGTGGCCGCAAATCACCGATATGTTGAAGAACTTCGCTTTGATGCGAATTGTGACTAGACGCTCATCCACCGAGATGAATTCCAGGACTCGACGAGTGAATTTTTCCCAAAACAATTCCTACACCGAATTGGTGCTCTTTTAAATGGCCACTTTTGTAAATGCCACCGCACTTCTTGGACGGTGCTGATGCCAGCCTTTACATTTACGAGGACATCAACCAGCTGGGCACCTTCCCAATAAAGAGATCGGACATTCCAGGTATATGGCCTATAATCTTAATCCTTAATGCTCTTGCCATGGTCGTCACCAAAAGGAGGTCTCTCGTCTGAGGCTTTGGTTTCCCGTACATTGGAACCTTTTTTACGTGTCGGGTCCCAAGCCCGGTGCACAACTCTTAGTAGGGATGTTTCGCCTTCTCACTTTGGATCGCCTTCAAACGGATGTTCTTAGGCTACCCAGAGGATAGTTGGTCAAAGACCGGAAGTCGTGAGCTGCTTGAGCCGTATGTAGAAGAATCGTTTCTTATCACTCTTAAATAAATGGCGCTCAGAAAGCTTTCCTCACTTATTCACATGGCTCCATTCCCCATCCATCCGAAAACTGTTACTTCATTTATACCCAATCAATGGAGAATGCTATAGAACTATGATTTATGACTTTTTCATGCCTAAATAAGAGGATATTGTTGTGTGTTCAAACAAGACGGAACTACGTGCCTTACAGCCAACTAGCAATAAATTTATTGAAAGACAGTTTTGCGTAACGTTTTAATTTTAATTGGGCCTCTCGGTTGTACTCGTATATCGCTTGAACATGTGTTTTTTGTGTTCTTGAAAATCATACGTTCAAAACAAACCCTTTATGTCTGAAAAGTTTTACTGAGTACCCAGTCTTTAGCTGAAAAGAGTATCTGATTCATTCCAGTTAATTAGAACCAACTTTTGCATATATTTCCCCTATGTAAAAGACTACCGTCAACGTCTCATTTTTTCCTCATAGTGTTAAAAGAAATTACTTCCTTAGTTCATTGTCATAGAAGTAATGTCGCTAGATGGTAAAGCTTTTTATGGTAAAGTTTTTGGAAAGATGGTTTTGCTGGTTTTTCTGCTGTTATCATTGATTCCTCATTATGACTAATGATATATGTATGTATGTATACTTCAAGTTTTAGTCAAATTGGACCATAAATAGGAGTTCGAGCAATAAATTGACTCAAACGCCACCTATCGGAGCTTTATTGTAAATAAAATTTTATCGAAATCATGTCGATCACTTTATTAGATATTGGCAAATCACTTTATCTATTAACTATGATTAATTTTAAAAAATATTGTTCTATTCACTGTTTTAAATTTAATTTATAAATAAAGATATTAATTCTTTTTGCTTTCATAACAATATTTTCCACACTTTATTTAAAATAATTATTATTGGTTTAGAATTTTATAGAATATTAAGTGTTGCTGACCCATGCCCTACACAATATAACTACATAAACATATGTGTATACAACTCACCACTGCAGTCAATAAATCAAATGGAGAGCGTCGCATATAAATTTTATGGCTTCGCATTAAAAAACGATTTGTGCAATTTATTTCTGTTTAAAATGTGTTTATTTAATGCAAATTTAATGACAATTAAATAATGCTACTTTTTATTAATTACCTTTTACATTTGTAGTTGTACAGCAAAAGTAAATATATGCACATAGTAATGCAGTTAATAGTCAATATTTGGTGAAAATGCAATGCATGTAAGCCTTAAATTGAAGTGAAGTTATAACTTCATATTTTTACTTATTTGCTGAACTCTCCATTGTCCAAAAGAGTTGTCTTAGCAGCGCATATTGTGGCTATAATCAAAACTTTTTGGCAAAAATTTTAAGGCTCAAAATAAATGACTCATAATTTCAAGTGGACTAACAAATATAAAATCCTACTCAATCGAAAAACCACATTTTAAATTGTAGATGTGTGGGTGACATTCTTCGTTGCAGTGTATTGGGTTGTCAAATATCTCCTTTCCGCCTTTTTGTCTTTTGAGATTTGAATAAAGCGCTGCTGAGCTCGTATCTGGCAATACTATACATCTTTAAAACGTATTGACAATAACCCACAAAACGACGCTATACATGATTACTTTGGATATTGCGTCCAACAGTTATAGGCGTGTCAACATTGAGTTCACTAACGCTGAAATTCGCGCCACTTTAAAATTTTCCTTCGTTAAAGGCAAAACCGCTAGAGAAACGTTCCGAGTCAACAACAGCGTGCCAATCGTTTCTTCTCTTCGCTACGTGGCGCCAATTGGATATTCCAATGGTCCTTTTGGTCCTTCCACCGGAGTGGAGGCCTTCCTCTTCCTCTGCTTCGCGCGGCGGGTACTGCGTCGAATACTTTCAGAGCTGGAGTGTTTTCATCCATCCGGACAACATGACCTAGCCAGCGTAGCCGCTGTCTTTTAATTCGCTGAACTATGTCGATGTCGTCGTATATCTCGTACAGCTCATCGTTCCATCGGATGCGGTATTCGCCGTGGCCAACGCCGCAAAGGACCATAAATCTTCCGCAGAACTTTTCTCTCGAAAACTCGCAACGTCGACTCATCGGTTGTTGTCATCGTCCAAGCCTCTGCACCATATAGCAGGACGGGAATTATGAGCGACTTATAGAGTTTGGTTTTTGTTCGTCGAGAGAGGACTTTACTTTTCAGTTGCCTACTCAGTCCGAAGTAGCACCTGTTGGCAAGAGTAATCCTCCGTTGGATTTGGGGATGTTTCGCCTTCTCACGTTAGCTCGCCTTCAAACGGATGTTCTTAGGCTACCCAGAGGAAACTTGGTCAAAGACCGGAAGTCGTGAGCTGCTTGAGTCATATGTAAAAGAATCGTTTCTGGCCACTCCCAAGTGAATGCGATGGTGAAGCGAAAACGGTCGTAGTCGAAGGCCGGTGAATCATTCCAAACAGTGGCCAAGCCTATCCAGGCCAGGAATGTTTTTCTGTGTGTTTGGTGGGATTGGAACCATCCCCTATGAGCTGTTCCCATATGGCCAGACGCTTAATTCTATCATCTACTGCGAACAACTGGACCGCTTGAAGCAGGCGATCTACCAGAAGCGTCCAGAATTGGCCAACAGGAAGGGTGTAGTGTTCCACCAGGACAACGCCAGACCACACACTTCGTTGATAACTGGTCAGAAGCTACGAGAGATCGGATGGGAGGTTTTATTGCATCCACCATATAGCTCGGACATAGCGCCAAATGATTACCACTTGTTCCTATCCATAGCGAACGCCGTTGTTTGTAAATGCGTCATGGTTTACTCAAAAGAGGCTTGTGAAAAGATTTTCAAATTCGTTACGTAAATAAGGAGGGGGACTTCTACGAGGGCGGTGTTATGAAGTATGCTTACTAGATGTTACTTAAGAAACCCAACGGCGCATATTTGAACTAAGTCCACTGTAACACTTTTGATAAAGCATTGAATAAAGAGCAAAAAGGCGGAAGGAAGATATTTGACAACCTAATATATTATAATTAATGGCATAATTTTTTAATTTTCTATAATGATATTTATAATAAGTTAACCACTTTTGCTGAATGTTAATTGTACAAACTGCACATAAAAGGCTGTTAATACAAAACAAAAAAAAAAATATTCTTCCTCGTACTATTCGCAGCAATACCAGCTCCAAGCAAAAGCACATATTTAATTTCCATTACATCCTTATCTATATTCATGCTCCAATTCGTGTTCGATTGACATCCTTACAGTGATTTAAAAACACAGTGACATATGTGCACCTGTCACCTAAGCCTTTTCACCGCTTACTGAAAGAAAACAAAAGCAAACGTTAACTTCGACTACGCCGAAGCTATAATAGCCTTCACAACTGCATGTATAAATAAACAATCTTTAGGTCGATTTAAGGTCACAAAATAAATAAAAAAAAAGATCTTATAAAGACAATTTATTCAAAGAGATTTCAACTCAAGAAGCTGATTTAGATCAGCCAGTTTGTTTGGCAACTATACATACTGGTATATGTATGTATATACCTGCATGCTATAATAATTCGACCTGAACAATATACTCCGAGATTGTAGCATTGCCTTGGGTCATAAATAATACAAAATTTCCGAACTAGATTTCTTTTGCAAAGCCACCAAAGACGCGCTGGTAGAAGTACAAACGCTGAATCCAATTTTTGACGGTTTTGAAGCATAAATCGACTGATATTGCTACAATGTCACGTTTGACATTCGTACGAAGTTCATCAACCATCGCTGGCTTATTAGAATAGACTATAGACTTGGCGTAGCTCCACACGAAATAGTCTAACTGCGTCAAATCGATCAACCGATGTAGCCAATTGACTGAGCCATTTCATGAGATAGCACGTTCACCAAACTTGGTTTTCAATAAATCGATTGTGACACTCGCTGTGTGGTTTGTGCCGCCGTACTGTTGAAACCACATATTGTCCAAGTCCTTATCATCCAATTCGGGCCAAAAATATTCGGTTATCGTTGAGCCGTAGCGATTCCCATCCACACTAATGTGCCGGTCTTGATCATCAGGGAAGAATTACGGTCCAATGACAGCGCCCGCCCATAAAATGCACCAAACCGTAGTTTTTTCGTAGGTACGTGTGGATTGCTACCTGACCAATAACGCATATTTTGCTTATTGACGAAGCCATTCAGACAGAAATGAGCCTCATCACTCTAGATGATTTTTCGATGAAAACCCGGATCATTTTCAAGTTGTTGCTCGGTCCAATTCACGAAAATTTGATTCTGGTGGTCAAGCGGCTTCTGTTCATGCGTCAGTTTGATCCTGCGAAGTTTGCTGTCCTTATTGAGCAAGTGTCCTGTCGACCAAATGTTTTTGATTGGTACAAATTATTCAAAGATGATCGAGAACGCGTTGACTACGAACCACGTCTAGGACGGCTATCAACATCAACTGATAATCAACACGTCAGTAAAATATTTGCTGTTTGAGATTCGACGATTAAAAGTCAGAAATCTTACTGGCATATCTTCCGACTACGATGATAATTTTGTTCGATTAACGAAGTGTGGTGCACTCCCAATTCCTTTCCACCGGACACACTGTCAAGAATAAGTAATATTTGAGTGTTATGCGACGTTTGCGCGATGCTATTCGTAAAACGAGGTCGGCATTATGCGCCTTAACCTCATGGTTTTTCTCCCACTACAAACCCACGACGCACACTGCTTTGATTCTTCGTGCGCTTTCGCCAAATTTTCAACCAATATCGCGTCGCAATCATCGAGTTCAACTGATTTAACTCCGGGTGACTCTGGCTATTCAGCAAACTCAATCGACCGCTCCGGAAGACATGAAATGTGAATCGCTGCGATCATTGAAGACTATTCTGGAAATTGACTGTAAGAACTGTTTCGAGGATTAGGAAGAACGCTGGTACAAGTGTATTAGGCCCAGAGTTGGGGGCATGACATAGATTTTGAAGAAAAAATTAAGGATTTTACAATTATCAACAAATTCGTACAAATTTTGCTCAAAGTAGTAGTAAACTTTTTAGAGTATCTGACGTTTCCTTCTTGGTGTTACATATGTACCTCGTGGTATGCTTAATGTACCCTATTTGGGGTATAAAAATTCAAAAATTTATTTCTGTTTGTACATATAGTATATGTACATGCACGTGTAAGTACCTCGATGAAAATTCGAAAAGCGAACGTCAAAGCGGCAACGTTGTCAACAGTATTCATACATTTATTTATTTTATAGCAAATTAAAAGCGATACGCGCTTTTTAACACACTTAACCGAACACTTTTGAGCTGCACTTTGATTGGCTGACATTTTAGCGCTCAACAGCACAGTGTTATGGAGTATAACTAAAGAATTTCTGATAACACAGGGTGTACAAAGATGTATATAATGAAAAAAGACTTCAGAAAACCGTATTTTTTTTGTAGAAAATACTCAATTAACTAGCAAAATATTTTGAGAAAAGTAAATATCCTTAAGGGGTATTCTTATTCAGTGGTCCAAATTCCGAGCATTTAAATAACTTTTCTAAGATTTATTTGGAATAAAAATTCCATAACTGAAAAATAACACCCTGTTTACTCATACAAGAGTTTACATATACACTTTTCAGTCGGCACAGTGGTGATTGCTACTTGTTGAATCAGTGAAGCAGTACAAGTAGATAACAAATCGAGTACTACAGATCGACAGGCTTATAAAAATATACACTCATATAAAAATTGTGCAAATATTGACGCAAATGGTGGATTTCAATAGGCATCGAAAAACAAAAAGTTTGCTGGAGAGGTGCAAATGACAGTTGACAGTCGATGCATATGATCAAATGAGCAGCTACTTAATTTACACTATATATAACATAAATATATGAGTGCTGTTGAATATGTTTTTGTAAAACTCAAGCACCTTATGAAAACCAAATGAATGTGACTTTAATTGAACACCATGAATGGTAGATTAATTATGATGATTTATTTTTGCCATATAACTATAAGCAAGTCTAAGTAATAAGTATAAACAGAAGTGGCATCCTAACATGATACCCAGAATTATAGTACATACTTATTTGAGCTTATTATAAAATGCAAGGATAAATAAAATAAGAGCAATAATTTTGATGATAATTAGGACAGAAACCGCTTTTGAAATAGTCTTTCAAAAAATATAAATAAATGCATTTTTCAGTGAAAGTAATATACAAGGAAACTGCTTCCATCTCTGTAGGTTCAAATTCGAGCCATTTAAAAATTTTGCAATATTTCAGATAATGGCAAACAGCAGGTTACTACTATGAGCAAAAAATAGTAAGACTTTGTTCATAATTTTCATTAGTCTATTCTTTAAAATCTAGGTCGGCCCCCTTAAAGTAATCCTCTTTGGCCGCAATACCAAATATACATATATATTTTTAGCCAAATATTATAAGAAATATTATATCAAAATGAGCGAAATGGGACCACAACCACGCCTACTTCACATATAGCACAATTTTACATTCCATTTCACTTCACTTTTCATCACTTTGCAGTATACAAATCATGAAGCAACTGATATAATGGGATAAAACTTCACACTTATAATTACTTAAAAATATGTAACCTTACTACCAAAAATTTCCCGAATCCATTTAAAATTATTGAAGCCCTTACGTACCGAATTTGTCGACCCCAGTATCTATAGTTGACATTTGACCGAAATGATAATGTGTGCTTTACGAGTATATAACTGGAATTAAGGCATAATCCTTCTCTTATAATGGTATGTCTGCATATCAAAAATGGGTTGAATCGAACCAACACTTCCCTTAGCCCCCATATACGTAATATAAATGACCTAATGCTGCCAATTTATGCAATATTTGAGTTATGTATATCAAGACATACAGTGGCGAGCAAAATTGAGTGCATGTTCACGACGCAGACTTTAGTCACCCATAAAATCATAATCACACAAGCAAATTCAAAAATCTTTTTTGTATTACTCTTATTATTTAATTCTTAATGAATTCTCAGCAAAAACAATGATGATAGAGATGAATTCGAAGAGATTTAAAGTAAAAACGAAAAATAACCGCATACACTCAATTTTGCACGTTTCAAAAAGTTTTAATTATTTAAATATAATTAATATTTCGTCCAAAGACCTTTATTTTAAATGACTTCTTGTACGCGGTCTGGCATGCTCTCTACCAAATTTTCAATTATGTCCTTAGACATACGACTCCATTCTGCTTCAACACGCTCCCAAAGGTTGCCCATGTTTGTTGGAGCTGCTTCGTACTGCCCGAGCCGTCTTTTCACGATTGACCAAAGATTTTCAATCGGATTGAGGACGGGACTTTGTGCTGGCCACTCCATCAATTTAAAATTTTGCTTTCCAATCCATTCTTTAACAATTTTGGCAGTGTGATTCGGATCCCCATCTTGTTGAAAAACAATTTCTGTTTCAGGATAAGCACATTTTTCAATAAAATTGGGAAGATTGGTTTGGAGATAGTCCTCTTTCCGCATAATACCGTCTATTAAGTGCAGAGGGCCAACATGCCACCATGTGAAGCATCCCCAAACCATAATATTTCCACCACCATATCTGACAGTTTGTTTTACATGGTGTCTCTGGATTCGTTCTCCGGGTCTACGCCAGCAGTATTGTTTTCCGTCAGACTGAAAACGGTTAAATTTTGACTCGTCAGACCAGACAACACGTTTCCAATCGTCAACAGTCCAATTTTTGTGTGCCTTTGCAAATTTCAATCGCGCTTTAACATTTTTGTTGGATAATGCAGATTTGTTTTTTTTTTACACTTGAAATATATCCGATGTCTCGCAGCGCTCTTCTGGCAGCCTATTCGCTAACATTGTTGTTAATAGCCAAAGAACCGATTTTTTGGTGTTAGAAGCTTGTTCCTTCTCATCTCAGACATCATTCGTCGAGCATCTGACTCCTGCCATAATTT
Source organism: Bactrocera dorsalis (assembly GCF_023373825.1). Taxonomy (NCBI): domain Eukaryota; kingdom Metazoa; phylum Arthropoda; class Insecta; order Diptera; family Tephritidae; genus Bactrocera; species Bactrocera dorsalis. Next base: position 19,513,526 of record NC_064303.1, on the reverse strand, counting down.
TTTACGGCCTGCGACTTGCGCTTTGGGAGTCACATTCCGTCTCTTTTGAACTGCGATTACCACCGATTGGCTTATACCAAGCCTCTTGGAAATTGCACGTGAAGTACAACCATTCTCGGTCAAGTTTACAACATTATTTTCAAGTGCTTCAGATAATTTTTTCATTTTTATGCTCGCGAATTTTTAAAAAATTATTTATAATTACAAGTTAATTCAAAAACACTTTGCTTAGTCCGAAACACGTCTTAATCTGCGCTACGAACATCAAAAATAATGCAAAAACAAATATAACGGTGAATCTTGCCGATTTATGCTGAGAAGAGAAGTAAGAAAATGAAAATATGTGGAAAAGTGCCAACGTGCAAAATTGAGTGTATGCGGTTATTTTTCTTTTTTACTTTAAGTCTCTTTCGAATTCATCTCTATCATCATTATTTTTGCTTAGAATTCATTAAGAATTAAACAATAAAAGTAATACAAAAAAGATTTTTGGATTTGCTTGTGTGATTATAATTTTATGGGCGACGAAAGTCTGCGTCGTGAACATGCACTCAATTTTGCTCGCCACTGTATATACAGAGATTCCAGCGCGTTTTCTATGCTTCGTAACATTTCTGGAACGCTTCGACTGGGATGTCCGCGAGTACTCTCGTGACGGCCGCCTGGATGTCCGTAATCGACTCAAAATGGGTTCCTTTGACCACCGATTTTGTTTTAGGAACCAAAAAATGTCACAGAGTGACATGTTGGGCGAAACATGCGGTTGTTGCAATACGGCGATCCCTTTAGAGGCCAAATCCTACGACACACTGAGGGCGGTGTGGCACGGCGCGTTGTCGTGATAAAGGATCCAATTACGAGCGATGTCTGGGCGCACCCTGTTGACTCGTTTTCGCAATCTTTCGAGTACTTGGCAATAGTAGACTTGATTCACAGTTTTCCCCGGTGGAACGAATTCTTTGTGGACGATTTCACGGCGCATTCGTCTCAGTCCGCACCTCGACTGGTCTCCCACTCCGCGCCTCGTCTTCCACGCTTTCACGTCCTTCCTTAAACTCTTTGTGCCATCGAAACACCTGGGCCCGACTAAGAGCACTATCATCATACACTATTACAAGTTTAGTGTACGTTTCCGAAGCTGTTTCGCCCAATCTGCCGCAAAATTTTATCGCGACGCGTTGCTCTTGATTTCGTTTTTCCATTTCCGTGACGAGCATTACAAACACACGTCTATTCAACTTGACGCAACAGGCGAACTAAACAAGCTAGAACGATGGTACATATATCAATGGAAAGGGAAGGGATGCCGGAAAAAGAGAAAGGGAATTTCAAGGTCACAGATTTACCACAAGCGCGGCAATAAAATCAGTATCACTACTTAATTGTCAAACCTCGTCTTTTGATCAGTGTATGTAACGGGTGATTTTTTTGAGGTTAGGATTTTTCATGCATTAGTATTTGACAGATCACGTGGGATTTCAGACATGGTGTCAAAGAGAAAGATGCTCAGTATGCTTTGACATTTCATCATGAATAGACTTACTAACGAGCAACGCTTGCAAATCATTGAATTTTATTACCAAAATCAGTGTTCGGTTCGAAATGTGTTTCGCGCTTTTTTATCGACAAATTTTGTTCAGCGATGAGGCTCATTTCTGGTTGAATGGCTACGTAAATAAGCAAAATTGCCGCATTTGGGGTGAAGAGCAACCAGAAGCCGTTCAAGAACTGCCCATGCATCCCGAAAATGCACTGTTTGGTGTGGTTTGTACGCTGGTGGAATCATTGGACCGTATTTTTTCAAAGATGCTGTTGGACGCAACGTTACGGTGAATGGCGATCGCTATCGTTCGATGCTAACAAACTTTTTGTTGCCAAAAATGGAAGAACTGAACTTGGTTGACATGTGGTTTCAACAAGATGGCGCTACATGCCACACAGCTCGCGATTCTATGGCCATTTTGAGGGAAAACTTCGGACAACAATTCATCTCAAGAAATGGACCCGTAAGTTGGCCACCAAGATCATGCGATTTAACGCCTTTAGACTATTTTTTGTGGGGCTACGTCAAGTCTAAAGTCTACAGAAATAAGCCAGCAACTATTCCAGCTTTGGAAGACAACATTTCCGAAGAAATTCGGGCTATTCCGGCCGAAATGCTCGAAAAAGTTGCCCAAAATTGGACTTTCCGAATGGACCACCTAAGACACAGCCGCGGTCAACATTTAAATGAAATTATCTTCAAAAAGTAAATGTCTTGAACCAATCTAACGTTTCAAATAAAGAACCGATGAGATTTTGCAAATTTTATGCGTTTTTTTTTTTAAAAAAGTTATCAAGCTCTTAAAAAATCACCCTTTATTATATATAGTATATGTATCTATAAAATTTCTTCAGTTCCGATCCCATGGTTGACGTTTTACATTTTAAGCGGTTTCTTTGGCTTTGATTCCAGCAAGTTGCCAGAGTATAAAGTGTTTGGTTACACCAGAACTTTGACCTTCCTACTTGTTGTTATTTATATCCATCTTGCTACGAATAGCTTCGCGGAAGTGACGTACGAGTATACCCTCGAATAGTATTCCTTGTTGACAGTTTAGCCGGTCAGAAGGAATTCGGTGTGCAACACACTTCAATAATCGAAGAAAACTGTCAACATAACCTTAATTTCTGACCGGCTTTCGATCAGATTTTTCGGCTTCGGCTCACTTTTGCTACTATATATATTCGGCCGATTGATAAGAATAGATCCAATACTAATCGTATTAAGAATACGTTTCATGACTTCCTGATAGTCAGAAAAATTGTTTCACAGACGTTACCGCGACGCTGGTTTTCGAAAATATTTTCTGATTTTGGAGTCAACGGTTTTCACTGATCCTTCCGATATTCCAACGATGCCATTAACATCGTTAAATCTCTGACTGTTAATCGTCGACTCCAAAGCACCAATTCCTTTACCAGCTGCGAGGGTACTTCTGCTCCTTCTGCTTTTGTAGACTCTAATGGCTATGGCTTTCTAACATTAAAACGATAACTTAGCCACTATATATGATGTATCCTGCCCTTACCATAGCAAATAGGTATATAGTTTGTAAATCGATGTCCTCAATCTCGAAATGCGCTCCCATTAACCCAAGGCTCCTGAATGCAAAAATCAGGCTACTTAAAATAATTAGCTAATTAAACTAATGGAGATTAATTTGAAGAAGGTGCAGATTCGCCTACAAGCTCTTTCTCTCACTAATTACTTTAGAGAGTACATATATCCGCAAGCTCAGATACTGAGGAACAATACTCATTTTACTTAATGCTATTTATGTCACTCAAGGACTCCATTTAATCTTTTTCAAATTCACCCAACTCAATTTCTAATGCTAAGTGTTCCGCAGCATCGGCGTGTAACTTTTAGGTCAAAATCTTCATTTCCATGTATCCATAGTTAATCTCCCGCCATTTTACGCCAGTGGTTCTATGAATTTCTCTGTTAGTAGCAACAGGATCTGTATCGTTCACCTTTTAATTCTGCTACGGGTTCCTAAAAGGTCTTAACTAGTCCCCGCCGCTCAGTTAGCTGATTTGAGTTCAGGCTCTGATGAGTTGTTTGGGATGAATTGTCTTTCTAGTCGACAGCTACCAGTCTGGCTCTAACTTAAGTCTTTGCGGTCTTATAAAACTGTACCGATTTCTCGTCATCACAAGCAATTATTTTGATCTGGCCCTGATACTAGACCCACATTGCACTAAAAATCCAGTTTGTTAGGTCATCTCTCACCCTCTTCTACCGAGCTCTGGAAATTTTTTCTTCGAATCCGGACCAACACAACAGAAAACGAATTTCTCTTCGGGTTTGGGCTATGTCTTAGAAAACGAAATTCTGTTCGGCCTTTTGGCTGACGTCTTAGTCTCTCAGCTGATTTCTGTTTTTTAGCTGCGGATGGTTAAAGCTTAAAATTGTGTAAAACCGCTTTTGCGCAATCAGTGGCTTTTTAAAGCTCTTTAGTAAGATTCTTATTAGTTGATAGTTCTAGTTGCACTCTTCTCAGTATGTAGGCAGCACGACACTTCCCCACATACCTTAACAGTGGAACTTGAGACAAAAATTGGAAACCAATATTCATATGTCAACTTTTGTAGATTCCAACAAGAAATTCGTCTAAAAATAAAACGAACCTTAAAACACAAAATTAGAGGGGAAGTAAAGACGAGGTATTTAATAGAATACCATGTGATAAAGATTCTTCAAAAACAACAAAAACAAAACCAAAATCTAGAAAAAACATAGAAAATTACAAACCAAAGTTGACAACCACTGAGTTGAGGCAAACAGTAACAAAAACAAGAAAGCTTCAATCAACTCATATGCTTGTGGCACAAAAGAGCAAAAGTCAAGAATTAAAAAATTATTCTTGTGTGTGTAGGAAAAAAGAGAAACGAGTAAAAAAAGTACACACTGCACGCTGATTGTCAACACCGATGTGGCCGAGAATGATTATACGATAGCGAAAACGACACAGCGATGACAGGGCCGATACAAACACCACACAGCCAATAAATTTGAACCCACAACAAAAGCAACAAACACGTGACAAAAGCATAAAAAAATCGAAGTGGAAAGGTATTCTACGTATTTATATGTGTGTGGGTGCATGTATGTCTATATGCATGTATGTATGTAATGTCATGCAACCGGTTTTTCTGTAATGTGAAACGATAATAAAACGTGACCAATGTAAACAGTATGCCCCAACGTATGCTTTAAAGGCCGAGGCAGTTGAAAAACAAAAGCAAAAACAACAATAGCAAGGGCCAACCAAAAAAACACATTGCAACACAATGACAGCACAGGAAACAGTTGGAGGAAAACCGAGACAAAAGTTAGGCGAGCGCTGACGGACAATGACAATCGTCGTAGTGAGCAACAGCAACAGGATGCGGAAATGATTTTCTGAGGTTAAAGTTTCGATTTGTCAACACAGCAGTAACAATGCAATGACAAGGCTGTTGGGTTGCTGGTGAGACTGGATGGTGTGGGAGAAGCATACGAGCATACAAATGTATATTCTTGCATACAAAATTTGTATATATACATACATATAAACTTTCATATCTTCATACACATACACAGTCAGATGTTTAACATTATAAAAAAATAATTTCTACGTGTTGACGCCACTGATTATACCGCTGGTGTACCTCGGTGTTTTGCTGGTGTTTTAACTTCTCTTATGTTGTTTTTGTTGCTTTATTTTTGTGTTATTTGTTTCTGCTGGTGTTGCTTTGATTGAATTTGAGTGTTCGCAATGTTGCAAGCTGTAATTTCGATTTTACGTTTGAATGTTTTTTACGTGAGCGCTCGCCGTTGAGTGTCATGTGACTTGTTTTTGTGCTCCCGAAGTGCAAGTTCGTGTTTTTTGTCGATGTTTTGGTTTTTGCGCTAGTACCCCTCAATTGACTTTTTATACCTATATACTAACAAAAATTAAATAAAATAGTTGTGGCAACAAGAGAAGGTCTCAGTTTAAGTTGTTGAAAATAATTTGAATTTCTCAACATAGAGGTGTCTTAGTGTTTACGGCAAATATATTTTTAGTACTTTTATTAGAAAGGAAAGTTGAAGTGGTTACACTAAATAGTTATATACAAGATGGTTTCCAAAGTAACAGGACTTTTTGAATCTAGTGCCCGCTGTGGCACCATCTATATGTCGACTAGTGCGTTGGATCTGCTATCTTCATCAAATGTCCAGTGAGAATTTCATGACATTTCATAGATTGGAAGTGAAGTTATTGCGTTTTGAGTGTCAGTTGTTTCTGTTATCGGTGCGAAAATGAGCTTCGACCAAAGAGCCAACATTAATTTTTTTTTCTAAATTGGTAAAACTCTTACGACAATTGATGAAACAAGTTCATGGCGATGATTGCCTATCTCGTAATAGAGTGTACGAGTAGTTTCAACGCTTTCAAAGTGGTCGTGAGGACATAAATGACGATCAACATGTGGGCTAATCAAAATCATGATTTATAAAAAATCAGCCGAAATCATCATTGAAATTCATAAAAATGTAATTGAACATCTCCAAAACATCAAAGGATGATTTTTGACCAAAACTCACATTTTAACCATAAATCACTCCCTGTATTCACCTGACATGACAACGTGCGACTTCTTCCATTTCGGAAAAATGCTTTTGCCCATGAAAGGAAAACGTTATGGAGACGTAGAGGTCATTCGAAAGGCTAGCACCGGCATACTGGCGGCCATACCGGCCACGAGCTGAACCCTTATTCAACATGCTTTTGGACCGTGCAAAAAGCTGTATTGATGCAGAAGGAGACTATTTTGAATAAAATAAATTTATTTTGCCGAAAAAACATTTGTTCTGTTTTTTATTTAAATTCTGTTTGTAGACTGACAAAAAAAGTATTCACAAAAACAGTATTTAAAAAAAATTCTCACTGTCGTCTTTAAATTAGCCTCTCTTATAACCAATTCAAGCACAGCGATATTTAATCCAATTTTCCATTGCACTTGTGATAAGCGTCGATTGGTGTAGCCTTCAGACAGTTCCGACCTCATATTCCTAATCCACCTCATCATAAATGACACATTTTATGATTCAAATTATGCGTTTGTATTTATAGGGTGTTCTAACACGTTTTCATCTTGCATCTTTTTTGCCACGTCTACTCATAAGAATTTTTTTGTATCAAAATTGATTCTTTCAGATAAACGCTGGCGATATCCCGGATGCCTGTTCTTGTTAAATCATTATCTAAGCAGTTTCCAACGATTCCGCTATTACAGGCACGCAAACAACTATTAAAGTGAAGGGGTTACGGTTTAACTTTAGCATTACCGTTCTGATGTCGGACGTCCCCGAAATAAGCTGTACTTCGAAGCAGTAAGTCTACTGCTATTTTAGTATCAGTTACTTATTTCTGAAAAACACTATAGAAGAACGGATGCTTAAAGCTAAGCTTGACAAGGAACCCTTTACAAGATATTATCCCACCAACATTTCCTTTACGCTTCAACCCATCCGTATAAAAGCTTACTACGTGTCATTTCCTTCGACTTCTCCGTCCACATATCGCTTGTATGTGACCAGAAAAACAGTCACGAGGAGTAGTATCTGCAACTCAGCAGTTCAAGTTTTCAGGCATGCAATTGAAGGAGGGGAGAATCTCAACGTGAGCCTGTTTGGACACCTTCATACACCCAGCTTTTTTGAGCCTAAAAGTGACCTATACAGCAATGCACCTGATTATCCTCGGGTGTTATGTGCAGAAGGACATTAAGTGTTACTTATAAAGTATTTAGTATGCAGTGCATCGCAAATGTCTACTTTTTGGACGCGTTCAAGCTACTTAGCGAGTTGCGCTTCCACCAGATGAATACACCATTGGACATTGTTGGGTTGACTATGATTTCGTCGAGCCAAAACACCACCGTTGGTGCAAGTCTCTGTTCCTTAGTTACTCTAAGGCTGTATAAGGCAATGAATGCCTTCTTTACCATTTTCTCTTTATATGATATTGATAAAAGCTTTCTGTCGGGAATAAATCCCACGTATTTCACCTTTTCAAGTGGTTGAAAGTGTAAACTTTTCGAACAAACCATGGGGGAAGTATGGGATCTCATACATCCAGGTAAATAAAATCATTTTTAAACCTTTCTCTCATATGTCTTCTCTACAAACTTACTGTTTTATAACCATAATGATATATAATGATGCCTACAAATAGGCGTTAATTAAAAAGGTCATTTTTTCCTGATAATTTCCCTTCACAAACGCATTGAATTTCCCTCCTTTTTCTTTCAGATTTCTTTCAAGTTTCAAAATTCTCAGTACGGATCAATATTGTAATCCAAAAATATTTTCAACACGTGAGCCAATGTAATATAAGAAATATGTTTTCAACAGTTCAGTATTTTTTAGACGGTTAAACCTTATACTTAGATCGCTGACAGCATCCTTCAAATTTATTGCCATAATATTGCATAAGTCATGGCCACTAAGTTAAGCCATTCATATTAACTTTCAAACACTTAGCCAAAACTTAAAAATTACTAAACTTTAAAAATTTTATGATGTTGCAAAAATATACCATTTACTCATGCCTACACTTGTATAAGGAATCAATTCCAATAACGGTTATTACATACTAGAAAAATACATGCAACTTAAGCATACTTTTAGGCGATTATATACATATAAAAAAATACAAAAAAGTATAAAAATTTCTTCGTGAACTTTTCTGGTATTTTATGTGCTTATCGTAGGTAAGTGTGTGTCCAGGACTGTGAACTTTCGCACATGTTTTGGCCAGCCAAACACTATTCAATAGATTTTGATAATGCGCCTAAATGTATGCCTCACAGTTGCCAAGATGCTTGGGTTTCTTACATAAGCACGCTTGTGTGTCTGTAGATAGATGCTACAAACTATTTTAATATGTTATGAGCGCTTGCTGAGCCTGCCCGAACTTTCTTTACATTTGCCCTAAGCACTTTCAGACACGCTGACTTTCACAATACAGCAGTGAATAGCTAAAGTATGCAACTTGAGGAAATTATTTGTACACTCATTTTTTCACATATTTTTTTCCTCTTTTTTCTGGACGGAAGTTGTATCTTTACACCTAAAAGTTTTCATGTTTGATATATGTAAATCATGCTGCACACTCACATCTTCGCGTTGGCGTGTTACTCGGAATTCTTTCTCCATCATTTTTCAATACTTTGATTAATTTCTCTAATGATTTCCACGCGTTACTTGCAAATAGTTATTTATTTCATTGATTGATTGATTTCGCTGATGCTTCGTACTTACTCACCTGATTAACTTAATCAATTTACTAATGTAATGGGAGCACACGCAACGCATCTTGCGAAATGAACTGAGATGATGTTACGAGATAAAAAAGCTTGCGTGCTGAACATAGTAATAAAAGCCTCTTCGCTTTAATTCGTGAATACTCATATTAAGAAGATTAAGCTTTTACCACTTAAAGCTCAATTCAAGAAGCTTTCAGTCGATTTTAGAAAGACGGCCGTAACTTCCAATTGAGAAAAATTACTTTTCAATTATTTCATATTAAGAAGATTAAGCTTTTACTACTTAAAGCACAATTCTTGAAGCTTTGGCGTTCTCTTAGGAAGATGTTCATTACTTTCAATTGAAAAAAATTATTTTTCAATTATTTCATATTAAGAAGATTTAGCTTTTATTACCTAAAGTTAAATTCTTGAGGCTTTGACGCTCTTTTAGAAAGATATTCCTAACTTTCAATTGAGAAAAAATACTTTTCAGTTTATTCAAATTAATATTATCAGGAAAGTTTTCATAGAACAGGTGTTAGACGCACCCACAGAAACGATAAAGCTATTTGCAATTACAAATCGTTTCTTTATATTTTTAAACTTTTGGGCTTTCTCAAGTTTTTTTTATCAGAAAGGACTGATAAATTTTTAAATCTTCGATAAAAATGTTCTTAAATTTATATTTATATTAATCAATAATACTCCGTGATCTACAAGTTTCCGACGAACAGATATTCGACTTTTATGAAAAGCCATAAAGCTTTCCGCTCGTTTCATTTATATTTGTAGATCCTTAATTGAGGATAAAAAAAACTTTTTTAATGTTGTCAATAATGTTTTGTAAGCTTTAAGTTCCCATTGAACAAATATTAGACGCTCTTCAGAAGTAATAAAAGTTTTCGCTGTTTGAAATCACTTCTTCATATAATTAAATCTTCGATCGAAGTGTATTAAAACTTAAATAATGTTATCTTTGTAAGCTTTAAGCTTCCATCGAACGAATATTACACTTTTATGAGAAATGAAAGCTATTTCCGCTATTTGAAAACGGTTTTCAACATTTCTAAAACTTCGATGGAGAAGTCTTAAAAAAATTTATATTATCTATAATATATCGAAAGCTTTAAGCTTTTATGCGAAGTTGTAACGATTCTTTCGAAAAAAAACTATTAGTATTTATAATTTCATATCTTCGCTCAAATATTATATTTATATTATTTTCAATATTTTATAAGCTTTTTTCCACCATAGAGATGTTAAAGTTTTCTGAGAAGTTGTAACGGTTTCGGCCACTAAAAATCAATTTAGTAATTCGTTTTTTACATTAAACGAAGACTTATGAGAGCGCCTGAAAGAGAGCAAATCGTACTCAGACAACCATTTGTAAGCTGCCAAAGTTGAAGAAAAGAGCTTTCACAACTCAAATCCAATTTCACTACATATGAAACAGATTTTCCGTGAACGGATCGTACTTAATATTAACCATCAGCTTCCGCAAGCTCAAGAGTCAGTATATTTTGGAAATTTTGATCGAATCAAAGGCGCAACTTTCCTAGGACTGAAAATTTTCTAAAAGCTTTCACTTTAGAACATTTTCTCACCGCATAAAATATTACATCATAGATACAAAGATTTTATAGAAATAGAGATTAACTGTCAAGCTTCCTTTTATCGTCCCATAGTTTTCTAATTCTGTCATTGTGCTGCTTAGCATCGTCACTATCCAGAAATAAGCTCAACATTAATAAATATATTCTCGAAATTCTGCATTAAATTCGTCCAATTTCAGCATGACTTCAAAGCCAACAGCGTTTTCCAGCATTTTCCACTATTTTCTTTTTCTTTAAATTCACTTTTAGCTCATACTCTTTATCGGTGTTCTATTTTTGCTTGCGTAACTCTGCAACTTTAAGCTCCTGCATATCCTTGTGTGCCGTCATGCAGCATATCATATCAGCATTTGCGAATTCATACTCGTAAAAATCTATGTTAGATTTGGGCAGCCACGACAAATAGTCATTGGGGAGTAGTTTAAAGGCCGCATGGTGAATTTTGTGTGTTATTTTGTGTTCGGTTAAGTTTTATTTGCTTCTCTATTGGCAGCTTACTTTTCTCTGTATTTACATACGAGTACTTACATATATCGTTACTTACTTTATGGAACTTTACTGGTCATGTAGTTGTCACTATTTTTTCAATTGAGATAAGCAATTTTTATGACGAGACCGTGAAAGTAAAATAACGAAGCAAACAAACTGTTGGTTTTCATTGATATTTGCAGGCTGCTAACTTAAGTCAACTGAGAACATATCTTTAATTTGTGCTTATTTAGACTGAGCGCAAATTTGAATCCTAATCTAAATATGCCTCTTTGCTTAATGTCAGACCTTAGTGAGCTGTTTTTGGGTGAGTAGATTTAAGAATACATGTCTATATTTAGTTAGTGTCAGCCGTTGGGCAACTACAACCAAATCTAATATCAAATCTCTTATTTAGCAAGCCGTGATTTTTTTGGGCACTGTGGTATTATAGAATGTTTAACGTAAGATACCATTTGTACGGAGTCCCTCCCGTGTTGTAGAATTCAGAAATTCAATTCAATTCATAATCGAAGAAAACTTGGCAACGTTGCCACAATATTCGACGGGTTTAATCGTTTGTTTATGAGTCGTAAATATAGATCCAAGACTCATCGCTAATAATATTACGATTCATGACATACCGGTAGCAGTGGCGTAGCTAGATAACCAAGCGCCTTGGGGCAAATTAAAAAGTGGGCCCACTGCTGTGTTAAAATGATTAGATTTTATCAAATAAAAATACGAAATATACAAATAATTTAAAAATGCTTTGTGCACTGCAGGGCAGATAAAATAAATGTTAAGTAACAACATAAATATGTGATGGGTTTCGTTTTTGGTCCCCAAGCTCTCAATCATTTCATTGGGAATTGTTGTACTCAGATATTTTGTAGACCCTAAAAACATAATAAATAAACACAAATTTTAAAAAAAGTCTTGATATCAAACAATTAATAAGTCTAAACAAAATAAAACTATAAAGAACTTAGAAATAATTATTATTAGCTTTTGGCATATCCAAAACTTGGTGAAAAAAATGATCATATCGGACGACAAGACAGAACATTTCCGTGGTATCCTTCACTAACTTAAGTCTTTCTGATATCCTCCCAAAGCCCAAGCCCTTTTTGCTATATTAAGTATGACCTTTGAAGAACCATTTTTTTTTTTTAAATGATGCTTCCTTGCGAATTTGATTTTCAAGTTCATGGTTGGATAGTATTAGTAAAGTTTTTTTCCATAATTCATACCCAGCACATGCTTCTGAATGGCCATTCGAACAACTGTGTTGTTTAATGTCTTCTGATAAATGCTTCCAATCTCGAATTCCCAAATTATTTCTTTGTGGAGCAAATAACCAGCAGATTTGACAATGGACAGCGTCTAGTATATATTTTGGAACAACACACAACCAAAAACAATTAACTAGTCCTTATTTAGAACACTAAACGCAGTAAGTTTTTGAAAAAACACGTATTGTTCTGGTTGATGTCTGTTCGAAAAAGGTACTTAAATCTGTAAAGGCCCCACATCAAGAGTTTGGCATTTTTGTGATCACTTAATTTTTTCGTAAAGTTTTCGTAGTTATAAGAAGATTATTGTACATTTTTTCGAAAAAATATAGAGGTCTGCGGTTCCTCAAAATTCATCGATCTTGGCAACTGCAATAATTGTCGAATCTTCTTCAATAGACTTCTCAACCAATACAGTGTTACTCCGTTATTTTGAGCAATTATTATTTACTATCTTATCTTTTCTTTGGCGTTTTTTCCGTTTAAATGCACCACTGGGTTTCTACTTTTTATCCATAACTAGCTGGCCCCGCAGCCGTTGTCCTGCGTGAAATTATGTGTTTTGAAATGAAAGAAAGTTGAATTTATCATTTAATTTTTTTTCAATGTAACGCAGCTTGATAAACAAAATTTTTGGTTTCGGTTTCCGGTGTACAGAAAAGATGGCTTTCCAACTCGTGTGCACGCACGTATATCTGGCCGTGTGAAAAACATAGAATTTCCAAACTTAGTGCACACACTATGAGACTATCCTTGTGTCTGTTGAGTGTCATCTCAAATGCAATTTTTCACTGGAAACTGAATATGTTTGAACTGAAATGGCAAATCGTTGGAACTCAAAGAAATCATTGAATCAAGCATTCAGCCCTTTGTATTCGATAGCTGCGTCACAATCAGTCGGGTTCCATTAACATAGTTTCGGCGCCTTGCAGATTGCAAAAACATATTAACGACAGATCAAACTTTGAGACGCAAATGATGCGGTGGCATACCAAGCCTCTCCAAAGAATTTAGAAATTCTACTGGATAATTCACGGCGACGTCTTCAATGTCAAGACGATCGGTCGATTTGTATGAGCGCAAGTCTTCCGGAATTTGACTTTGAATCTTCCAGTTTAAGTCAAGAACATCTGTATTTTTTGGCAGTTATATTGCGCGTGCATTTAAGGAATCAGCTAGTTACGATAATTGGCCAATGTCCGAACACTGGAGATGAGTTCATCTTTTGTGAATTTATAAAAGGCAGATGGAATTGATATCAAACCACCGGAAGTATCAACCGGAATTGACCCATTTCCAATTTTTAGCGAATACGATGTAAAATATCTTCGGCAATGTCATTTTTCTTCGTATGCCATAATTAACGCGGATTTGAAGGCTGAAATGTCGAAATGATTATCGCGAAAGGTTGTGCGATCTTCATTTGCATTCGAAGTAGCTATCGCATCGTCCAACGTTTGTTTCCACTGATTATCGTGTTTCATGAAAAGTATAAGATGTTTTTATTTCTAAACCTTCCTTAATCCACAACGAACAACCTCTTAAAATTTCATCAATATTGTTCAGCCGTTCTTTAGCGTTACTAACGAACAAACATTCATTCGTTTGTATGAGGAAAAGAAAAAGGGCTGTTTTTAGGGGTTTTCCGGCAATTATTCGAACGATCCCTGAACCTAAACGAACATTTTAAAAAAAGAATTATCAAATTTCGTTCAGTCGTATGAAAGTTATGAGCGTACATACATTTTGGCGATCATTTTTTTACATACATATTTTATATAGACGAAGATGTAAGGTTGTTTTTATTGTTTTTTTTTTTTTTTTTTTGAAGAAATGAAATATTCAAATGATTCCTACAAAACATGAATTTTGAACAAACGCTTTATGATTTGAAATATAATTTTTGTATTTATGAGTTGTATTAAATTTTGACATAAAGAAATAGAAAGCATCCTATGTCCTTACCCTGGTTCTAAGCTACCTCCCCTCCCCACCAATTTTTAGCCAAATCGATTCAGCCTTTCTTGAGTTATAAATAGTGTAACTAACAACAACTTTCTTCAATTATATATAGATTTTAGTTTTCTAATTTTATTTAAACAAAAACAATATTAGATTGTGCTCGAGTAGGTACGCACTGTTCACTGACAATTCCTAGAGTAAACTTTTGAATTTCTTTGAATTGTCATGATTAAAGTGGAGTTGCAATCTGTCATATTTATTTTGAAAAATGGCAGGATTGGTAAGGACTCGAGGGCGCCTGAGTTTGAGGGCACCGGGGCACTGTCGCCTATCCTCTAGGTAGCTACTCCGCTGATCGGTAATTGGAAAGCATTGTTTCCCAGGGAACGTTAGCGCAAGGTAATGGCCGTCGTCAATGCGTTTCGTCGCTTTTGAATAATTTGTACCGATTCGTGACAAAACAATAATCACCGAAGGCCTTTTTCAACATTCTGAACGTTTCGGAACTAGAAATTGATTCCGCATGCAAAATTTTATGAAACTTCTTTGTTGAATAATTTCACTCATCGTAAGAAGCGCGGAGTACTCTTTGTGTACTTAAGACAGTATACTAAACATTAATGTTTATTTTTCATGTGACATTTGGCACAGATGCCAACTGAGAGCCATATAATATAAACCGAGAAAAAATATATTTCGAGATGTGGGTTTTCGCGCGAAATTTAAATTAGGAAGTCTTACTATTTTTTCCCACAGTGATATATTTACTGAATAGGTTATATGAATCTTCTTCCTTGGAATATTTTTTGAGTGGGTACATTTAGTCACTTATATAAATTTTTGGGGCTTTGCTTCCACGATATTTTCAAATATGAAAGTATTTATTTATTTTAAGATACTTACAGGCATCTATGAGCCATCCAATATAATCATAATCTAAGCCACTTCAAGTGAAGTATCACTTCAGCATACCACTACAGCACACTTCTCCATAGAACCGAAAAAAGTATGCTCGCACTTTAATCTACTACCTTCATAAGCAACACACCCACGCTCTGCTTGCCTGCACTGTGTGTAACCGCATAAAGTGTCATTAAGTGAAGTGCATTCGTACGCCAAGTAGCAAGTAGCTTGGTGGACAGTCGAGTGCAAAGCCATGTAGATCCAGAGCAAGGCACACCAGCCGCCTGCCCGCGTCTATAACCTTTATGTTAGCTTTGTGTCTGCGATATCCGCTTCCTGTGTCCTGCTTTTTTTGGCAGTTGGCCCGCCATTAGATATTTCTGTTTCCCTAACTGTTTTCACTATCCACATTTGCCACTGAGCGTTTTGCCTGTATCTTCATCCGCTTCACTATGTTTATCTACAACCTACATCCATTCATAGTGTGGTCAATAATCGTTTAAGCATAAAAATATGAAATTACATGCATTACATTGCATCATAAACGAGAACGCGCGGCGTTTGCTGGGTCTCATTTTGACTTACTTACGGGTAGGTTTCTATGCTTTCGCTCTGAAAATTTAACCGAAAAATGTGGCGAAACTTTCATAAATGCTGATTATCTGCCAAAAAGTGTGTTTGAACTTGCGATTTTCTACGTTTTTTGTTTGCTATTTATTATTTTCGGTTGCAGTTCTATTTATCTACTCTCCTCTTTTTTTATACCCTGCACAGGGTATATTAAGTTTGCCATGAAGGTTTTAACAGCCAAAGGAAGTCGACTTAGTCTGTTCCTTTATTTATATATGAGATATCGATCTGAAATTTTGCAAATGTTCTTCTCTAGCCAAGAAGTTGCTCATTTATCGGAACCGCTGATATTAGACCACTATAGCATACAGCTGCCCTACAAATTGACCGATCAAAGTTAAGGCTTTTTACCCGTGAAGGGTATTATTTTTTTCTTGTTTTTTTTTTCTTTCATCCGTCAGCAATCAGGACTGCTGTACAGTAAATACTTATTTGTTGTTATTGTTTGTTTTGTTTGTTGTTATTGCTGCATTTCTACTAATGGTTATTATTACAGTTTTAAGCGTAGTTATTATTATTATTGTTGTTGTTATATTTTAATATTTTTGTTTGCATATTTTGCTGTTGTTGTTGTTCGTTGTTATTGTTTCTGTTGTTGTTGTTGTTTATTGCGCCTTACTTGGCATAACTTTTGCTTGACTTTGATAGTCTGCAGTAGTTCTAGTGCAATGAAAGCCAACGACTTATTTCGTCCTTCAGAAATCAGCGCTCGCATTTGTATTTGTATTTGTTTTTGTTTTTGTTATTATTATTTTTGTTTATATTTCCTGCTAACTCGCTTATTGTGTAAACTTTTGTCTCTTATGCATATTTTTGTAAATTTGATTGTTTTCTTGTTTTTCTTCTTTTACTCTTTTGCTTTGTCTTCATTATTTGACCATTACTAGCTTGTTTGTCTGAGATAATTAATTATTCTAAAAGAGTCGGTGGCATAATTACGAAGGTGTTCTTATTACACTAATACAGACAAATCTAGTCAATTCATTCATTTTCGTTTTTTTTTTTTCAATAATTATGTGACTATAATCAATCAATGCATGCGATTTCGAATTTTTCTTACATAATAAATGATTGGATGCCCAATTTTCGATGGGAAACTAATTATTCATTCTCAAGTACATGTAAACTCAAGATAGTATTTATATAATACGAATGTTTAAGGTCTAGTAGAAAGAAATCTATAAATTTTTCTTTAAGTGGAGGTTTTCTTTAGCATAGGCCGATCCGATTTCGATCAAGTATGCATTGTTCCAATTCCAAAGGTAGCTTCATAATTCCAGTCTCAAACAAACACTCATCACCTTTTGCCAAACTACTGGGCCAGTCGAATTTGACGAGAACTTTCCTTATTTTACCATTACCAAAAATCTCAAATTATGGAAATCATCGAGTCCGACACTGTTTCGAATGCCCAAAAGCCAATCATTGTACAAAGAACTCTTTGGAACCATTAAAATGAGGACAGACAAAAAAATAATATTAGCCTTGAAATCCAAGTCAGAGCCCCTCTTGCCAACTGGTTCTTCTTTTGACTGAGTAGACAATTGAAAAGCAAAGTCCTCACTCGATGAACATAGACGAAAATCTATAAGTCCCTTATCATTCTCGTAATGATATACTGTATGGTGCGGAGGCATGGACAATAACATCA
Organism: Bactrocera dorsalis; assembly: GCF_023373825.1. NCBI lineage: Eukaryota > Metazoa > Arthropoda > Insecta > Diptera > Tephritidae > Bactrocera > Bactrocera dorsalis. The sequence continues at coordinate 19,496,181 of NC_064303.1, read as the reverse complement.
TCTGATGCGTCGGCGTTACGAGTTTTCGAGTAAAAGGTTCTACAGAAGACTTATGGTCCTTTCCGCATTAGTAACGGCGAATTCCGCTTACGAAAATTTGAAAATAAAATATTTGGGATCAAGACGCGATAAACTGCCGAAAATGCTGGCCAAGCCAAGATTGATGGTAAAAAAGAGTTTGCTATACATTTTTAACTGGCAAAAAATTTTCTATTAGGAGCTGCTCCACTTTGACCATCTCTTACTGCGGACCTTCTGAAGCACTCACTCAGAAGCAGGCAGCTTTTACGACTAAGAGAAGAACTGTGGTCCAGAGAGATAACGCCAGTCCATACACATCGACAGTTACGCGCCAGAAAGTCCGATTTTAGTAATTCAAGATCTTATACTAAATTTTTGGAAGAGGAAACTTTGATCTGGCAACGATTGGATATTCAAAGAGGGAGAATTCTTGCTTTAATTATATTTTATCTGTTTCTAAACAGCTTATGCAACTAGAAACCAATAAAATTCTCAATATTTCCGAATGAATTCGAATTGGACAATAACCAATAAGAAATCCTCCAGCTATTGAAAGTTGTACTTTTCTGAGAGCAAAGAGCTCCCTTGAACTTTTGCAATTTACCCTAGTGCAGAAAACCTATCTACTGCATAGCTGTTACTTAGTAGCTGACTAACGCTTACCAAAGCCACCGGAGGTCCAACTATCCAGTAGTGAGCTACAAAATTCTAGCGATGAATACCTGATCTAGAAAGCTCATCAATCGGAACTAACCACTATTGAAAGATGAACTTTTCTGACAGCAAAGAGCTCACTTGAACTGTTGAAGTTAACCCTGATCTAGAAGGACTTAGTGACGGCAAAGCTGTTGGCAACTCACTAGCGCTTACCGAGCCCACCAGAGGTCTAACAAACTAGTAATGAACCGCAAAAAGCCAGCGAAGCTCTAACTGAAATACTTGACATAGCAAGCTGATCAGCCTGTAGTGACCATGCACCTAAGCCAACATGAAATAACTCGAGACCAACGAAAAGGAGTCTAGACATCACTTCACAAGTCTATACAGTATGGCCAGCGAGCTCAGGACTAGTTTTCTGTGAAACATCGGGAACTTTCTTTATATCAATGAGCAGGGTGATGAGCTGCGTTATTTTGGCCATGACAATCTGTTTTTTTCGGTATACGCGAACTAGTACCTCGCTTTTGCGATATCGATATGAAAATCTCTTCCAAAGGAGCTGCTCATTTGTCTATACCGCCGATAGCGGACCACTATAGGCCATAGCAAGGCTTTATTTACATAATGCAAAGAATCGCAACTATAGGTCAACTGTTTCTTTATGATTTCTCGGAAGTTGCACAGGATTCAGAGAGGGCATATTAAAAGCTGTTCTATAAGTTTCCCTACTTTTTTAGAGAAAATACACAGGAACTTCAAGCTAAATAGGGAATGTTTGTTATTATTCGAATGAAAATGCTTTGGCATTTATTTTATGAAGATTATCTCTTTCAAATGTTGGCCACGGCTACGTCCCAGATGGTCTATCCGCTGAGTCCAATTTTCGGTGACTAGTTCTGCTGAAACAGAACGAACCCGACCCGTTTTTGAAGCGGACAACAATATAAAGCGAAAACGGTCGTGATCGAAGGCCGGTGAATCGTCCCAAATAGTGGCCAAGCCGGGATTGATGGCCAGGAAGGTTTTGCTGTGTTTTTGGTGTGATTGGAAGGGAATCATGCATTATGAGCTGCTCCCATATGGCCAGATGCTTAATTCTACCATCTACTGCGAACAACCGAACTGCTTGAAGCAGGCGATCGACCAGAAGCGTCCAGAATTGGTCAACAGGAAGGGTGTAGTATTCCACCTAAACAACGTCAGACCACACACTTCGTTGATGACTCATCAGAAGCTATGGGAGTTCGGATGGAAAGTTTATCGCATCCACCATATAGCCCGGACATAGCGCCAAGCGATTACCACTTGTTCCTGTCCATGGCGAACGCCCTTGTTGGCATAAAGTTGAACTCAAAAGAAGCTTGTGAAAAGTGGCTGTCCAAGTTCTACGCAAATAAGGAAGGGAGCTTCTACGAGGAGGGTATTATGCAGTTACCGTCGAGATGGAAACAGATTAACGAACGAAACGGCGCGTATTTGAACTAAATCCGATCACTGTAACACTTTACATAAAACATTAAATAAAGAGCAAAAAAACAGAAGGGAGATATTTGACAGCCATGCTTTCAATAGAACTGTCCAATGGATGGTCAGACGTCTAAAAATAACTTTGCTGCTCCATCCTACTTATTCTGATATATTGAATATATATCCTTAAACTGTCTTGACTAGTAAAAGATATAGAAACAACTGTTAGATGAATCTAAAAATATTATACTATGTGCAACATGTTGCAAGTGTACAGAGTATATAAATATCAGTTTGTAATTTACCTACCAATCACTTAAGCCGATTAAATCGCTCTCCTACATATAATGTTTATACAATACCAGAATAATTAGTATTAAAGGCATTATTAGCATTATCAATGAGAGTCATTTAAAAGTCTGCAACAAAGGATACAAAGTCAGAAGCGAAATAAAAATTCCACAAATGGCAAGCAACACGCGGCCTAAAAGCGCATAATGACAGCGTCGACAACACAGCGAAGTGAACAAAAACATATGTTTATTATGTAACACATAATTACATACCATGTTTGTATATATGTATATGTACATAGGTTCGTATGTATGTATGTTTGCGCTGGCTGACTTTTGTATGACTGATTGAAATCAATTAAATATATATACATACATACGTTTATGAATGTGTGCTTGTGTATTGTTTGTTTTGCGTCTGTGGCAACACATTTTTTGCATGCCAATAATGCCAACGAGTAATCAAATGAAACACGAAAGCGTACGATTTTCACTTGACTCAGTCAAATTGCATTGCATATGTTAGTTGATATGTGTATGTGTGTGAGTGTATAAAAATTTAATTTTTTTCCAACGCCAACCCCAAGTTGAAGTGGTCTGCTGTAGTACACTGCAATTACCGGCAGCGAAAATCCACTCCTATCGACAACAGTCTGCGTTAGAAGGGCTGCAATCGAATGCGATAGGGTATTTATGGTTTAGATGGTACAGGGTGAGTGAGATTTGGTCGAAAATTTTGAAATGTTGTTTTGTTTCTTTGCTGGATAGAGTTTTGCTGGTGTTTAGTGGATCTAGTGAGATCAGCTCTATTTTCTTCTAACCTGTTTTCTCCCGATCTTAATCTAAGCTAATTTTATGTAGTCTAATCTATGTATAGTCAACTAAACTAAACTAGTATATTCTAATCGAATCTAACTAAATCTAAGCTAATCCAATATAATCTAATTTATTAGATTCTAACATCAATTCCAACAGAATCCAATCAAATTGAATCTAATCAAATGTTGAATAAACGAATCTTTTCTAATCTAATCTAATCGAATCTAATCTAAAATAAATATAATCTAATCCAATCTACTGTAATATAAACTAATCTGATATAACTAATATAATCCAATCTGAAACTAATCTTATATAATATATTCTTAACTAATCTAGACTCATTAATTGTAGTTTAAATTACCCTGAAACTCCAATTCGGTTTCCTTTAAATAATCCGAGTAATGGTTCCTCTCTTTTTAAGTTAACTCTCAACAAATAGTCACCCAATTGAGAAACAGCCATCTACGGTAAATCTAATATGATCTAAAGCACTAGTCGGGAGTTCAAAGAATACCTCAAAATTGTTTTTTTTTTTCATTTTTCGATATTAAATCTTAAAAATAAGTAAAGAAGGGCTAAATAGAGTGAAACCAGGATAAGATGCCAGATGAGGTACATATAAAGTAAGCTGGAAGATTTTCATATTTCTATTAGGTATATGAGGAAAATATTAACCTTATTCAACCCATTTTTGACACACAGACATACTACGATCAGGAAAGAATTATTTCCCAATTTCAATTATATATCTCACATATTGACAGGTATTTTCGTTTAAAAGTTAGCCATGGCCTCCGAGGTCAACAAATCCGGTACTAAGTGGCTTGAATAAATATGGTCCAATTTAGACAATTTCTAGACCTAAGATGACACACCTTACACCGGAATTATCCAGATATACTTGTATTAATTGGTGTTTAGTTTGTATATTCGAAAGTGAAAAAATCGCACTGCGTTTACAAGTTCTACCCACCTCGATATCACCAGTTCCACCGGCTTTCCTTAGTCTATTGTACGTAACTTCCTACGACTGGGGTATCGGTATTTTTACTGCAATTGTCCAGCGACAGTTTTCGTCGCTCCAGGAGCGGGATCATATCTAGCTATCGGTTTCGACATTCCTTCACCCCCTTGCATCACCTTTCCGTCAACGTTCGTGTTCTCTTGTTGTTTCATGTACATGAAAATTGGTACCCGCTCAGAATGGCAATCCGTCGCCGAAAAGGTAGTCGCTTTTGTCCACTTTGTCCAAAAGTGGTCTCAGTAAGGACGCAAAGGCGAGGGTTGACACACGCTCTTATGAAGCTATGCTTTCAGAGCCTACCAGTGCATGAAGGCGGCGGCTCAACTTACACCTACCGCGCCACCTTAACAACGAGTTGGAGGAACGTATCCTGAAGGCAGCCGGGGTTTTACCAAGACTAAGACGGTTGCAAGATTATCTCGTCAGTAATTTCTAATGAGTACAATCACTGATGGTCAAAGAGAATATCAAAAATATATTACATGGGGAACAATATGCCAAGCATGGATAATAGTTTTCGGGTCATTTGTTTCCGATCAATCACTCTAGCAATTTCGGAAAATGTAGTTCGGCGTCATTCGCAGCAAGTCGGTCTGACGTATGGAACGACTTGACGCATTTTACGTCGAGATCTTAAATTGGAAGCGTGCAAAATACATCTTAAGCAAGAACTGAAGTCGCTCGACCTTCACAATCGACATCGCTTCTTGCTAAGGACTCTTGAAAACTTCCAAGAATATCGGACGTTTTAGAGCCACACTTTGACGAAGAGGAAACTAAAGAACTTCAAGAGCAGCAATTTCATACAGAAAAACAACGGTTTGGTGTGGTTTGTGAGCCGGTGAAATCATCGGTTCATATTTCTTCAAAAATGATGCCGGTGAGAACATAACCGTCAATAGCGACCTTTACCAAGCCATGATAACCGACTATTTGATGCCTGACATTCAAGCTTGTGATCTCGCCGACATTTGGTTTCAATAAGACGGCACCACTTTCCACACATTGGAATGGATATTGGATTTATTGGGAGAACATTTCGGTAATCAGATAATTGGGCCGGCCGATTACCCACCAAAATCATGTTATATGTATCACACTGTCAGACTTTTTCTTGTGGGGATGTGTAAGGTCTAAAGTCTTCGCGAACAATCCCTCTTCGATTCAGGCCTTAAAGCAAAATATCACGCGGTCATTAGCCAGGCGTAAAGCTCGAACGAGTCATCGAATATTTGAGTCAACGAATTGACCAACTGGGACTTAGCCGCGTCTAACATTTGAAAGAAGTAGTCTTCCGTAAATAAATGCAAAAAATGTACTTTCGAATGATGATAAACATTCCCCAACAAATTTGAAGTTTTTCTGTTTTTTATTTAAAAAAGTTGGAGATCTCGAAACGGATCACTTTTTATATCAAAACATAAAAAAATGTCTTTTTAAGAACTTTAAACTAGTCTGCATAAATACTAAACCCTATCTATGCTACACCCTGTACATTCCATGCAGAAATTCTTCGAAATTTATTTATGTAAAATGATTTTTACAAATGTAGATATGTCTACAATATCAAAGTTAAATGTGCCACTTACATGCACTCGAAAGCTGGTAGACAGTCTAAATTGTAGAACAGCTATTAGTTAAGAAATCATATCACATACTAGTATGCCATTGTGCGCCATAAACATAAGGCTAATGCAACAGAACAGACACATAACGGTATATGACTCAATATTAGCCGAAAGTAGCAATTCTGATTTTACGCCCAATTCGCGTTTCAACTCGCAACTCGCAACTCGCTACATAAATACTAGTAGCAGGTACCGTTACTGATTGGATTTTTCCAACCCCATGCGACTAATTGCAACGGCTGTTGCTACACGATGCCACTCAGTCGTGCAATCACCTGTAGACACATGCAGTTATACATTTATATATGTATATGTACGTATACCCTCTAATACCGTTACATACATATGTGTGTATGCGACGTTGCAACAAATTCTCAAATTAATACCTTTGAAACATATTGGCCGAAAAAAAAATTGTTGATTTAGTTAGCGGTATATAGTTTTTAAGCGTAGAAAAATCATAGCTTCATCAGGGTTGCATTTAACTGCATGCAACATAGCGTTAAATTGTGGCATAGGCAGCAGTGGAGAGTTGTGGCTATATTATGAAATTATAGCGCAAAGTATTGACACAGCGAGTGACTTAATTTTTACGTAAAATATGCTTAGAAGAAAAACGCTGCGTCTACTTGCTGGAAATTCCACGAAAATTATGTGTTGTTGCAATTGCGTGTTTGAGAAAATTTCACAAGTGGCGCCGCATTTCGTTGAACTTTTTTTTGTGTTCCTTCGAACTATTCTTAAATTCTAGTATAGTGGAACTGTGGCTTGTTGTCTTAAGACTTTTATTATGCTCTTTGTATTTTAGTGTTCACTTATACCATTATTAGTCAAATTTTACGATATTACAGGCAGTAATTGGGAAAAGTTATAACAGTATATAAGACAAAAATAAACTGGCTTACTTTTCGATTACAGCCGACGAATTGTGTGTTCGATTTGCGCTCACCAACTGCTTGCAAAACCTCTGTGTTTTCATTGCTCTTGTCATAAAATATTAGGTTATCAAATATCCTTCCCCCTTTTTGTCTTTTGAATTTCGGCGCTATGCATAATTAGTTTGGTTATTGCGTTCAACAGTTATAGGCGTGTAAACGTGGAGTTCCGTGAGATTACGGGTGTTTTGAGGGATGGTACTCTATCTCTTCGAACTGCGAAGGTACGGTTTCGACGATTCAGAGTGGGTGAAAACGACACCATGGACAAGCCAGCCGGCGGAAGATCTGTGACGACGAATACCGTTCAAATCATGGAAAACATGGAGTTAGACCGGCATGTAGTATCTCCTGATATCGCCCAGAAGATGGGAGTTAGCCACTAAACCATTTTAAACCATCTGCAGAAGGCTGGATATAAAAAAATGCTGCTGAAATGGAACGAAAGCGACCCATATTTGAAGCGAATGTCGACTGGCGAGAAGAAATGGATCACATACGACAATATCAAGTGAAAACGGTCGTGGTCGAAGGTCGGTGAAACGAACTGGTGGAATTAGAAGGGAATCGTCCACTATAAGCTACTCCCATATGACCAGACGCTTAATTCTACCATCTACTGCGAACAACTGGACCGCTTGAAAAAGGCGATCGACCAGAAGTGTCCAGAATTGGCCAACAGGAAGGGTGTAGTGTTCCACCAGGACAACGCCAGACCACACACTTCGTTGATGACTCGTCAGAAGGTACGGAAGTTCGGATGGGAGGTTTTATCGCATCCACCATATAGCCCGGACATAGCGCCAAGTGATTACTACCTGTTCCTGTCCTTGGCGAACGCCCTTGTTGGCATAAAGTTGAACTCAAAAGAGGTTTGTGAAAAGTGGCTGTCCGAGTTTTTCGCAAATAAGGAGGGGGGCTTCTACGGGGGAGGGTAATATGAAGTTGCCGTCTAGATGGAAACAAATTATCGAACGCCAATGCTATCAAAACAGGAACTCCTAGTTCCTATTCGGCTGATTCTTTTACAGTACTTGCCCGACAGGAAATTTTATTGTCAGAGACTTTTAAAGCATTACAACTGACTGGTTTGACCATCTGTGTAAACTTGACCGAAAAAGATTCTAAAATAGGCCTATTTGCCAACATAAGTCATAAGTAACTATAAACCACCGCTTTGTACAATCTTTATACAATGCGCTGTGTTCGCTTTCAGTGCTTTCAGAGATTCTTGTTGCGATGCCGGTTCATTTTTGGATTCACTGTATTGGTGCACATTTTCCGCGTCAAATTGAAAAACCCACGTCTCGTCACCAATGATTCCTTTGATGATTATACAATTATTTTCTAAGTTGTCAAGCATCTTTTTGCAACCTCTACTCAATGCCGTTGTAAGAGTCAGATCCTTTGGTATGAGCCTATTCAGCATTAACATGTTTCACAGCCAAAGCATTAGCCAAAATGTGTGGAGTCGATACATTAGAGATCTTGAGATCTTCTGCATTCTCTCTGATGCTAACACGATGACTTTCAGTCACTGTCACGGTATCAAATCAGATGTAAATATAGCTGTAAGATTTATGTCTATCCAAAAGAAATATTCAGAGCCAAAGAAATAACTAAATTCTGTGTACTTGTATAGGTCAAGTTAGGTTAGTCTGATAGGCCAATAACCCACGCATAAACCAGTTTGGTTCTTTGCGATACCAAATGGAGTTCACCTACTAAGTCTAAGAGAAGTAATCATCGTTAGGATGCCTGTGCTCGACGTGCATTTTACTCTGCGGCCTCACTATCGACACCTCCTCCAGTTTATCATACATACTTGTATATCAGCGACTTACAGAATAGTCTTGCCAATGAGGAACAAGTACACAAGAGATGCTCGATTGTTTCCCTGTTTCACTGCTCTAAGCATTTCCTCCGGTCTTCTCGGTCTGTCTCTCTCATCTTACGGCCGTTTGTCGCCACCAGACAGCGATTAGTTAGTATTCCCATCATGCTCTACAGTCTCTTCTATCGAGTGCTAATACTCGTAGGGTATTTGTGCACTTCTTATCTACCGTTTTACACATGACTTTTGTAGCTTTGCACCCAAATAGCTCGTTCCTGTGCTGCCCTGCATCCCAATACACTTCTGGCCGATATATCGAAACAATATTTGGATTTCGGTTATAAAATGGTTATATATTGGTTATATCTGAACGCGGAAGCTTAAAATTTTACGATATGACAAATAAAATATGATGAAGTGAATCATAACCAATAAAAAACTTAATTTCGATTTATTTGAAGATACATGGTCTTGTATTTCCGATGACAATATATTCCTCCCAATTAAAACAAGTATTTTCCATACCATTGGGAAAAAATATTATAAAAAATTTTAAGGTTTATAATTCCCCACAATTTTGTTCCGAAACATAACAGATAACTTTATTATTATTATTATTATTATTATTAGTATTATTATTATTATTATTATTATTATCATTATTATTATTATTATTATTATTATTATTATTATTATTGAATATTAGATTATATAACCGCATTTAAGTGGCTTATAAGAGCTTTACTAATACCAAGTTCCCCTTTTTAGTTAGCTACCTTCATGTTCCTATGCTGTATCAACATATATCAACGCCACCACGCTTCCAGCAACTCACCACACCAAAAATATCTACTTTTCCCCACTCTAGTACCTCCTGCTATTGTGTTTGCATAAAACAACAACAACACGTAGCACCTACGGCAACTGTGGCGCCTACGACAGCACCACCGCAAGTAACCGCAAATTCTCATCTCCAGCTAACCACAATAACAAAAAGAGCGTTTCTCTATATAAAAGCATAAACAAACAATGTCACACACATTGATGCACACGCACACAACCGCACAAGCTTGCTTTGGCAGTAACAGCAATGGGAGAAAACAGAAAGCGGATAAAAAAATGGAACAACCACATCCTTCCGTTTGACACACACACACATATACACAAGCAACCGAATCCAAACGAGCACCAGCATTCCTAGTAAACCAAATACACTGCATTTGTGTGCACATTTGTGTGTGCTTGTGTGTGTACACAGAAATAAGAAAATAAAGAAAAAGTGTAAAAAAAAACGAAAATATTCATGCGCAGCAGCCACATTCTAGTCGAAGTTGTTGTGCCACAGCCGGTGCTGGAGATTTTGGGGTGGTTCTCGCTTATGCGTTCGACGTAGGTACACAACAGCGCTGTAACCACGTGTTGCAACAACAATATTGATAATGATAATCGCAACAACAGCAATAATAAGCGAGTCGTTGGCCATTAAGAAAGTTTCTAAGTCGTTCACACTTGTACATAATGTACATGAATGGTATATAATGTGCGCCCAAAAGTATGTTAATGGCAAAAGTGGTCGAATTTTTAGTGTTTTTGTAAGGATAACATATTATTTTATTGAATGGTTTAAGGTAGAAAATTTGAGTGGAAGATGGTGAAGCCGCAAATATCTCGAACTTTCTAATTTTTTTATATTTCATAGGATACATTTCTGCGTCAGTGCATAAGTAAAGGCGCTAATATATTCATCATGGAGAGCACATCATTATATTTTACTAAATATATAAATATATACTTGTAGAATACATAATTCATATTACTCCTGTCAACCTATCGCAGTCGCTTGGAGGCGTTGAGTTTTCTTCACACTTTCTTTTGCCCTATTATTCCACCACCAAGTGGGTGTTGACTATGATAAATATGCATAAATATTAATGGCCATTAATTGATTTTTGCGGTTGTTATTACAATATGCTCTTTGTAGTATCTTAACCCAGGGGTTTAGGGTTAATTTACTTGTAAGTGTTGAGGTTAAATGTGATCACTACAAATTAGAGCGTTTGAGAATAAAATTCAGAGAATAAGTTATTGTTACAGTTAACTTAAGGAGGAGTTAATTACTATTAATAAAGTAAAGTTAAGTATAAAGGAGAACAGACTGTTATTAGAGAGAGACGATCATTTTGACCGAACATTTGGGCTTACGAAAGGTATGTGCACGGTTTGTTCCACACAAATTGACTGACGACCAAAAATTGCTCAGAATCCAACATTCGAAGGGCGATTATTTGACCAAAAATCACATTTTAACCATTAACCACTTCCCGTATTCACCTGATATGGCACCGTGTGACTTCTTTCATTTCGGGAAAATGCATTTGCTCATGAAAGAAAGCGTAATGCAGACGTAGAGGCCATCCAAAAGGCTTGCACCGGCATACTGGCGGCCATACCGGCCAACGAGCTAAAACACTCGTTCGACATGTTTTTGGACCGTTCAAAAAACTATATTGAAGCAGAAGGAGACTATTTTGAATAAATTAAATTGTTTTTGCCGAAAAACCCATTTGTTTTATATCAAATATCAAATGAATTTTCCATAGCAAGCTTGATCGATATACATAGGGACAATGGTGTGGGACAAAAACCAGTAAGTTACGTTCGACGAAATATTTGTGCTTAGATTGGCATGACTGCCAATGGCATCTGTTACAACAAAATATTCATTAGTGCTTAGTATACGCTTGTCTTTCTTAAGTGCATTCGCCGATTTTTGCTTTGAGTGAAATTATTCAACTAAGAAGTTCCATTAAACAACAGCAGCGTTCTTCACAACAGGTGGAAGAACTTTTCTTTATCTAGTCATATATTGAAAACAGAGTTACGCTTTTTGAACCATCCATATTACATGTAATCACGAGTTTAATGGGTTTGAAAACTGATCTGCCAGCGCTCTGACTTTAGGTATCTCAAACATTTCGTTGGTTAAAAGTTGAGGAACAAGAACCAAACTCCAACTAAAATGGTAAGACTCTTCGGAGAACTTTCCACTTTCGTATCACCTAATATGAAGATTAGATTGGTGTTTTGGGACTAATGCTATGACCAATAATTTCTTTTAGTGTGACAAAAGTCTCAATTCATTACAGAAAATTTCAGTAAGTAAAAAATTAATTTCCCTTTGGTGCTTTCTATAGCATTTTGTTGTGTCAAAAGTGTTTCTATTTCAATGTCTTGATGGTACAATGTACCATGAGGATATATTATTTTATACTGGAATATCACTGATCTAATCTCATTTATTGTCATTAATGGTTTACTTCAATGACCTACGAAAGTCTAAGCAGCCAGTTCCCTTAATTTCCCAGTCTGAAAATTTGTTTACAGGTCATATTTTAAATAAATAAATAAATATTTTTTTTTTCCCAAAAATTTCACAATTTTTTTGTTAATAGTGTTTGTTTGTAACAATAAAAAAATTCTAATAAAATATTTAATTTTTTATATGAGAAAAAAAGTGATAAAACAGGTTATTTTTAACCCGAAGATAACCCCTTAAATTAAGCTAAAGATACTTCCTTGCAGGCTCAATTTCATTCAGCGAATTTAGGTTCATTTTAAGTCGTAATTCCGACGATTGGTTTTTAGCTAACCACAATGGCCATTACATATGTCTGTCTGCTCCTATCCATTATAAATCCATTATAAATAATACTCTAGAAATCTAACCAAATATTTGTTAACAAATACCTTAAAAAAAAGATCGCAATATTGCATAAAATGATGTTGATTTACTTTGTCTTTGTTGCAGCTGATAATTTTGATGTCACTCATACGCCGTGTAGAACAGTAATGACCCTATTTCCCCAGCTAAATGCACGCTTGAAAGTTGTGTTGAGTTATTACATAAACATAAGTTGCTCACCATGTTTTCACCACACAAATAAACGTATATGTATATATATAATATATGCACGCCTTTAGCCCTCAATATTTGGTGAACTTTGCCAGTTGCAGGGAAATTTGTACAGCGGTGAATGACTGTAAGCAAAGTTAATAACATCTAATGTTGATGGAACTTAACTTCTAGAGTATATGCAACTTAACAGCACTGTAAAGCTAACATTTCAACACAGTAGCTAAAGCAGGGAAGCTTCGTATTTAAATATCGTTATGAGGGCAATGCGGCTTCAGTGTGCACGTCGCCGCTGTGGCGGAAGCTTTGGTAGATAAGATGTAACTGTTGAGTGTTTTCTCTAAAATTTTGATATTTTATATTAGAAAAAATTTTTTTATAGAAAATTTCAGTTCTTATAGTCAAATGAAGCATTCAACTCTTTATTGCAGAAATAACTCGCATATTCGCATTATTATTTGCATAAATGTTCGAGAAATGGAGCAGCAATCGCTAAAAAACGTTCATATGTGTATAAATATAATGTAATATGTACAGACGTGTTCGAAATAATAAGAACAAAATATAAATAGTTACACGAAGATTTATTTGCTGTGAAGAAATTCACATGTCTGCCTTATATTTAGTACTAAGTTGTTCCTTCACGATTTTAAATAACTTTGGTTATCTGGAGTGCATAAAATCTACACGAACTCGGCGTCTAGAAAGGAGTGTATTTTCCCCAACATGTTTCCTACATTTCAATAATTCTTTCAAATTGTTTAGTCCTTCACGCCATTCTTTATGCCTGACTAAAAATATATCTAAGCATTAAGGTTCCAGGAGCCCGCCTTCCAGTCCAAAATATCAATATTTTGCTATGCAACCACTTCTTGGATTCTTTCGATAGGTGCCTTGGGTCATTATTCTGTTGCTAAATCCATTGCAATGGCATAACCTTTTTAACCTAGGTTGGAATTTGGTATTAACATAAAATGGTGTTCATAGTTCTTGAAATCCTTACCAAAGGTCCAACACCACTCCAAGAAAACATGTTCGTAACATCAGGTTGAAGCCTTCATGACTTATGGTCTTCGTTGCATATTTTGCTTCGACTTGCTGTTTAAGGTATCATTTCATACATTGTTTTGCCTTATGAGAGTCAAATTGGACAATATTTTTCTCACATCATCGGAACACTAACTGGTAACTGTCTGCTGGCGACACACGCCCGCAAAATGGGGCTTAGCGATTGAGAAGACTGCAGGAAATGTCTAGAGCAGGCCACCAGGGACACAGTGGAGCATCTCTTGTGAACTTGTCCCGCATTGGCAAGACTACACTGTAAGCATATGGAGTCCCCACGGTATAATGGACTGAAGGAGGTATCGATAGTGAGGCCGCAGAGTCTGTTGAAATTCGCGTTAAGCACAAGCATCGTAAAAGATGGATAGCAACTGACCTCCCTGGTATCACAAAGGCCCAAAACTGGTCTATGTGTGGCTTTTTGGTCTACCAGATTAACCTAACATAACCTATCTATGAAGATGATATTGACACTTGCAGTTCATTGACACCTTTTACCTATTCTGGTGATGAGCTCATCCTGCTTATTGGAAGTTTGTTTTGTGCCTTCCATTCTTTTTGGCTTCCAACGTATGTAACTCCCAAAAATTGCCTTATACAAGTAAACATTTTCCTTATCGAAACCAAATTTTAACAACTTTCTATTAAGATCAGTAGAACAATGTCAATCTCTTCTCTGTTTTAAAGGAATAATAATAATACTATATATACTTCAAACTCGCTCAAAGTCGCACTCTGATAAGAATAGTAGAATGTAAAATTACTATAGCCGCGATCCAAAAAATTTTATTCCTACATTTCTATGTTCGCTTTGGTTGTTCTCATTATTTCCAACACTTCTGTCTGTACTTGTATATATACATCATACACACATGGCAATTCATTCCTTTCTAGTGAATGCTAATATTTACCTCCGAATTTAATTACGTAATTTGTATAATACTTCCGGTTATTTGCTAAATTTACACGCTTGCTTAACTCTCTATTACTTTGTCTCTTTATTTAATTGTACACAAGTATATTACTGCAGCAGACTAGTGTTGTTTGTGTAAATAGCCTGAGAACTAGTTATTGTTGATGTTTACTTTTAAGCACTCAGAGCTCAAGAAAATTTAAATAACATGTAAATTATTCATTACTGTATTTAAATTACTAAATTTTCGGAGTGATCTAAAAAAATTGAAGGAGTTAAGCGAAACCGTTTCCATGCAATTTTACTGAGTTGACACACACATTGGCCAATTTACTTGGCACAGGTGGTAATCACTTGGCGCTATGTCCGGGCTATATGGTGGATCCGATAAAACTTCCCATCCGAGCTCCCTTAGCTTGTGACGAGTCACCAATGAAGTGTGTGGTCTGGCGTTGTCCTGGTGGAACACTACATCCTTCCTGTTGGCCAATTCTGGACGCTTCTGGTCGATCGCCTGCTTCAAGCGGTCCAGTTGTTCGCAGCAGAGAGTGGAATTAAGCATCTGGCCATATGGGAGCAGCTCATAGTGGATGATTCTCTTCCAATCCCACCAAACACACAGCAAAGCCTTCCTGGCCGTCAAACCCGGCTTGGCCACTATTTGGGACGATTAACCGACCTTCGTCCGCGACCGTTTTCGCATGATATTGTCGCATGTGACTCATTTTTCGTCGCTAGTCACCATCCGCTACAAAACTGGGATGAGTTCGTTCCGTTTCAGCAGCATATCGCAGGCGTTGATTCGGTCCAGAAGGCTTTTATGCATCAAATCATGCGACACCCAAACATTAAGCTTTTTTGTGAATCCAGCCTTCTGTGGATGGTTTAAAATGGTTTAGTGACTAACTCCCATCTTCTGCGCGATGTCAGGAGATGCCACATGCCGGTCTAATACGATGTTTCCATGATCTGATCGGTATTCGTCGTCACAGGTCTTCCGCCGGCTGATTTATCCATGGTGTCGTTTTCACCCACTCTGAATCGTCGAAACCATTTCTCCGCAGTTCGAAGTGATAGAGTACCATCCCCCAAAAAAACATTAATCTCACGGAACGTTTCTCTAGCGGATTTGCCTTTAACGAAGGAAAATTTTAAAGTGGCGCGAATTTCGGCGTTAGTGAACTCCATGTTTACATGTCTATAACTGTTGAACGCAATATCCAAACTAATCATGCATCGCACCATTTTGAAGACCTTTTAAAGATGTATAGTATTGTAAGTTACGAGCTCTGTAGCGCTTTATACCTAGCCGCGAAATTCAAAAGACAAAAAGGCGATATGGAGATATCTGAAAACCTAAAATTTCACTCAAAGCTTTCAGTGACACGCTTTAATATTTATATCTATGCAGCCCTCCGTACCATCTTTACTGCTGCATTTTCGTGCTACCAAAAGCAGCTGTCGATCCTGTTCCACACAATACGTTCGATATAACTTAAGGAAGCTAATCCAATGGTAATTGGCACAGATTGTGGATTCTTCCTTTTATTGATTGGACAGAGTACAGTCAAATTCCAATCGTCGGGTATGCTTTCGTCCGATCACATTCGTCAAAGAAGCTCCTTACGAGTCCTTCATTTATTTGAATAGCTTAGCCGACAATCCATCTTTCCCCGCCGTTTTATTCATCTTCAGACCGGTAAATGCTATTCGAACTTCTTCATGGCTGAGCAATGGAACATCTGCTTCATCGTCATCGAATGGGGAATCAGGTTCACTATCTTCTTGTGCTATTCTTTCACTGTCATTCAACAGGTTGTAGAAATATTTCCTTCATAATTTCAGTATGAGCTGGCCATCAGTCACTAGATCACTTCTAGGAGTTCTACAAGAGTATGCTCCGGTCTTGAAACCTTCTGTAGATCGCCGCATCTTTTCGTATAATTACTTTTACTTTTTTGCATAACCACTTTCGGCCAGCTTGTCAAGTTCTACTTACACATTTCGGTCTCTCTATCTGTTTGTCTGCAAATGTTTAGAAAACAAACTATGTGTAGGTTCTATTAGTCTCTATAAAGTCATTATTATTTCAAAAGAGAGCCAACCCAGGGTTGTCACATGATTGAATTTTTATAAAAAATTATAGGAAACTATTTTAGTAATTATTTTCATTCCCCTAAAAACAAAATTGGCAACTTCTTATGGAAAAGGGATTTAAGCAAGATATCAAAGCATCCTCATTATTTATATAACTACTGTTAAGCTAACAGATATCTTTCTTAAAACAATTCAGTTTGGCAAAATCGATTTTTCACTAATGAAAAATCATTTTTGGTACCGAATTGACTCAGTAGATCCGGTTAATCACAGTGAAAATGGCCACAATTTTACAGCTTTTACTTTACCCACTTAAAGCCGTAAATTTGCAAAATGAGTTTAAACCTTTAACATTTGATTTATTGCTTTAAACGCTGTGCACACTTCAATTTAAAAGTTATCAATTTATATTTCATTTTCGCAATTGAAAAACTTTTGAAAAATAATAAGATTTTCAAGTTATGTTAATTGGGTAATCAATTTCAAAAATTATTTCATTAACTTAATTAACCCTTTTCCGTTAAAGTGTAATAATATTTTTAATATGAATAAAATATTTCAACGATAATAATATCAATTGATTGTTTTAATTAATATAATGTATATATGTATGTACATATGTATGGTATATGGAAATATTGTATATAAATGCACTTGTAAAGGGTTTAATGCAAAAGTAAAATTGTGTCACTCGAACAAAATATTTGCACATACATATGTATGTATTGAAAAAGGTCAGATTTTATTGTAGCATAACTGTCAGAATTACACATACACACGCATATAATAGCAATGTTACTAATATAAATAAGTACGCTTTGTGGACTAAGCGGAAGTTCCACTGTCATGATATTGAAATACATATGTTTGACGGACAAAGTGTAATAAGTGTGGGAGATGGTATGGAGTATTATGTGTCTAGAAAAGATAAGGATATCTCTTAAACTATATATGTACATACTTATGTAAGTATAAGTAAATAATTTACTAAATTTGCATGCTAACATATTTAATTATTGGGTATTTTCATTTTGAACCCTTATTTTAGACAAATATGCACAACGTGCGGTGTGTTAACATGGGTACCCGCTGATGACTTTTTTACCACACGGCTCTCAAAGGCACAGCAAATCAAATCAGTGCGGTGATCAGCGCCTTGAAGAAGCCAGGTATATTTCAGTATCAATTTGAATGTAGAGTGGACACAAGAACCACCTTGGTAGAGTTCAAAGTCCATCTAAAACCTCGTCCGTACTTTGGGTTCGGCGCTCGGTTGCAAAAGAACTGTAGATTTAACTAGATTGAACAAAGTATCAGTTATTCTCGCATTCGGGTTTTAACCACAACCATCACAATACTCACACTTAAATTCCGAGAGTCCGTATGTGAAGGCTGGAGCGAAACCTAAAGCTCTTGTTCTCTGTAGTACCAGAATTAAGTCTTCGGTCAGACCTTCTAGCCGAAACTACTACCAGTTGAGCATCCATACTGTTTTTGGACTGGTTACCAGGTATTGGATACCATACGCACATTAAACGCACACACCATTCACATAAGAAGCTAACTCTAATACCCGGATACACGCACTCACCGCCTAAACATTTCACGGCATTCCAACTAGTGGAGACCGCACCGCTAACATCTAAACGTCCATCAGTACAACTATTTCCAACACCACCCAGATCCCTAATGACCGAGTACGTCAGGCATTCTGCAATAACATGCACTTAATCCTTGAACCACGTCTCACACAAACACCTCGATCTATCAGATAGATACCTTGATGCAAACATACATTCAGAGGCCCATGCTATGAAAACCCAGACTGAGACAGAACATGAAGTCTGGGTTACCCTCAATAAACCTACCGTGTCGGATAAATTCGTAAGCCACCCGACAGGCCTATTGTCCCAACGGTTTTGCCACCTACATCTCAGCCTGTCATTTAGAGGCCTCTTGCTACCTAGATATCCCTTTCTTTCCACGTCATTATCGGAAATCCAATTATCAGCAATGACAGACTCAAGCCCCTTGTTATCATCCGTTGAAACGAGTCATCGCTGTTACCAACCATATTGCGACTCCATAAGGCATAGGCAACAAACAACCCACGATATATGTATAGTGCGAACCGCACGGTGCCCAAGGTCCCAATCACTCCGCAAAATGCGTCGTAATTTGCCAACGATTGCCTGCATTCCTTCAGGCAATCCTTCGCTTCCTCATATTCGCCGTGTGCAGTGAAACCCTTACCTATTGCTATGTGACGCAAGTCAAATACCTGGGGCTGACTCCATTCTGCCCTTAAGCAGCAGTCACCGTTTTTTTTACCGATATGTCTAATTCTACACCTAAATACCAGGTATTTAAAATTTGTAAAAATTATCATCCCGCCAGCTCTAACACAGACCATCAGCGAGGTCGTCCGCTTACGCACAACATTAACAAAAGGGGCTCGAGCTGTACGAGCAGAGAATTTATCATGAGATTCCAAATTCATGGACCGCAGATGGCTCTCTGCGGACAGCAATGAATCACTCCGATCTCCACACTCCCAATCATGCCGACTAATCGATCCCAGCTTAGGTAGTTTGAGGATTCCATCAACAAAAAATCTGTGCCGACTTGGAAGCCAAGAATGAATTAAGTCAATTTTTTTTACCCTGTTCTGATATGAGTCGTATTACCGAAAACATATGGTAGTCTGAAGGGGCTAGGCAAAAGCAAATTTTAATGGTTTTGGTTTGTTCTAATTCGTTCAGAGAGTTCCTAAAATATACCAATAATAATAGCACTTTATTCAATACCATATATTCATTGTTAGAAGACCAGATCCCAAAACTCTTTATGAAAAAAAATATATTCAATTAAGAACAACCTTCAAAATCTGTCTTCTCAATATGGTAATATTTTAGGTCATGATTGTGTTTCAGATCCCTGGATTGCTCCGAGTATCTGAGAAGAGAAAAATTGTTTTTATTAAACTTTTCTTTCTCGCGTTCTTGCTATCTCAGGAAAGGCTTCTGCCTGGAAAATACTGCAGTATTCCGGAAACTTGAAGGATCGCGTGAGGTCCAGCCATGTGAAACAGATTCCGCGCTAATCACATTAAACATTCATTAGCCATCAACCCCTTGCTCATCCAGCTATACCTGTAGGTCCTTGTGAAGAATTCATCTAACGCCCCTAATCTTGTAATTGATTTTGCCGTAAAGCTAGAATAACATTCCTAGTGCAGCCGTTTGAGTAATTTTTTGCGCTCCTGTTTTGCAGATATGTGTATTTTTTTTAGAAGCTCGTGAGCTACAAGAGACCACAGGAAGGTTGACAGTTTGTCAGCGAATTTTGAACACCCAGAAAAAACGGCGAAGACCCTGACTTCTGACTATTCTGTTCACAATGCTTTCAAGTGAAGAAAACTTCTGTGAATCCTTAACTAACAACACTTCGATTCTTGGAACCAAAAACCAGCTTATATGTATATTTCAAAAAAATATATTGTTTGTTAACAAAAACCCAAATTTACCACAAATGTTTTTCCGAAATCACGGCGCGAAAAAATTACCAATAATTCTCCATTATTATTTTATTAATGAAGGAATGAACTTCAATTACCTAATAATGTATTAAGCTTAACTAAAAATCGCTGCAGACATGTGAGTCATATTGATTGCTCAGATGTGTCTGCCAAATAATCCGCTTAATAAAGCTAAACGCCAATTCATGCAAAAATATGCAGATTTTTTACTTTCATTATCCGGTGAGTGTTGAAAAATAATGGAAACGATTACAAATAACGGTATTAATTTTTATGAATTGATGTGCTCTTTAAATTGCCTTAATTACATTGAAGGTTTAGGCGCTGTATGGAATGAGACAATTGAGAGGTTGGTATATAGTATATATTAGGGTGAACCAATAATTAACGACAGGACAAAAATAGTAATTTTGTGTTGAAAGAGCATGCCTTTTGAACTGATTATGATAACATTTTTTACAATGTAGACTCATGTAGAGCATAAAATTTCCTTAAAAATTTATCTCCGAGGGATTTTTTTCAATTCAATTCGAAAATTTATTTGAACTGAATATTTAAATTCTTTATTTTTTGAAGCTTATAAAAACATAATTTTTTAAATGAAAAAATGAAAGTTTGAAAAAGTGGGCGTGGCACCACTCTCTAAAAGGTTTAATGTATGTTTATATATATCACCCAAGCCAATAGGATGATGACACTACCCGCGTACCAACGGTACTGATATAAACTGCTAAAACCGCGATAAATATATAAAAAATGATACGATAGGCATGGCTCCGCTCACTTTTGGATGAAATCATATATCTCGAGAACCGCCCAACCGATTTCAAAATTAATATATAGCATATGTATCGAAGATTCTACTGACGTTTATATGTTACAAAGTCAAAATGATTGAAATCGAACTACAACCACGCCTACTTCCCACATTACCCAATTTTAAACTCCATTTGATTCGCAAGATAGCGAAAAAAATAGGATGTAACCATCCAACAGTAATAAATTTACTAAAAAAAAATTAACCAACGACCGTTTAGAGCGTTACAGTAGAACTGGGACTAGGAGGACGGCATCTCCTCGAACAGATGGTGCTATTCATAGAATCTCTTTCACAGATCGCATTAAAAACTCCATAGAGATAACACGGAACTTAGAGGAGTAATACAATGTGGCAATGTACGAAGAAGATTGCAGAAGTATGGTTTGATTGCACGGAAACCAGCAGCTAAACCGAAAAAAATGAGGCTTGCTTGTTTGGAATAGGCGACGCACAGTAACTGGTCCTTGAAGCAGTGGAAAACGGCACTCGAAGTGTAACCAATTAAAATAGCCATAAATTCGGTTTGGAAAATTGTTTTTATTTATTTAAGAGAACAAAATGTGTGAAAATTTTTATTAATTCAGAACCAATTTACTTTTGCTCAATATGACCACCTTTTGCTTTAACTATGGCCTTGTGACCGTAAAAAACGAAACGCAAGCTGCTCGAATGTCGAATTTTGGCCCTCTCACGGACAATGGCTTTCTTCAGAATCTCGAGACTGGTATATTTTTTACTTCCGACCTTGCTCTCCAAAATGGCCCAGAGAGAATAATCCATTATATTCGCATCTGGTGAATTCGAGAGCCATAGTGTGGTCGTAAAGAAGTTCGGAACGTTGTTTTTCAGCCATTCTTGGTTCACTCGCGCTTTGTGAAACGGTGCAGAATCTTGTTGAAACGTCCACGGTTTCCGACCGAAATGTTTGTTTGTCCACGGCTTCAAAGCAGCTTCCAGAACACTTTCTCGATAATATGTCGCATTTACTTTGACGCCAGGCTCAGGTTCGATGAAAACAATTGAAGAGCGCCCATCTGCTGTGACAGCGGCCCAAACCATTATTTGTGGCGGGTCCTGCTTCCTGGTGGCCAACCGAAGACTTAGATTCTCGTATGAACGGTCGGTCAAGTAAACCCTATCGTTTTGAGAGTTTACGAATTGCTCAATTGGAACGATTTTTTCGTCAGAAAACACAATGTTCGGAATTTGACCGCATTCGGCCAAGCGAAACAACTGCTACGCTCTCTGAAGTCTTACTTGTTGCTGCTTCAGTGTGAGATCATGGGCCTTTTGGAACTTGTAAGGCTTGATCTTGAGCTCATTTTTCATATGCGTCGGCTGTTGCGGTCGGATATTTTCAGTTCTTTAACCATTTGATCGTCGTGGATTTCGCTCAAGTCGCTTTTTCACTTTCCGAATCATCTCACGTGATGTTGCAGTCTTTTGATGACCACCTCCTGGCGTTTTGCTATGCTACCGATATCATTGTAACGAATGATGGTGCGATAAACAAAAACTTTATTCACATTAAGGTGTTTGAGCTCACGAATAATTGGTGGCTGTGATTTTCCAGCTAAATATAAAGCAATCACTTTATTACGTTTGAATTCCATCGCTGATCACTTTTTATAGCGTTCACTTTTGGCAAAACGCTTTTGTACGCTTGTTAGCAATACTCCGAGCTGTGATTCAGCAAATTTATAAACACTTAATTCCAGTGCGACAGCTGCACAAACGGTGCGAAGTTGGTTGGCAGCAATTTCAAAACTATGCAAAAAAATAGGTGATAATGTTTGCGTGGCCATATGTGTATAGTTAAGTATTATTGAAGTAAGTTAGTTTCAGCTTACACTAAAACCATATTGCTCAATAAGTATTCTCGTTTGATAAGAAAAACACAATTTTATGATTCAAAATACACTTTATTATACATTATAATCTCCCTGAACATTAATACACTTGCTCCAACGCTCCTCCAATCTGTGGATCCCATCCAGGAAAAAGTATGACGATGTGATATCACACCATCTTGTTGGCGAATCGTTTGGCCCAAAACGTGAATATATATCTTCTCACCGAAGTGTGCTCTCAATAAATTAATTCATTGATGCAATGTGTTGTAGAAGATGTGTTGAAACCACATGTCCGCCGAGATCGTGTTCTTCAATTTCATCATCAAATAATCGATTATCATGCCGCGATAACTGTCGCTATTGTCTGTTATGTTCTCGGCATAAGTTTTGAAAAAATATGGACTGAAGATTCCACCGGCTCACAAACCACACCAAACCGTTTTCTTCTGGATGAAATTACAGCTCTTGAATCTCTTTTGATTGCTCTTCGTTCCAAGTAGGGACATTTTTTCTTGTTTACATACCCATTGAGCCAGGAATAGGCCTCATCGCTGAATAAAATTTAGCTCGAAAACGTCGAATTTTCTTGGAACCTTTCAAGAGCCCATAAAGTCGAGTAGCTTCAGTTATTGCATAAGCTATATTTTGTGCACTTTCAATTTAAGATCTCGACGTAAAATGCTCTAAGTCGTTCCATACCTATTTCTTCACTGCTTACTGGATGCCATCTAATCGGTCACATATTATCCAATAATGAATGCTGGGTCTCAAGAGAGGTGATGGTTTAGCGAATAGTATGCTCAGTAGGTCGATTATGTTGACCATAAGTTGAGCGAACATAAATTTTCGTAATAAAGTTGAATGATTTGTAAACATTGTTCAGGCGTAAATCTTTCCACGATGAAATACTAAACAATGCTGAGCAAATACTTGTATAACGTGACAACTTGACATGACTCACGCCTGATCGGTCAAAAAAGGGCTATTGAAAAAAGTAAATCTACTTGGATTATTTATAATAAGCAGTATCCAAAATAATGATTATGATATAATTTTATACCTAATTGCGACGTATTTGTAAAAAAAAGAGCCCTTCAAAACGTAGCAAACGAGTAAAATTTGAACTGTTTTCAAGACGAATATTTTCAATAGCAAGGAAATTTTCCAAATCAATTTTGCCTCATCAGATTTCATAAAGTATTAATCGAATTAGAGCTACATAATGAATTTTAAAAATATCCCAAAAGGGAAATTTTAAGGGATATTTTGAAATAATATTTAAACAACTAAAAAGCAAACACAATATATTTTATATATTCAAGTAGTTATTTTTGAGTTCATATATTATCTAAAAAAGCAAAATATTAAAATTTTTAAAGTATTTATTTCAAACAAAAAACTCTCAAAAATAGGGTGATATTGAAATAATTGAAAAACTGAATTTTTAAGAGCATAAGTGCACAAAGACTATAAATTTTATTAGACAACACAATGTATTAATAAAATTGAAATGTTCTCAAGAAGGAAATTTTCAATAGCAAGGAAATTTTCCAAATCGGTTTCGACTCATCAGATTGCATAAAGTATTAATCGAATAAGAGCTACATAATGAATTTTAAAAATATCCCATGAGGGAAATTTGAAGGGATATTTTCAAATCACATGTAAAAAACTAAAAAAACAGTATTTTTCAGTGTAAAATAATATGTAAAATTCAATTTGAAAAATATCCCAAGAGGGAAATTCTCAAAAATAAAAGTAATGTCCAAAGTAATATTGAAACAACTGAAAGCTAAAAATACAGCTATATTATTATAGATATAATTAAAAAATATTATTATCAAAGTACATTTAAAGAGTTTCCTTTTCAAACTTCAATTATCAATAACAGCGTTATTAATTAGTATTTTGCTTAATTCTCTTTAAAGTTGTATATTTAGATGAATATATATATGTAGTCATACAACACATGGATGTATCATATGATTTTACCTGTATAAGAGTCTTACTTGACATTGATTTCTGCAAATCACTATCCTCTAACTTGGTTCAGCCGACGATTTTCGAACAACTTCTGATTATTCCTACTACAAGCTTCTGTGTAATCAAACAGTCAACGGCTCCAAGAAATAAATGTATGTAGACTTGTACATGTGCAATACGTATGTGTGTTTGTATATATGTATGTTCATATGTATGACTATCTGTCGTTCGTCTCTACTGTAGCAACAGTCAAGTGCGGCTGCGAACAAGCAAACAACGTTAGAGGCAATTGCCGCTGGCTTTAAGTAACACTGCTAGTCGTCTGCTAGAAATTCAATTCGTATCTAACAACAAATGCAACAACAACAAGCTGCTGACACACAACAAACTAACTAACTGCCTAACTGAGTCGTGTCAAATGTGGCGACGGCAAATTGAATTCAATTAATGCAATGCAAATGTCCTGCTGCCGAAGACACCACTGCAAGGAAGTGCTGATGGAATGTAGAACATACATACATACGTATACTTGTATATGCACATATACATATATACTTATAAAAATCTATATACCTTGGCAGACAGGTAGGCAGCCAAAACGGCAAGGTAATAATGAAGCAGTTACAGGTGGGACAAGAAGAGTGTAACTGACACTGAGTCGCAAAAATATGCTTGTAACAGCAACAGCAACAACAGCAACTATTGCAATTACTACATATATTCTACGCTGCAGAAGTAAAATTGTGTAAAATTTCAATAAAATATGCCATGAAAATTTCATTGCGGTTATTGTGTGATTTGTGTATTTTCAATTTTTCAATTACTGTATACGCATACAAAAACAAATTTGCATAATGCATGTGCGCAGGAGTAACCAAACATACATATATGTACATTTACATAAAAGTTCAACTATGTTGGTCTACGTATTCGTATTATTTGCTGCCTGCAAACAACAAATATACCGTAATATATTTGTATTGACTGTTGCATGCCACATTTTAAAATTATTAACAACAACAACTGTCTGTCCGCCAATAAAAACGTCAATTGCGCACTTCCGTCTGGTAAGCAGAGTTTGCCAAATTTATGGAGACAGTTTGAGTGCCACTTTATTGCTGCAATTATTCGACTTTTGCAATTCTTTTGAAAAAAATATCAATTAAGAATATTAGAAAACGTGTCTGGAGCAGTAAATTGCTATAACTTACTAAGTGTTACAATCAGCACACTTCTAAAACTTACCGATCCAAACGGGGTTAAATCTACGAAGTAAAACATCACGTGGCCAGTTAAAATCCGGGTCACTTCCGGTAACGTAGAATCGGCTGTCACTCTTCTACTCAACATCTTTATTCTGTCACCTCGTTCGCTGATAGGAAACGATGTCTTGTGCTCAAAAGTAAACTCTCCAATCTTTCTCGCTTCCCACTGCATGGAACCCAACACTCTCCGCCACTAAATCCACACCGAGCATATTTCAAACTGAAAGGAAGGAGTACAGACTTTTCCTTAAAATTTCAGCCGATGGCGTTAAAATTTCTACTGTCACCCTAAGATTTTAAGAGTGACACTCGACAGACTGGACGATTATTGCCAAAGTACAGAGCCGGAACAAAATCATCAAATCGCTAGCCGGCAGCACATGAAGAAAAGCCAAATAAACGTTGTGGTCAACAGGCAAGGCAATCGGTGGGTCAATCCTTAGCTATGCCGCACCAATATGGTCGGTTGGATGCGTAAAACGCAGACGAGGAAGCTTCCCTTACCAAAGCACTGCACTCCGCACTATAAGGGGTAGCTCTTGATGTCTCCTATCGAACATCTACACAGTGAGGCCTATATGCTCCGAGTTAAGTAGCACAATGAACACGTCTCCAAATTGTCCAAATTCTTTTGGGGTGCTTTCGTAGAAATCATCCCTGCAGTCCCCAGTTTGAAGCGCAACAGCCTCCTAGGAACATCAAAAGGTCTTTCCTTAACTACGTCGATGACATAAGGCAATACGCCAACCAAACTTCGTACATAACAACCTTCAGACATGTACTGACTTCCATTCACAGTGGAGCCAAAAACACCTTCATCGACTCCCTCTCAGTGAATGGCATACTTGAAGTCAAACCACCACCCATTACAGACTACGAGCCCGAATTGCCGCCAGAATCGAGAGTGAGCCTTTTGCAGCTACGTTCTGGATACTCTAGCAGGGTAAACTCCTACTTATCCAGATTGAACTCAGATATACCAAATATATTCTAGCATACAACGAGTCCCCGCATGACTTTAAGCACCTCTTTGCACGCCCAACTAACTCTACACATCTGACACCCCTCTCCCTATGGTCCGTCCCCGTCGAAACAGCACATTTTCTGAGCCTACCGTTGGATGACGTGGATGCAACTTATCTGAACCTTGCCACCTTAACGAAAGTTAGATGACAGTTACATACAGAAGAACATACAGCACCGATCCGTTCCCTTTCTACTGATAGCGGGCTGAGGTACCTATCCTTGGTAATCAGCTTTACAGGCGCAAATGCAGTCATTATCGCAGCAGAAATTTATTTTGAATCTTTGGAATTGACAACTTTTGAACTGATATAAGTTCAGATCTATCACATTTTTTTTTCGTAGGAGCACAAGCTTCAACTGAGGCGAATTTTACACTACCAAAATCACCCGCCATGGAACGGGACAAGTAGTAATTACTTAGTGCAAGTATCAAAACTTTTAATAACGGGTAATGGAAGGTGAGAGTTCAAGTTGAGAAAAGGTTGCTAAGCTTCTATAGTTAGTTTGGTTTTCTACGACTGACAGTTTATAGTTAACGTCGATCGCACATTTAGACCTTAAATTATTTAGATAAGAATAAGAATCATTTTTGTTAGGAAGTAAATATTTGAGCCAGCGAAACACAAAATATAGACGGCTTATTTTAAAACACTTCTAAAAGCTTACACCGCCCGTATGAGCACAAACAGCACTCTTACCTTTACAAATATGAGAGCACAAAGTCATTTTCATAAATAGAAATCGCTAACTACATATTGAACTAATTACAGAAGCTACCAGTTCATTGAAAATTACAATATTTGCGGTTATAATCACTTAACAATACAATATTTACAAGTGAAACACGATTCCGGATACCAAAAACACATAAAACAGATTACATTGTTGCAACTCAGAGTTGTAGCTATTAAATAGTATGAATGGGTGCTGAGGAAAATTAGTATAACTATATAGTAAATGCATACAATTCCATGGAAATCTCTATGAACAAATAAATAGAAATGTATTCGTATTGCATATTGATAATTGTAACGATTGGGCAATCGTAGAATTTGAATGGAATTGTTAGATATAATTACATGAGAGCATTCAAACTAAACTAGCTATAGGAAGATATATGTATGTATGTATGTATGTGCTTACTTACATTACTTAGTGTTTGTATTGCCTGATGTCAGATCCTGAGTCTCCTGGCAGTTACCAACAAAATGGCTGACAGTATCCTCTAAACGTAACAGGATATCTCCGAAACTGGCTGTTAAAACGAGAACCCCAATGAACTCAGATGTAGAAACCTCTGACACTGACTCAGCAGGAAGGAGGATAATTAGTCAAAAAGAAAAAACTATTCCTTAAAAATCCACTTCTCAAACGGCTAGTATCTTAAATACGCATTGCTGGCTGAAAGTTCTCCACCAGACAATGTTAATAATATGGAAACGTCAACTGATGTGCCTGTTCGTAAAGCACTGAAAGCACCACCAATTTTTGTGGATAACGTAAGTTATGGGCATGTTAAACTCGATTGAGGACAAGATACGATTTCCTACAAGCCAGTCAGAGATAGCAAGAAAATACTTATGTTCAACGATAGTGATGGTTATAGAAAAGTAATAAGGACACTCACTGATATTAAAATGGACTTCAACACATAGCAAATGAAAGAGGAGCGTGCGTATAACATGTGCTGAAGGGTCTTCATTATACAACTCCTTTAGAATACATCAAAGCTTGCCAAGCAAGTACACATAGTTCGTCAACTCCATCAAAAATTATATAACAAAAACACCAATGTCATTTTTTTTTATTGACTTCGAGCCCAGCATCCCAACAAACAAATTTTCGATGTCAAAAGGCTCTGTTGTGCAATTGAATGTTTCAAACTACCAAGAAAATTTTATGATATAATCCAGTGTCATAGATTCGAAGAGTCCAGTCATATAGTATACAGAGATTCTGTAACAAACCTTTTAAGTATTTTACATGTGCAAAAAATCACCTAACATCTGATTGCATCAAATCGAATGAAACATCAGCCTGCTGTGCGCACTTTGATGAAGAACACACTGCATCCTAAAAAGGCTGCAAAATATAAATGCAAATAGCCCAACGATTTTTTTAAATTACAGGAACAAGATACCAGTCCAGTAATCAATACGGAACTCGATGTACTGCATCCAGTCAAGGTGCCATTACGTAACTTTTCTCAACCCATGTCCTGGTCAGTTGTTACTGAGGAATCAATATTGAATAAAGTGGAAGTGCTTACTCAGTAAATGGTAGTGTAGATGACAGCTCAGTTGACTCAAATGTTATGTCAGCTCATGACGTCAATAAATCAATGGAAGTAAGACCTAAAATTACCTTATGGAATGCCAACTGTCTATGGAAAAGCATGGCTGAAGTCGGACACTATGCCAAAACTAACAATATCAATGTGCTACTTGTAGCAAAAACTCATTTAAATGATGGTTTATATTTTAAAATAGCATGCTATGATCGTATAACATTTAATCACCCTAGTACCAATGCAAAAGGCGGAGCTGCAATTCTTTTAAAACCGCAGTAGTATCTCTTACACGGAACTCAAACCTTTACAATATCATTGGGTTCAGATAGCAATGATCATGCTGCCCAGACCTTTTGGAAATTTAACAATAGTTGCCTTATACTTTTCTCCGCGATACTATCTATCGCAAGTGAACCAGTTTGGTAATAAATGCATTGCTGGTGACTATAATGTTAAAAACACTTGTTGGGGTTCATCGCTCATAAATACCAAAGGTGGATCACTTTTGAACTATATTTGGCACAAATGTTTAATGTGTCTTCCAGCTGGTGAACCAACTTATTGGCCATCCGACCTAATGAAAACTCCAGACGTTCTTGATTTTGCTATTTAAAAAGGTTATATTTCAAGATATTTACGCCCAACCACCTGTTTGGATCTCCTATCTGATCACAGCACAGTTGTGCTTGAAGTAAATACGCCGATACTTGCAACGAATAAACCCGCCAGAACACTTGGCAAATTGACAAACATTTTAAATTTTCTTTATCAGATCCATACACAATGCTACCCGCATAAGTACGCCAGAAGCTAGGGCCACACAGTGTGTCCACAAGCAGTACAGACATCTCTGGTACAATGAGTTAATGATGAAGCTCAGAGAGAAAAGACGACTTCGAATGGATGACAAATCTGTAGAAATCTTAAGGACAAAACACTTCTCAATCGTGCCACAAAGAAGCTGAAGCATGTGAAGCATGTTTTCTGGAAATTGTGCAACAAGTTCCTAGAGACGTTTCAGGTTGCTACCAAACCAGTAGGTCCAGTAAAAAAAACTTAAGAATGCGACTACATAAAACAATAAACCAATATCTAGATGCCCTGCAATTTTAAACAACAGAGGCCATTGGTGCAGGACCAATGCCCCCAAAACATGTTTGCTCCTAACTCCTCCTACTTTGGAATCTTGAAAAACCAGGAATCGGTAAAAACCACTTTGAAAGTTTATTTGGGCCAAAGAAAAGTGAAAGCAGGAATGGTTCCAAAATCACTTAGTTCTTTTCGAAAAACAGCGTCGCGTTAATGACTGTGGAACAGTGCTTTCCAACTGCCAGGATGTCATGGAACATATTATTACTGACTACTAGTCTTGTATCTATCTTACAACTCGGAACAGACGATCGATCGACCGAATATCGTAGCAAAGGTGAGCCAAAGCCGAGAAAACCTCGACAAAGCGGGTCAAAAATCAAGGTTATGTTGACGGGTTTCTTCGATTTTCAAGGTGTAGTGCACTCCGATTTCAATCCGACCTAAGTACGCTTAATCAGGTTACCAGGGACCCTAACCTACTGCTGTGGATCCCTGTGCAAAGGGGCATTAATGAAAATGAGCTAAACGATGTCCTGGCGAAAGAAGCTGCGGCAACCAGTCCGATAGGACCGAAACTGTGCTTCGCAATATTCCTCCACTCTTTATTAGAGGAGCTACGGAAAGAGGAAAAAGCGAATTGAAAATGCCTCTGACAAGAAATACCTAGACTTTGTCATGCGAAGCAGTTTCTGAAAGAGTTCAAGAAACCAATCGCTCTTCCTAGAAAAAAAAACCAGCGCTAAGCTGGTGGGGTTCTATAAAGGTCACTGCAGGCTACTGTGAGTAGCTCAAGCTCTCTGGCAATTAAATCTGGTGAGAGAACACATTACAACCATTAACCAGGAGCTTTACAAATCCCCTTTTATTTGACTGGGTAAAAAAGGTCGCAGAGGTTGCTCAAATTCCAATCCACCTGTCTAAATCAATTCCAATTGGAATGTGTGATATAAGAAACTATACTTTGTGTCTTCCGACAATAAGCCTTTTTCTTAATCGAAAAAGGAATCGGAGAAACGATGTTTTTTTGGACACCGCAGTAGAGGTTCAGCTCTTTGATTTGCGTGCGGATGGCCTCA
Source organism: Bactrocera dorsalis (assembly GCF_023373825.1). Classification (NCBI taxonomy): domain Eukaryota; kingdom Metazoa; phylum Arthropoda; class Insecta; order Diptera; family Tephritidae; genus Bactrocera; species Bactrocera dorsalis. The sequence goes on along the minus strand of NC_064303.1, from coordinate 19,464,566 downwards.
ACTATATTCTCCTTCGTTGTGATTACGTCCAAATCGCGAATTTCGACAGTCAGCTCATGGGCCAAGCCTCTTATCTGGGCTTGATCTCCTAATATATCTATTTCATCTCGGTATTCGTATGTACTCCCCCTTTTTGAGCTCTTTTTAGCTCAATCTGAATCGCTCCCTTAGCAATCTTTCTTATGAGGGAAACATATGCGCCAAGCTGCGTGAGGCTCCCCGCCTTTTTACCGTTCTTAGTATTTCACAATTTCCATTTTTTGCTATAACTAGAACAGAGAGGTCGCGACGGCTGTGTGATTTGACATTTTCCCTCGTCGAATTCTTACTTTTCGAGGTTTTCTGCTTCGTCTCTTGACGTTACCTTCCTCCTTACATTAACCGGACTTCCGTCTGGTGATAACTTATGGTGCTTTGAGTATGATTCCTAGACAAAGAGGCAATCTTTCGAGCTTTGAGACGGCTTAGCCTATTCCCGAAAATGTCTTCCGTGACGCTTTCAATGCTTGAAAATCGTGCTGGCAGCGCTGCATCGACGCAGAAGTAGCCTATTTTGAAAGTTTTTAAAGAATTGTAACGTGACATTTATTTATGGGGGGTATCGATTCACACCATCACAGAAGCTTCATTGGGCAAATTTAGCTTTTTAGGTTACATCTTCCATCTCTGCTGCTTTGATCGAGGACTGCTCATGGTATATTCGCAGCTAACATTCATATCTGGAGGCCGTTCAGCTATTTGCCACCTGCTGACCCCCACACTAGCCCCTTGCAGGGAATAATAAGCCGAGCGCTTAAATCTATGTGGCATAGTATAATAATCTCTAATCGATCTCGACATATTATATAACATCTCTTTTACTAGTTTAACACTACTCCTGCGACTAATTTCGAAAATAATTTCTGATTCGCATATAATGCCGCATATTTCTGTAAGTATTGTTTAAAATTGGACGAATATATATGTGTTCCGTTGTTATGTATACAATTTACACTAAAATCAATATATATGTAAATTTCCATTCCTATGTAGGCATGTGCACTTGTTTACCCTTCTATGCACATTAGCGCCCTTATGCAAGCACAATGCTGATGTATGTATGTATAAATTTGTATTATGCCGCAACGCATAATCGCCGCCACCACATTGTGCATACAAAACGTCAACCAATGAGCCAAAACTGCTACCACAAACACACAAACGCAGCTCTAATGAAACCTTACAAGGCTGCTTAGAATATTTTATAGTTGACAACAGGACCCCCACTGCGTATACATTACCAACTCACGCTGTATGCCATACACAGTTAAGCTGACGAAAATTTCGCAGCATTCCATAATTATGCTGCCGGCAATGGCAATGTCATGGCTACACGCTCGACGGTCGACGTTGAATAACATAGCATGACATTTACTGTTGATAAACCTTTGACCTAATGACCCTCATTTCATCACAAAAGCTATAATTAACTAAACTTAAGGCTGCTCGGACACAATGTTGGCTGTGGTAGCATATCTTGATGAAGGGTCAGTGTTGGGAGCTGGAAATGTAATAAGATTTAGTTTACATGTAGACTCTTCTCTTAACAGCTGCTTTGTTGATATTACAGCCACGACTTCAGCTATTGGAAGCTCTTTATATAATTAATACTAAAGAGTTAAATAATCTCAGTCATTTAGATAATAGGTTTAATGATTGTTTGAAATACATATTTGATGTTCAAATGGGAATTATTGAAGTTATTGAAGAAATGTTTCGGAGAGTAACTTTACCACGAACATGAGTATTTTAAAAGTGACAATGTTGGTGTTGGTAGGTAGGTAGGATTGCAATCCTGTTGTATTTCGGGCTCAATTAGTTGATATAAGCTCGCTTTCAAAGAGATCCGCATACATTTTTGAATCAATCCGTCCAGGTACAAAGCAAATCGGAATTTTTTCTCATCACTGAAAACTAATTTTTACACTCATTTTGCCAAACAAATTCAAGTCGAGCCTTCTAATGCCGGGGTAAAAGTTTGTAAATCCGAAATTTGGCATCATATTTCAAGTGCAGCTCCTTTGGGCAAATCTGCTACACCTTAGACAATTGCTAGATGTTGACAATTTCAATTATGCCTTTATCTGGCCGCAACTCAAAGCTTTAGTCGCAGCTAAGGATCGGTTATGACGGAAAGTTCGGATATGTGAACCGAAGAGGTTATGTTTAATATCCTGAGTTGATGTGGAAAATGTCAACTAGCGGTTCTATATTCATTACATTAGGTAAAAGATTAGAATGTAAGTGGGCTCTGCCTAGTCCACCAAAAGGGAGACGCCAAAATGTATGCCAACTAGAGTGATATAAGTCTCATCAGTATCGCATATACGGTTCTATCGAGCATATTGTGTGAAGATTAAAGCCCATCGTCAACAAACTGATTAAAATTTATAAGAGTGACTTTTGACCTGGAAAATCAACCATTGACCAGATATTCACCATGCGCCACCTTTTCTTCGAGGTTTCAGACAAGGCGACTCCCTAACGAGCGACTTCTTCAATCTACTGCTGGAGAAAATTATTCGAGCTACAAAGCTTAATCGAGCAGGTACAATTTTCTATAAAAGTGTACAGCTGCTGGCGTACCCCGATGATATTTATTTGATTCGCCGCAACAACCGCGCTGTTACTCCTCTCCAGACTGGATAAGGAAGCGAAGCAAAAGTCGTCGAACTCGCGGCTAGGCCCCCATGTCACTAACGACAGTCATAACTTCGAAGTCATAGATCATTTCGTCTGCCTTGGAACCAGTATTATCACCAACAACAATGTCAGCCTCGAAATCCAACGCAGGATAACTCTTTTCAACAGGTTCTATTTTGGAGTGAGCAGGCAATTGAGAAGTCAAGTTCTTTTTCGACGTACGAAGACCAAACTCTACAAGACTACTCTCCTGCTATATGGACAAAGACATCATTTGATGTACCGCAATCGATGGAACGATAAGTCCAACCTAAGTCAAGGTATAGAAGTACCCTGATGGCTAATTGGTCAACGATCGGTAATTGAAGCTGAAAGCTGATAACGAACGGACCTCCAATGACCTCTTCGGCCAGGACAACTACAGCATTGCAACGTATAAGATCTCTATAACAGAAGGATGGTGACACCTGCAGTCAGAAGACAGTAAAGTGTACTACTGGTTGTATCAGCCAAAGTCCACCAGTAGTGACAACAGCAAAACCAAAGGGTATCAGCCAAAATACCCAAAACCTAAATATGGAACCATACACATCCAAGGCGACCATGAGAACCAATAAAAGTATACTGGCTGTCAAAGTTGAAGTACAACGAAAAAGCGTAAAAAATCTCAAAATCAACTGTGTAAAAGCCGTTTTCAGATGGGATTCGTACTCGAGACAAAGGCAAAAAAATCAGGCTGATGCACATCGGTTGATGTCGAACAGATAAAGCACATAACGTAAATAGTGGAGGAGTAAAGCAAGCAGCACACAGAAGAGGAACTGTTCCAAGAACGAGTGGTTGGACTCTACCCAGCCTCTATGGCAACGGAAGCCGAGCTGAACTCAACAGCTGGGTATTTCAGGGATCTAGCCGTTGTCAGCCTTCAAGAGTCCATCATAAACGTCCTCTCCTCGCCGAATACCGTTCTGGAGAGTTGTTTAGAGATCTACTTCTGATTTTCGAGTCTAGTTCTATGATACGTACTCGGAAAGTCGGCGGGACTCTACCCGGATTTTGATTCCTCGGAAACCCTTAGAGGCTGCGGGAACTTCAAAATCGCGTACCAGACCACCTCGGACTTCTTAATGGGTAGCGCTGCTAAAAGTAGCGATGCCTTTAATAGCATCAAATTGAAGCTCATACCCGCTAAGAACATCCTAAGGGGACCTGGTGTTAGCATTTGGCCGCCCATGCGTAGCCATGCGTAAAACTCTTGCAATATATTTATTTCTGGAATAGACGAGTGGCAGATTATTAAGAATGCTAAGACAAATAAAGCAAGCAGACCAATACTAGTGCCCATCTTCGAATAGTCAGTACAGTCTCTATAGACGGCTGACAACCAAATCAGCTTCGATATACGCAAGGCCGATTATTTTTAGGTGTTAGGAACAATCCTTAACGATGACAAAATTAAATCGTTTTGATTTACGGATCCAGAACCACTAATCTAATATTCGATCTACTATTTGCAAATTTAAAGCTCGAAGTTAGTGAACAAAATTTGGAAAGCTACATTAAATAAATTTCTATAACTTTAAGCCAAAAACTCACAGATATTTCAGTATTACCATATTGCAAAAACTAGTATTTAATCTCAAAAACCATATAACAACTCTCTCCCCGAACTAAATTCAACAAACAACACTATATTTTTCACATTTAAAAGCAAAGATGAGCTAAGCGTACTAATAAGCGCTGGATATATGCCACTCAGCTATCCTTAACACTTACGAAGAGAGAGCGGAAGGGATGTTGGCAAAAAGTGGTAGTTGCGCGTCGCCATGAGCATGCTTTTAGGCGCAAAAGCGTGGCATATGTGTGCTGTAAAAATATCACCAGGCGCGCTTGTATATGCCAATACCGTTAATGTGTGAAAATGTTGCCTGCTTTGTGTTTGCCTAACGTGTTTGCATATTTGCATAGAGAATTTGCGTACATTGACTTTTTGTTTTAGCGCATCAACAGATCAATTTCACACAATGGCCAGCTACAGTGATGTTTTGTTTGCGTAACCCAGTAGGACAGACAATTGAGTTTGAGGAGACTTCAGATTTTGTTGTCTTCTTGAATTTATGATTGCGGGCACTCAACGAAATAGTTATCATCTTTCAATTAGTTTTTTTACTCTGAAAGGGGTATATAAAGTTTAACAGGAACTTTGTGATAACAAGAAGTAAACTTCGGGCCCTCTATATATACATATAAACAACACCAATGTGACGAGTTAAATCGATTTAGATGTGGGCTTTCGTCAACCTGTATTTACACTTCCCTCAGGTTTTGAGCTCTCGACCTCAATTTTGGAGAAAAGAAGGTACTCATCTCTCGGAGCTACCATTATTTGATTAATATAGTATATACATAACTGTCAGAAGAACTGAGCAATCAAAATACAAGTTTTTATGGAATACAGTTTCGCTACTTCTCTTTAAGTACATTTATTTAGATGAAAATATATTATTCTACCATTATATTTATCCACTTTTTTGTAGTGTCAACGTTGCTTTGGATGCCTTGATCTATTTAGGTGACTTCGGATGGTTTTACATCAATATTTCCTATACAAATTCCGTACTTATATCACCGCCTAGGCTCTCTAAGATCCCTCTTCGAACTTCATCTTAGCTTTCACTGTATCCTCAGAACATAAAGGCTTCACTTCAAGGTTTTCAATACAATTCTGAAACCATTTCACTTCTTGAGAACCTCTTTGGTCCCACCGTGATATTCTCAGCTACATTGAATTATGTCCCAGCGGACTTCGATGAGTTATTTGCTAATCACTTTCTCTAAAATTTAAAGTTCCAAGGTATAGAACTTGCTGTTATATTCCGGCCTTAGGCCAAGTATTCTCTGGGTACCCAAAAAAAACATTCGTTTGAAGGCGAGCTACAATGAGAAGGCGAAACATCGCTCCCCAGGATTGTGGGTTGGGTTTAGGACCGGACACGTAAAAAATGTCTCAAAAAAATGGACTCATCTCGAACAACCTCAGATGGGAGACCTCCTTTGGATGACAACCACTGCAAACGCATAATGATTACAATTTAAGGCATGCTCCTGGAATTACCGGTCCCTTTATTGGGAAGTTGGCGGTGCCCAGCTGGTTAATGTCCTCATAAAAGTAAAGGCTGACATAACCGCATTCAAGAAATGCATTGGACGGGAGAAAGACTGAGACGAGTAGGTTCTTGTGGCAGTTACTACAGTGACCATATAAAGGAACGAAATTTCGCTGTGAGATTTGTGGTAGGAGAGAGACTCCGTCACCGAGTCCTGGCATTCACCCCGTTGTATGAACGCCTTGTCTGAAAACTAGTTTGGTATTGAACTATTTAGAGAGGTCCTTCCCGATCTTGATGGAGTTTTTGATACTGCTCAAAGTCAGTTTAAACAGCTGCATTAATTTTTCGGGGATACCTAATTCAGACATAGCGGCTTAAAGGCAGGTCTTTTCGTGCTGTCTCAGAAGCAGATTTGAAAACAACGAAGGGGTGGTATACGTATGTATCGCTAATTTTTCACGGGTGTTCTCAGAGATTTGGCGCATGGAGAAAATCTGTCGATTGTGGATTTTCCAATTTGTTGAAGGTGGGCTTCTATCTTTCACATAATACTTTCGATAAGACCTTATGCGCGATAATAAAAAGGGTTATCTCACGGTAATTGATTCGATTCGCCCTCTCTATTTTTTTGTCTGCAAATGCGTTTCGCTTCCCGCTTAAACTTTCGGTATTCATCCCATTCCGCAGGTGCGATTAATTAACTGAAATATAACTTTTAAAATTTTGGACCATAACTTGTGGCAAACTGAAGCTATATTTTCGTGTCCTCGTCACGATAAAGACTAATGACTATTAAGCAAACATACGTTAAAGGAATATAAAACATTAAATTATTAAAAAAACTCTTGTCACACAACTATAGTAAGTGCATAAATTTATGTCCTATAGGGAAGCATATAAAATTGAGGGAATACTGACGATGCTGTTGCAGCAATTTACTTCCAAACAACCACAGCGAAAATGCAGTATTTTGAAATCTACAAATCCAGCAATGCAGCCGGAAAAACCTTCAGCTTCCAGCACTAAAGCTGACAGCAAAAAATCTAAATACGCCGATAAGCTTAAAATAAGTTAATTTAGCTGCTTTTGTGAACCTCACCAAATATATACTTGTACGTGTGTTTTTATTTGCATATTGTTGGCATTTTTACTTATTTGTATGTCGTTATGTAGTATGCTTTTGCTATCTAGCAGTTAATTAAAATTTAAAATGCGTCTATCCATTTTCACAATTAAGTGATTTTACATTTTTAATTAGTTTGACAAAATTAGTCGTATGTGTTAATTACATTTATATGCTAATATACATATACATATACTCATATATATATGAGCCTCTGCCTCTGCCTATATATATATATATATGTATATATACATATATTGCATAATACAAAAATAAAAAAATATCTATAATACAAATAAAAACAACAATCACCATGCACAATCGCCCTGTCAAACTGAAAATTTAATGAATATTTTGCGGTCATACATGACGTATGAGTGACGCGCGATTAGGCTTTTTGTTTAAAGCAATATTTATATATTTTTTGGCGACACACTTACACATGCTGACGCTTCAGCTTGATTGCCTATCTCAATGGCTCATAATGCCTAAAAAATTTTTTCCAAATTCGCCTCGACTTAATTAAATTATATTTATATTGTTCATATTTTCAGCCTATTAATCTATTTATAGTATTTTTAATAAATGCCGGAATTTTTTTACGCTTAATGACACTCATTTACTATAAGCATTTAACTTAGTTTAACTTTATATATTCTATAATAAATTTCAAATATTAACGTGCTTAGAGTTATGCACACCAATTTTTTCTGTTGAACAAAATTTATGAAGAACATAAAAATTTAATTTTTAAATATCTTTACTAATATCCGGAATGAAGTATTTAAATTGCAACACTTTTTTGGGCTAACAAATATAAACAAATTAGCATATCGTCACCTAAAATACAAAATAATGTAACATCACTTTGCATAAGGTTAGAGGCGAAGAAAAAACGATATAATTGAAACTACTCGTATTGTAAAAGAATTTGTATTTTGGTTATAAAATGGTTATATATTGGTTATATGTTGGTTATATAGTGGTTATGTATTGGTCATATGTTGGTTATCAAACACTTATATTGAAACAAAATTTGAGTTTGGGTTATAAGATGGTTACATATTGGTTATCAATCACCCTTATTGAAACAAAATGTAATTTTTGGTTATAAAACAGTTATATATTGGTTATATGTTGGTTATATGTTGGTTATGTATTGGTGATATGTTGGTTATCAAACACTTATACTGAAACAAAATTTGAGTTTTGGTTATAAAATGGTTATGTATTGGTTAAAGATATGTTACATATTGGTTATCAAACACTTATATTGAAACAAAATTTGAGTTTTGAAATGGTTATATACACACATATTGGTTATTATATCTGACAGCTATTTTCTAGTTTTGTGATCAAGCGTTATTTTGTTTCCGCAAACACAAACAAATAATACAAACAATAACAAATTTATTTAAAAATAATTTTTAATAAACCCTTAATAGCTTAAAGGGCAGCATAACAGAAAGTTAATATAGTGTAAGTTCAGCATTAATATTATTTCACTTAAAATTGTTTTTGTTTTTTAATTGGTTGATATGCTACTTAAAGCCATTTCCATGGAAAGGCTTGATTCCGTTCTCTGAAGTACACTTTTATGGCAAAAAATATGGTTGAGCCTGCAAGTATTAAATCTACTATTTGGTAAAATAATTATTAAAAAAATGTTAATGTAAGTTATACTAATTCCCTAATTAAAAATTTAAAATATATAGGTGTTAATTTTTAATATTAAATTCTTAATGGATGGCAACTCTGCATCGAAATAATAGTTTATGATAAAAATATAATAATAGGTTTTAGTGTTTTTCAATTATTCCATTCACATGCAATTTATCTTTTTTCTATTTAATTTTTTATTTTTTCTAAGTGGCAACTCTGCACCAAAATATGAGTACATAACTTTTAAATTTAATTTCAATAATACTAAGTTTTCCCTAATTTTTCGCAAAAACTCATTACTATTTTGATATTGAATTTTTTATAGATGGCAACTCTGCACCCAAATATGAGTACATAATTTTTTATTTACTTTTAATAATAGTGTTTAGTTTTTCTAAAGAACTCATTACTATTTTAATACTGAAGTATTTTCAGGTGGCAACTCGGCATCCAAATATGAGCACATAATGACCATGTCAACAACATAAATATGTATTTTTCTCAATTATTCAACAGTTCCATATTATATCTAATATTAACTTTATTTTAGGTGGCAACTCTGCACCTAAATTAGAATATATATTAATTATATTAAAGTTTTTAGTTTTTGTTTTCAATTACATAATAATAATTCAGTGATAATTTTTTTTAGGTGGCAACTCTGCGATCAAATATGTATATATAGTAATTATTTTAATCAAATGTTTTACTTTTCTCAATTATTTAATACTTATACAAGATTTTATTCTTTATAGGTGGCAACTCTAAAACCAAATATGGACTTAAAATGAGTTTAGTAATTGCTTTAACTTTTTTTTTATTACAATAATCAACAATTTTTCAAAATTATTTTTTTTATGTGGCAAATAAAATGTTTTAACTTTTTTCAATTACACAATACTTCTACAATATTTAATACTTAATGGATGGCAACTCTTTTAACAGATTTGAATATTTATTGGTAACATAAAGGGTTTCAAAAAAAATTTCAAAAACTGTTCAAACAACCAGATTTTAATATTTAGAACTAAAATGTTAAACTAATGGCAACGCTCAATAGACTTAAGACACGCAATTTCCACGAACTATTAAACTGTTTAGACGTCAGCATACATAAATTTCTCTAAACTTTCCTAGACTTAACCTTTTCGAATAAGATTATTATACTCTTGCAGTAGTGCCTACATAGTATTAAGTCGCCACGTCCACAAATCGCCATTAACCGAAATACTATAAACTGCCATAAACATGCAGTAAATTAAGATATAAAACTATAATCTAGTAAAGGGTATCGCAGTAGCAGTAGACATCTGCAAGCAAAAATTTTTGAAAAAATGGACGTGGCCACGCCCTTTAATAATTGTAATATACATATCAAATTTCCTGAGCGCGAATACACCAAGAATCCTTACCGACAAGGTAAAATTTTTTCAGCACCTGACAGTAGCAATCCTCAGTGCATTTAAGCATTGCACCTTTCGAGAACTTACGCTTTCTTTCTTGTTTAAGTATTTACATAAGTAAATTATTTTTGTATATATAAACAGATATCATTGTGTAATTTTTAATTAATTTTACAGGAAAATTGATTAAATAGTTACTTGAAATATAATAAAATGGAATTGAAGAGTTTGTGCGATCAACACTGCTGGTTAAGCGGGTTGGCCAAGATTATCACCATTCTCTTAGTAGCAATATTTTGAATAACTCTTTGTGTCACAGTAGAATCGGAATTTCACGTAATAACTGCAATTAAATGGAACATATTTGTATATCATGTATATATATAAAAATGTATTTGTTATAAATCTTACCATTCTGCAACCAATTGCTAGACCACAAACCAACAGTGACAAATTTAAACAATGTCGTCAGCCAAACGATTCATCTCAACTTGTCCCATAACATACATTCTGCCGTTAATTTTTAGCATATCGGAATTCCTCTCTACACCCACTTTATGTGGCATGGCGTAGCGTAATTTGTCCCAAAATCTTACGTCTTGCCAATCCAGATATGTATTCATATCCAAATATGCCTTTAGTTCTCTATCCAGTAACTCACTTGTCGAGATTTCTCCATATTTAATCATTATTATGCGCGCGCGACCTTCGTTCAGCGAGCACTGATGCGCTGTGCGAAACTCCATGCGTGCCCAATCCGACTCGATGAAGTGCTGTGAGACCACAATGATCGTGCGACGCGACTGTTCCACCGATTCGATGATTTGTTCAGGTATATAAGCACCAGCCAGCCAATTGCGTTCGTGCGTGCATACACGAAATGGTGGTTCGCACTGTTCGAGTCGCGGCAGCAATGTATGGTTGACGAAGTCTGCATCCTGGTGTGCATATGAAATAAACGCATCGAATGTTTTATGCTTATCCAGCTCACATTCGCGAATGCAACATCTCAATATGTTGTGATTATATAACCAGACTTCCACTTCTAATTTATATTTATAGAAAAGTGATATAATGCAAAGAAAAATAATAATGGTTAACCCTACACCAATCAGAGTTGTATTCAAGTCCTGATAATATTCAACAGTGACAGGAGTTGAACACAATTCTCCCACACTTTCTATTAGGAGTGTATCGTTCGGCTTATTAACACAGAGTAACTGGTCGGCATCAGGTAAGCGGTTTCGATGGGTACGTATGGTGTACAACAGTTGCAGTGTGGAACAATTGCAAAACCAAGGATTTTCACTTAGATAGAGCAACTGTAGTTTTGTGCTGTCATTGAGGTATGTCCGCAAAAATTCATCATTTAAAGAATTTAAGCGATTATTTCGTAGATCCAAAACCGTCAAATTGGTTGGCAGTTGACTGATATTTATGCTCGTGATTTTATTGTACGACGCGTTGAGTTGTGAAACGTTACCATAGCCGAAGGTGGTGTTTAGCGGCAATGCAATGAAATTGTTATTGCTTATATCGAGTACCGAACTCTTGAGCCCAACTTGCTCGGGGCGAGGGAGCTCTTCGATATGCTGCGCACCCTTGCAAATGATGTGCAGAAATTCAAATTGTGTGTAACAATTGCATTCGCTGGGGCACATTACTGGTTCCCAAGCACACAGTTCTTTACGTTCCAACTGCGCGAGATCCTTTACTAGTTTGGTTGACGTCTGAACGCACTGTGCACCATTGAAAAGCGAACGATAGTTTTCACTGTAAATCCAAGCAAATTTACAATCACACACGATCGGATTACCAGATATTTTGATTTCGGGCACACAATCAGCAGTTGCACTGAAGAAATTTTGTAAAGCAAAAATGTTTTCAATCAGATTGTGCTCTAGGTTTATTTCAAAAGGGCATGAAATGTTCGCTGCTACAAGCCAATCAAAAGTAAATTCGCGCAAACGGTTGCCACTTAAATTGATTACTGTCAAATTAATCTCGCCACCTTCGTAATTTTCTGGTTGCAACTTGCTAATATAATTAAGACCGTCGGCTAAAGCCAAAGTCATGCCTTTATAGCTGTATAGAAAATTTGTCAGTAGCCTTGGCTTTCTATTGACGGCAGTCTCGGTGCTCCAAATAGTTTGCAGGTGATTCTGGCTTAAGTCTAGCCTATGTAGATAATGCAACGGTTTCAGATTTTCCATAATTTTTGTGGTGTCGTGCACTTGATTGCCACCAAGTTTCAACTGCCATAGCAAAGGAGTGTGATCGAAAAGGTGTGGCGTTAGATATGTCAATGAATTATGACTCAGATCCAGTATGAAAAGTCTCCGCTGATATGCAAACAGATTTTCGGGCAATTCACGAATTTCATTACGGCTCAAGTTCAGACTATTCAATTTTGTTTGCGCTGTAAAGATGTTGGCCTCCAGCATTCTCATATTATTGCCGGCTAAGTCAAGCTGTCTGAGCGCAGTGAAGTTTTTAAAGAATGTTTGCGACAAGTTTTGCAGCGATATGTACTGGTTTCTTAGGCCTTGTACGCTAAGCGTAAACGTTTCCAGAAAATTCTGCTTATAAAGATTGTCATTTGGTATGATTATAATATCTGTTTCCCGGATTTTATTACGATTCGATTTAATAATCAATTGAAGGTGAAGAACATTCATGATTGGACCATAATATTCCATTGGTTCTGCAGCAAAGTCAGTGTTGTAGACTAGTATTACTTTTTTCATCTCATGTATTTTTATAAGAATTGCCCGCACTTTGCCATTCATATTGGTTCCGTGTATAAAATTCTCGCAATTACACACATCGAAATACCGGAAAGTTGGCTGAAATTTGGGCTCGAGTAGAAAATTGATATCAGTTTCTGTGGCCATGGTACAATATACCAAAAGTTTCAGCGAGTTTAAAGAAAAGTCGATGTAAATAGAATTGAGTCCGTCGTCAATATTACAATTACAATCGCTTTCTCCAGAACAATCACAATTAGTCTCCTCATCGTTATAGCAATCGGGGGGTAAAGTGAAGAATGGTTCAACAGAAGTTTTGGTTAACTTCACTTCGGTAGTGTGCACCAACAGAAATTTGTTGTTTATGATCAGTTGACTTAGTATGTAGGCGATTATTACACACAAATTGCGTACTTTTAGTTTGTTCATATTTATTAATTAGCTGTTGTTGTTTTTATATTTCCTCCACAATAAATCGGGCTTGCAGACCAACTCACTTACACTTACTGAAATACTAAAATAAAATATCGAATTCCTACGCTTTAAGAACCTTAAATTGTGCTTTAATTTCTTATCAAGCAAGCACTTATCTCTATGCACTCGCCCTTGTGCGATAATTTGTTTGTTGCTCTAGTAATATAAGAAGAATTTACTCTCTCGTAAGGAGGTGGATATTTTTGGTTAAAAGTTTTTAAAAAGTTGCCATGACCCTTTAAAGCTACATCAAACACCAGTCAAATCGCTAAAAATTAAGATAGAATTTTATTAGAATGATTTCAATATAATACAAATATTTGAGATACAAATCGTGAATGTTATAAATTAACTAGCTAACGACGTTTCGCAATAAATGTTATTTTTAGAAAATATTTATTTTTAAAATCAAAATTTCAGAAGATCAGCCATATGCGCTTTTGCAATTTGTTCTCTAATTTTATTCGTTTGAATACTCTCGCAATATGTTGCTAGAGAGTATGATAGTTTAGTTCACCTAACGGTTGTACGTAACAATTAAAACTAACCGAGATAGATATAGAGTTATACAAAAATAATCAGGATGACGAGAATAATAGAGATCCGGCAGGATGTCTCTGTTCGTCCTTCCGTCCGTGAAAGCTGCAACTTGAGTAAAATTTTCGATGAAACTTGGTGAAAAATCTCAAACTTTTTTGAAAAAAATTAGTCACTTGAGAATGTGTGAAAACTAAATTGCCTGCGCCGAAAAGTATAACTGACCGATCGCGATTGCTCTTCTAACCAATTGAATTCTTTATTCCAGGACGCGTAAGTATGTATTTAATAAAAGGGGTAAGTACAATACATTTCTTTATATTATGGTAGAATATTATGGTGAGTATATAAAACAGTATTATTAGGGTGAGTATTTTATATAAACTGAACTTTAACATTTTAATTCAAATATTTAATATAAAATTAATGCATTTACATTAGTTAAGTATTATATTTCAAAAATTTAGTATTTATGTGTAAAGGATGTCGCTTGACGCAACGCTTGGTATACGGTTTTTTAAGTACAAAAAAAGTACGAGTTCGAAGCTGGGGGTAACTGGACCACTGCCACGCCCACAAATCGGCATTAACGGAAAACGTTTAAAGTGCCATATCTTAGCACTTAATTAAGTAATAAAATCAGACTCAGGACATCGCTGTAGCAATTAGCAACTGTGGAAAAAAAGTTTCGAAAAAGTGGACTAGGCCCCACCCTCTAATAAGTTTAGCCAGAGAACTTAAAACATAGAGAAGGTGCAGGTTCGATATCGAACATTTGTTAGAATTGAAGTACGGAATTCACCTCACAACCACAGAATTCACGCTGTGAAATACAATATTAACATTGTTTACAGTTCTCTCACATACTCAACCACTGTATATGAAGAGAAATAACATTAACACCATTATCATGTTTTCAAGCTTCGTGTTAGCTTTCAACCAGGGAATTCCCTTCATACGCAATGTACGAATGTAAGGAATTTCGTTTTGCCGTTTTATGATATGATTATAATTTTGTATGAATGCATGCATTGTAATATTTATAGTCAATTTGGACTTGCATATTTAATAATTTTATTTGGTTTTTATATAGTATACTCTACTAATAAATATTTTTGTATTATATTTCTTACTAATAGAAATTATATTTATCACAACAATATACATATGTATGTAAGTATTTATAAATAGATCATCTATCATATTAATCGTGTGTCTCTGCAAATGCTCATATGAATGTATGTATTGTATACGCATGTGTTCAGAAATTCAAGTCTTGATGTTATCACTTATCAATATACATATGCATATGTAAAATTGCGTGTTGATGCATTCATATAAGCTTATATGTACATACATATATTTGTATACATTGCCGAACAAATAATGCACAAGCATACAAACATACATACATATGCGTACACACGTAAATATGCCATCAACAAAAAATTGAAAGATTGTTCTACAAAAACAACACTTGTCTCAAATACCAGAAGCATCTGTAGTAAATTTGACAACAAAAACGATTTCATTCATAAACGCAGGCGCATATTCCACAAGCGACATCGCTTCATTCATAAAACAAAAAACGCCGTAGCATCTCCCCGCGCTTGCCTTTGCCAACAAGCGTCTTTTCGCGACGATGGCAAAAGCTAAAAATCATAATTTGAACAACTTTCGGGATTTTGTTCTAAGAAAGAAGTGGAAAAGTGGCAACATAGCTGTTGTCGATTTATAATATTTGTCAATTCTAAAATATTTTTCCGTGACTCGCAAAAATCTGCGTCAATTTGTATTTACGCTCATACATATACATACATACATATTTATGCACATTTATAGGCGAAGCTGTTACAGCGGCAAGGGAAGCAGTGACGATCGGCGTTCCTTCGTTTGAGTTTTTCGGCACAGCTCCGATTTTCTACCAACAACACAATGTTGTGAGGCTTTGTCGTCGCGACAGTGTTTCGATATATTAACTCTTTGACACAACGTGAGCTTCGGCCATTGGTTGCCCGTGACAACGGAGATGCGAAAAGATGCGTCCCTTATATAGCTCGTATTTGCTTTCGTAAATATACAGACAAATGTGCCCAGGAAATAATATACATATGTATGTTTGTACTTATACCCCGTCGGGGATTTGCTATTTTGACGTGATGATCCAACGAGCGATGCTGGCGGTAGCGTAGCTTCCAGTAGGGCCACCCACGCCGGTAAGGTCGCTGGTGAATATCGAAGATAAAAGCAATCCACAATATATCAGCGTCTGTGACTATAAGTACGGCTGAAAGCGGACGTCTATACGAGTACTTATATCGAGCGGTTCGCTATATAAATGTGTAACGATGGAAAACAGTAAACTCTTCAGAAGGCAAGGGGAAACCACCAAATCGGTTTACTTGGCATAAGTGAAACATGGTGGCCAGATTGTGGAGAATTTATTTCCCAAAATACAAAGTTCTTTTTCTCTGGCAACCAAACTAAAAATCACCGCAATGGTGTAGGCATTATAATTAAAGTAAACATTCCAAAATCTGTCATCGGATTTGTGCCGACATCTGATAGGTCAATGATGCTAAAGTTATTTGCAAAACCATTGAACCAGCCGTAATTAAAAAAAGTAAGCCTAAAATTAAGCCAATCCTTGATAAGTTGAGAGACGAAAGTGTGAAACGCCTATTTGAAAGTGAAATTAATTAAAAAATAAATGATATCCCATCAGGAAGGGCAGAAAGTATATGGAGCGACTTAAAAGAGAATACTTTCTTTTAAAAAAATTCACGAAAATCGTCTAATTTTTCATGCGTTACACTATTATAGCTCCTTAAGCCATTATTCTAGCGAAGTTTTATCCTGTTACTTTAATTGCGGTTTATGTGTATTACACTGGAAAGTGAAAGAATAAAATGGAATTAAAATGTATGTGTATTTATATGTGAAGTAGGCGTGGTTGTTGTCCGATTTCGCCCATTTTTATAGTACATAAGAATCTTGATTTTGATTGAAATCAGTCAGTTGAGTCCCAAGATTAGTGGTGTCACCGCAAAGTGGGCGGTACATTAAAGCAAACAGAGATCGGGGCCGCGACCAGTTTTCCAAAAAATTTAGTTCTTAGATACCTCATATTAGTGAGATTACACCTGTGCCAAAATACAGTTCTATATATTAGTTTTGTATTTAGTTACGGTACTTTATACAAATGTAAGAAGTAGCAAATAGTTCCATTACCTCAGTAGGTGCCCTCATTACTTGTTTTACCTAAATTTTGGTCAGCACCTGACAGCACTATTCCTCATTGCACCTTTCAAGACTATTCGTAAAATATCACATTGCACTCGAACTTACGCTTTCTTTCTAGTTAAATTATTTAGGTAAATACGTTTTGGAGAAATATATAAACAGATATCATTGTGTATTTTTTAATTCATTTTACAAGAAATTTCTTTAAATATACGTAGTTACTTGAAATATAATAAAATGGAATTGAAGAGTTTGTTCGATCATCATTGCTTGATAAGTAGGTTGGCCAAGATTATCTCCATCTTTCTCTTAGTAGCGACATTTCGAATAACTCTTTGTGTCACAGAAGAATCGGAAGATTTCACTAAGTAACTGCAATTAAATGGAACATATTTGTATTTCATGTATATATGTATATAAAAATGTATTTGTTATAAATCTTACCATCCTGCAGCCAATTGCTTTATCACAAGCGAACTATGACAAATTTAAACAATTTCGTCACCCAAACGATTCTTCTCAACTTGTCCCATAACATATATTCTGCCGTTAATTTTTAGCATATCGGTATTCCTCTCTACACCCAGCTTATGTGGCATGGCGTAACGTAATTTGTCCCAAAATCTGACGTCTTGCCAATCCAGATATGTATTCATATCCAAATATGCCTTTAGTTCTCTATCCAGTAACTCACTTTTCGAGATTTCTCCATATTTAATCATTATTATGCGCGCACGACCCTCGTTCAACGAGCACTGATGCGCTGTGCGAAACTCCATGCGCGCCCAATCCGACTCGATGAAGTGCTGCGAGAGCACAATGATCGTCCGACGCGACTGTTCCACCGATTCGATGATTTGTTCAGGTATATAAGCGCCAGCCAGCCAATTGCGTTCGTGCGTGCATACACGAAATGGTGGTTCGCACTGTTCGAGTTGCGGCAGCAATGTATGGTTGACGAAGTCTGCATCCTGGTGAGCATATGAAATAAACGCATCGAATGTTTTATGCTTATCCAGCTCACATTCGCGAATGCAAAATCTCAATATGTTGTGATTATATAACCAGACTTTCACTTCTAATTTATATTTATAGAAGAGTGCGATAATGCAAAGCAAAATAATAATAGTTAATCCTACACTAATCAGAGTTGTATTCAAGTACTGATAATATTCAACATTAACAGCAGTTGAACACAATTCTCTCACATTTGATATTAGGAGTGTATCGTTCGGCTGATTAACACAGAGTAACTGGTTGGCATCGGGTATGCGTTTCCGATGGGTTCGTATGGTGTACAGCAGTTGCAGTGTGGAACAGTTGCAAAACCAAGGATTTTCACTTAGATAGAGAAATTGTAGTTTTGTGCTATCATTGAGGTATGTACGTAAAAATTCATCATTTAGAGATTTTAAGCGATTATTTCGTAGATCCAAAACCGTCAAATTGGTTGGCAGTTGATTGATATTTATGCTCGTGATTTTATTGTACGACGCGTTGAGTTGTGAGACGTTACCATAGCCGAAGGTGGTGTTTAACGGCAATACAATGAAATTGTTATTGCTAATATCGAGTACCGAACTCTTGAGCCCAACTTGCTCGGGACGTGGGAGCTGTTCGATATGTTGCGCACCCTTGCAACTGATGTGCAGGAATTCAATTTGTGTGTAACAATTGCATTCGGTGGGACACATTACTGGTTCCCAAGCACACAGTTCTTTATGTTCCAACTGCGCGAGATCTTTTACTAGTTTGGTTGACGTCTGAACGCACTGTGCACCATTAAACAGCGAAAGATAGTTTTCACTGTAAATCCAAGCAAATTTACAATCGCACAGGATCGGATTAGCAGTTATTTTGATTTCGGGTGCACAATCGGCAGCTGCATTGAAGAAATTTTGTAAAGCAAAAATGTTTTCAATCCGATTGTGCTCTAGGTTTATTTCAAAAGGGCATGAAATGTTCGCTGCTACAAGCCAATCCAAAGCGAATTCGCGCAGACGATTGCCACTTAAATTGATTACTGTTGAGTTAATCTTGCCACCTTCGTAAATTTCTGGTTGCACCTTGATAATATATTTAAGACCGTCAGCTAAATCCAAAGTCATGCCCTTATATCTGTATAGAAAATTTGTCAATAGCCTTAGCGTTCTATTGAAGGCAGTCTCAGTGCTCCAAATAGTTTGCAGGTGATTCTGGCTCACATCTAGCCTATGTAGATAACGCAGTGGTTTCAGAGTTTCCATAATATTTGTGGTGTCGTGCAGTTGATTGCCACCAAGTATCAACTGCCATAGCCAAGGAGTGTCATCGAAAAGGTGTGGCGGTAAATATTCCAATAAATTGTGACTCAGATCCAGTACGAGAAGTTGACGCTGATATGCAAACAGACTTTCGGGTAATTCCCGGATTTCATTACGGCTCAAATTCAGACAATTCAATTGCGTTAGCGCTGCAAAGATATTTGCATCCAACGTTCTCATATTATTCCCGGCTAAGGCAAGCTGTCTGAGCGCAGTGAAATTTTTAAAGTATGTTTGCGTCACGTTTTGCAGCGATAAGTACTGATTTCTTAGACCTTGTACTCTAAGCGTAAGTGTTTCCAGTAGGTTCAGCTGAAGAAATTTATCAGTGTGTATGCTTATAATATCTGCTTCTCGGATTTCATTACGATTTGATTTAATAATCAATTGAAGGTGAACCACATACTCGGTTGGAGCAATGAATCCTTTTAGTTCTGCAGTAAGATCGGAGTTATAGACTAGTGTTACTTTATGCAACTCATCCATTATTATTAGAATTTCCCGTACTTTGTAATTCTTATAGATTTCGTGAATAAATTTCTTGCAATTTATCACTTTTAAGAAACGGGTTTTAAGTAAAATTGAGTAAAATTTGCGATGGAGTAGATAATCGATATTAGTTTCTGTGCCTTTCCAACACAATACATGCAGTCTCCGCAAGTTTGAATTAAAACTGATGAAAATATAATTGAGTCCGTCGACAATAGCACATTGAAAATTTTCGCGATAGCAAAAAGAAATAGACTTCCCATCGCTGTAGCAATCGGGGGGCCAAGTGGAGACTGGTTCAACAGTAGTTTTGATTAACTCCATTTCGGTATTTTGCGCCAACAGAAATTTTTTGTTTATGATCAGTTGACTTAGTATATAGGCGAGTATTACACACAAATTGCGTACTTTTAGTTTGTTCATTTTTATTAATTAGCTGTTATTGTTTTTATATTTCTCCACAACAAATCGGGCTTGCAGACCAACTAACTTACACTTACTGAAATACTGAAATATAATACCGAACTGGTACGCTTTAAGAAACTTAAATCGTGTTTTAATTCCTTATCAAGAAAAATATTTGTGAAAACCGCAAACTCTCTTAGCACTCGCCATTGTGCGATAATTTGTTTGTTGTTCTAGTAATAAAAGAAACCCAAACTTTTTCCAAAAGAATTTACTCTTTCGTAAGCTGGCTAAATCTTTTGCCAGGCCACTAAAGTAGTGTATAACAATAAATTTGAACATTTGTGGTTAAAAACTTTTTAAAAAGTTGCCGTGAACGCGCTAAAGCTACATTAACCGGCGTTGAAATCGCTAATAATTAATGATTTTTATATAGTACAAATATTCGAGATATAAAGCAAGAATGTTATAAGTTAACTAGCAAACGTTGTTTTGCAATAAATGTTATTTTTAGCAAATATTTATTTTTAAAATCAAGATTTCAGGAGATCAGCCATATGCGCTTTTGCAATTTGTTCTCTATTTTTATTCGTCTGAATACTCTCGCAATATGTTGCTAGAGAGTATGATAGTTTTGTTCACCTAACGGTTGTACGTTTTACCTAAAACTAAGCGATATATATAGGATTATACATATACGAATGATCAGGATGACGAGGCGCCCGAGTTACATCTTACAATGTAAGCCACCATAATTATTAGACGAATAAATTATCTCGATGTAAGTGCAACGACTTAAACGCACCATAATTATATTGCTTAGTCTATGCATAATAACATAAGATAAAATCTTTTTGCAATGGCTCTTTTTCTATAAAACGATGGCACCGCGACCACTTCTCTTTTCTTGGCAACGACCATTTTTATAAAACTAGCTTATTTAATTCGAAATAAAAACTTTTTTAAATATCAACCAAATAACTGGCGCAGTCGGGTCGTCTTTGATCAGAAGGTCATAGGAATCAAACCGAAATGAAATTAGCGGAAAAAATAGATCAAACGAAAGTGCAAACAGTTTAAATTGGCAAATTTCGCAGAATGAAGCCACTAGATGACCACCAAAACCCAAAAGCGTTCATCAGAGCTGTCGAAACTAACATTTCTCTACGGCACGGACCAAGGACTAATCCAACATTTCACCAATATTATAACAAAATTATAAAATACGAGGTGTGTTCAAAAAGTATCGCGAATTTTGTGTTTTTTCAAAAATTATTTATTTATTCATGAATATCTATTTTGTCCCCTTCAAAGTAATCCCCATGAGATTTTTTTTGATAGGTAAAAATCGAAGGTGATCCAAAACACGTGCAAGCAAAGCAGCTGTCAACAATTAAATGAACAAATGACCGAGTGAGAGACATGAGTACCAACATAACGCCACAAAAAATTCGAAATTCGAATATACGTAACCTGCGAAAATTCAAAATTCGCGATACTTTTTGAACACATCTCGTACTGGGCAGTGCTGGAAAAAGGACGAGAGAATTGGAGGACAACTCATCTTGGGAAATCATTAACGCGAAAATTTTACAATGATCTCGTCCAAGGAAAACTTACGCAGAGGCATGCGATAAACTATTTGAAGTTTTTGAAAAATCTAAATCCGAAATGGGCATTTACAAACCCTAAAATGTAGATAGGGACCTAGTCGACATATAATTAGAGAAAATCGATGGGCCTATAAGAGCACATATAACAGAACGAAACATTCAATGATATTATCATAAAGTATTCAAAATTAAAAGTGCTGCAAGACAAAAGAGCGATGGATTTTAGACCTCAAAAATATGTCGATAAAAACAGAGCAAATCACGAAGGTTACAAGAAAAATTATAGATTTTATGAACATAATAGACAAAACAATATCGATAATAAACAAGCAAATAGACAACAAAGTGGGAACAACAATTATAGTACATACGCAGTACAAACATTAATCGAAACAATTACAACAATCGGAATAATTACGATTACGGGTACAACAATTTTACGAACAAAATACAGCCAAATTTACCGAGACAAACTAAAAGTTCATATGAGGGTTGATTACAACCCAAGTACAATGTCGTGTATCCAATAATTCAAATCTGATGGAAATTGGCAATGGCGAAGAAAAAGAAGTAAACAACAGAAGTAAACATTTCGGAGAATGAAGCCACTAGATGACCACCAAAACCCAAAAGCGTTCATCGGTGCTTCGGTGATTAGATCACCTTTGGGGGTTCTACAAGAGTATGCTCCGGTGTTGAAACCTTCTGTTAGCCACTGAATTTTTTCGTGAAATTTTCGAGCATTACCCTTGTCGGCCAGCTTATCAAGCTCTTCATACTCACCCATTTCGGCCTTATTCTTTTTCTTTCTGCAAATGCCTCTCGCTTCCCTCTTCAACTCTCGGTATCTATCCCATCCCGCACGTTTTGTAGTCGATCGTAACGTTGTGAGGTAGTCAGTCTGTTTCCTCTCCGTTGCGACACGGCACTCCTCGTCGTTAAAGCTGTTCTTTTCCAATGGTTTCAGTTGCAGCTGTACGTAAGGAGTTTGAAATGCCGTCCCACAGTTCCCTTATACCAAGTTGTTGACGAGTGCGCTCAGAGAGCAAGAGTTCAAGTCGAGTAGAAAATTGTTCTGCTGTCAGTTGTGATTGCAGCTTCTTGACGACGAACCTTCCTTGTGTTTTTTGATGTGCGCTTTTTGCAGCACAGAGGCGGGTGTGTATCTTTGCTGCAACAAGATCTGAGTCGATGTTAGGACCTCGGAGCGCACGGACATCTAAAACACTGGAGACGTGTCCTCCGCCTATCACAACATTATCGATCTGGTCGGTGGTTTTTCGATCCGGAGCCAGCCAGGTGGCTTGTTGACTTTTCTTATGCTGGACTTTAGTAATACAGATAACTCATTTCGGCCCCCGGCAAAGTCGATCAGCCTCAACCCATTTGGGGATGTTTCCTCGTGGAGGCTGAACTTACCGACCATAGTGCCAAAGATAGCTTCTTTGCCCACCCTAGCGTTAAAGTCACCAACACGATTTTGATATCGTGGCGGGGCTTTATATGGCCACTGTAGTAAATGCCACATCAACCATTTGAGCAGCGGCACCTTCGCATTTAAGAAACCGGACATTCCAGGTGTATGCCCTAAAATCGTAGACCTTATTTCGTTTGCCATTTGCCGCGTTTTTATTGATATAAGAGATATTAACGCCCATTACGTTATTAATATTATAATTAAACATTTCAAAAAAGGTAAGATTGCCATGTATTCTGAACTTAACAAAAAGGAACATAATGAAGTAGAACAAATTCTTTTAAATACCTAGACAATCAAGATGTTTCCTTTGTAAATTGTACAAACTTTGTCAAAGATATCGATGTATATAATGAATAGAAATTAAAGATACAAATATTGTTTTTCCATAAAATCGAAGTAGGATACTCAGGCATTATTCCAACTTCCTGCAGGGCAGTATTCACTGACTTGTCTTTAAGATAAGCATGTTGCGCTCCTGATAGATAGTCTCTCGGAATGCGCCTCCTTATGTACCAGTTTATCAGTCCCTCCAAAGTTTTAAGTAAGAACGAGGAGAAATTGAACGGTTTAAACGAATTGACGTCAAGAGTCGTTCATACAGAAGGTCGACAAAAGGCGTACAGTCGTCAAGCAGCACTCCGAGAGATATCCCCGCAGAGGACGTATTGTTGACCCACTCTTAGAGGACAGTTTCCTCTATTACAGATGAAAAGATTTTCGCTAACAATGAAATCAAAGAAAAAACTCACTTCTACAATATAATTAGCATCAGAGCTACCCCAGATTGAATGTGGCGAGTTGGCGTTGGAACCAATGATATGGTTCCTCGGTTTTCTCCAGTCTTATTACCCGCCAGTCTTTCGTGGATAGTGAGAGGTTACAATACCTGAGGATTTACTTAATATCACTCGTAGAGGAAGATTCGGCTGGCAACCAGACGCGAGCCCTAGGGCGAAGTGGCTCTCGTCCATATTTCCTCCACCTGAGAAATTGTCTCGTTATATCTTTCATCGGCACATCTAATTAGCTTATGAAGCCCATGGTGCCATCCGGTACTCTTACATTTTGGGTCCACCTTCAGGAAGAATTAATTCCAATACCTTCTTCCATTGCTCGTAGGGGATGGCACCTTCTTGCCTGTTCCTATCGAACACTCCAAGTTTCAAGGGATTTCGCTAAAGGTTGTCGCAGCTCCTGTTCGGGGATTTTTTTTATCAAAGGAGTTTTCTCCCTCATGCGACCTTTGCCGCTTAACCGCTGGTTCAACTTTGTTCGCGTGCGGTCCTGAATATCGGTTTCGCTCTCGGCTCATCACCTTCTTGGTCTACTTGAGTGGCTTAGCATGCTCCTCAGCACGCTTATTAACATAGCGTTCTACAATTTTGGACGTCAAGCGGCGGTCTGACTTCAGCTTTCTCGCGAGAGTTGCTCTACTTCTGCCCATAATAGAGTCTTTCATAATTCCATCAGAGGTTCCTGTGCTAGTGCTGGCGATTCCGCACGTGTGAAGACTGCACCTTTCATCACTTCACCTGCCCCCGGGATTGCACCAGCTTCCTCCATTCTAATGCCTGATGAGAATACTCTTACTGAGATCTTGGTCCTGTTGCTGCATTTTACCAAACGTTCTCTGAGGCCTTCTAGAGTTTTAACGCGCGATTGCGACATTAACCCATCATACATTTCTGATGATGCCAGAATGCCATCGCCACCAGCCCAGGGTTCCATAAAATAAAAAACAGTTATTCCTGCTCACAAGCCAAATTTCGTCCAGGAGTTGAAAGACCGTGAAGGGCGCAGGTCTTTTAACATTACCCAGAATACATCAGCTTGGAGTCAACCTGCATTACATCCCCAATTGCAAGTTGCAAGAGTATAAAATGTTTGGTTGCACCCGAACTTAGCCCTTCCTTGCTTGTTAGCTTTTGCCACCGTCGCGTGCATGCTCGGGGACATGTTACGTCGTTACCTGGATTACCTAAAGGACCTCACATACAATCACCAGTCATATGGAGTAAAGTTAGCTGGATGTTCGAAAATCCTGATATTAGTTACATGATGGTACAGCGTCACCCAGAAGTGAAATCTTTATATGAAGCACAAGTGGTATAACTCCACTTTTTCTTCTGTCGAGATATTAAAGGGTTTGCTAAAAGTTGTATATAAAAATCAATATTGAACTTTTGGACTACTTTTTTCAATAAAACTTCAGAAAAAGTTCTTATTTAACTTAAATTGATGTTTTGAAACTTTTTGTCCATTAACTCTTGTTTTATCGAGTACCGAAAATTAATTATACCATTTGTGCTGTAAATGGTTTTAAGATTTCATTTAACTTATAAATAGTTTGAAATCTGTTTCGTTTTCTCATGTAATTTTTCATGTATTATCAATAAAACTTAAATTTATTTCATTATTGACAATATAATAAGTGAAAATATATTTTTTTATTCATCGTCACTTTCTTGAAATTCTTCCTGAAGTGGGCCAACATCTTCAGCAGTCTCACTAGTAACAAGCCCCTCGAAATAATTGTGGTGTACTGGAGGGATGTATGGCAGCAAGTCCATCATATCTTTCCTTTTTTCTTTTGAAATAGGCCGAGCTCTTGTGTACAGCTTACCCTGATCAATGATGCAAACATTAACCGGTCGTCCTTTTTTTCCTGCTGGCTTGAAATCCAATGTTGAAAACGGCATATCTTCAGATAAAGTTTCCTTAACCCTAACTTGGTCACTATTTACATATGTAGATATTCGATTTTTAAAATAGCTATTATTTTCACATTTTCGGTCCAGCAAGACAAATATTATTCTTAAAAGTTACTCTCTTTCTCTCTCTAATTATTAGATTTTTACGGAATATCAACTTCTCTTTAAAATAACATATAAAAATGTAAGTATTTACAAATGTAAATAGTGCTCGAAATCGTAGTAAAACGTTGGTGCCCAAGTTAGGGTTAAAAAGGTTTTTAGTGTAGCGTATCCATTGCATTTTCAGCCACGATACAGGTTGGCCTTCACAGTCTTTTTTTCTTTTGGTGTTTTTTTTTTGGATGTTTTCGACTGACAAAAAATTATCGATCGTCATAACTGTCACATGAAATGCATTCTTTTTCCTTGACAACGCAATAGTTCTATACCAGTCGTCTGGTGTAAATATTTGTTGCGACTTACCAAAATTTTCAATAGATGCATAGTCACAGTCATTGGGGAGGAATGAATGTCCACTTTGCATGAACTTTTGGTCCATTTTTTCTACATTATTGTCTGGACTTTGGACATATTTCATCAACGCCATAGCGATTTTCCAGTTACGGTTTTGACCTGTGAATTTGTCGCTATACATAACCACATGTTTGGCTGCTGTCGCTCTAAATTTTATGTGTTTAATTAAACACGATGAAATTTCTTGTGAACTTTTAGAACCATTTACTTCGTCCCAACAATATATGAACCCCATTTTCGTTGAAAGTTCATGGCAACCTAAATTGTATACGTACATATTACGTGTATAGTAGGCCTGTTGACACACCAATTTCGGGAAAGGCAGGGACTTCTCCAAATCAAAAGAGAATGCATAGTAGCTGTCATTTGAGATCTTTTTTCAGCATCCGCCTTCATGGAATAGCGAGCTTGTTCTGCCTTCCGTAAATGAAGTTCATGGTCCTGCTTGAGCTTTCTCTTTTCTTCTTCATCTGTTGAGTATTTTACTTAATATCACACTTGACGCAAGTGTCTTTATGTGGGACGTGAAATTGTAGATTGAACTCGTTATTAAAAGTTCTTCGATATATATGCTCCCTAACAGGCTGAAGCCCTTGGCTTTCAACGTGCTCCTTGTACCGATTGTACATAAGTCGTATATTTAAGTTCTCGGCTAAATATTTCCTATTTGGGTTGTGTTTTCTTGTGTAGTGAGATTCCTATGAAGGAAAAGCTGAAATATGGGCTCTTACTTGTGCCATTTGTTCATCGGAGGTTTTGTTACCAGGCCTTTGACCTTCTCCAAAGCGACGTACCGGCAATATTGGTTTCAAAAGATCACAAATGAATGCATTTTGGGCAGAGAATCTCCCTATTTTCCAAAATGCTTCGAATATTTTTTTCGTTCTTCTTCTGTTATTTTGTTAAAACACTTTTTGGTGCATTTGCAATCAAGATTGCTAAATTGCTTCTCTGGAATTGGCTTTCCCTTTCTAGTGACGTAAGAGTCTCCCGAATTTCGCTTCCTTTTCCTTTCTTCTCGCTTCCATTCCTTTCTCTGCCTTTTCCGGGCTCTCTTTGGCCTTCCTTCTGCATTTTCCTCTGCTTCACCACTTTCATGAGTACTGGGTCTCCCTTCCACATCAGCAGCTGCTTCATTGTCCTCTATGGAACCGGGATCATCAACGGCTGAAACCAAAGTTTACGTGCAATTATTTGAAAAAGTATAAACATTACGACATGAATTAGCATTTTCGATTAAGCACCAAATTGGGTTTTACAACAACAACAAACGAATGAAGAGATTTTGCCATTTTTCAGCTTAACACTTAATTCTTAATTTCACTACTGTTACCTTCACCTGAGTCCATCTAAAGAAATTATTACAAAAAAAACACTGAGAATAAGTCTTTCTCCCATGAAATTCACTGCACGAATGGTGAATTTGTCAATTATACCACTTGTGCTGTCAACGAATAGGCGGCAGCATTCACTGCACTAGTAGTTAATTTCTGCTTTTTATGAGGTTGCTATGGGAACTAGAAGCTACCACGTTATTGCATTAAATAGAACACATTTTCCTCAATACAGTACCATAGCTAACTCAAAAAAAAATGGAGTTATACCACTTGTGCTTTAAAGGGCTCATATTAGGGATATGGTGGCTCAGGGAAGTATTTACCCGATTTAATCCATTTCTGATACACGGGGATTCTGTTTTTAGGAAGGATTTCAATTGTTTATCTTACGCATTGACCAATATTTTCGGTCAAAAGTCAAATATAGGTACTGGTCCACATATTCGGCACCTAGGGGTTGAATAACAGTTTTAGTTCGACTTGGAAAATTTTTGATAATAAAGTGGCATTTTCTAAAGCCATTATTCCATCATAGCTATATCCTGTTACTTTAATTTTTTTTGATGTGTGCACTGGAAAGTGAAAGAATCAAATGGAATTTAAAATTGTGCTATATGTGAAGTAGGTGTGGTTTTTGCCGATTTTGCTCAATTTTTATAGTACATAAGAATTCGAATAATGTTATATCTTGAATTTGGTTAAAATCGGTCAATTGGGTCCCAAGATATGTGGTTTCACCTAAAAGTGGCCGGTGTCATCCTCATCCCCCGAGTTTTTACCCGGTTCCCATAGAGCTTTCTATGTACATTAAAGCAAAGTCGGCCAAGCCCACTTTTTCAAAATTTTTAGATCACAGGTAACTCCTACTACTGTAATCTTCTATACAGTTCTATATCTTAGTTTTGTAATTAGTTAAGATCCTTTATATGTTTTCCTTTAATAGCGTTTTTTGAGCGTCGCAGTAGTCCGATTACGCCCACTCCGCCTTACTTTCTTGCCAAGGAACATGTGTATTTTCATCAAGACATCTTCATTTGTAATCAAGTTACAGCATGTATGGTCGTACGGAAGGGACTGACTATTTATATATAATACTTAGAACCCTATATCTAACTCGATTAATTTTAGGTGACACATTCAACCGTTAGGTGAACAAAACTGTTATATTCCGTAGCAACAAGTCGCAATTGTATAAAAAGGCGCTAATACAAAGATCGAAATAGTTCCATCACCTCAGATGGTTCACAGTAAGAACAAACGTCTGTATCATCGTTGTTTGTTTTGAATTAGATGGAATTTTATGCAACCTCATTACTTGTCATGTCACATGTCAGCACCGGACAGTACCATTCCTCAGTGCATCTAAGCACTGCGCCTTTCGAGAACTTACGCTTTCTTTCTTGTTGAAATATTTAAGTAAATTATGTTAGTTAAAATACATATATTAACAGATATCGGTGTGTATTTTTTAATTAATTTTACAGGAAAAATTATTAATTAGTTACTTGAGATATAATAAAATGGGATTGAAGAGTTTGTGCGATCACCACTGCTTGGCAAGCGTTGGCCAAGATTACCTCCATCTTTCTCTTAGTAGCGACATTTTTAATATTGATGAAGTAACTGCAATTAGTTGTAATATATTTGTATTTTCATAAATATATGTAAATGTATTTGTGAAAAATCTTACCATTCTGCAACCAACTGCTTGACCACAAACCAACTGTGACAAATTTAAACAATTTCCTCACCCAAACGATTCATTTCAACTTGTCCCATAACATACATTCTGCCGTTAATTTTTAGCATATCGGAATTCCTCTCTCTACCAACTTTGTGTGGCATGGCGTAGCGTAATTTGTCCCAAAATCTGACATCGTGCCAATCGAGATACGTATTCATATCCAAATATGCCTTTAGCTCTCTGTCCAATAGCTCACTTTTTGAGATTTCTCCATATTTAATCATTATTATGCGCGCACGACCCTCGTTCAACGAGCACTGATGCGCTGTGCGAAACTCCATGCGCGCCCAATCCGACTCGATGAAGTGCTGCGAGAGCACAATGATTGTCCGACGCGACTGTTCCACCGATTCCATGATTTGTTCAGGTATATAAGCGCCAGCCAGCCAATTGCGTTCGTGCGTGCATGCACGAAATGGTGGTTCGCACTGTTCGAGTTGCGGCAGTAATGTATGGTTGACGAAGTCTGCATCCTGGTGAGCATATGAAATAAAGGCATCGAATA
Source organism: Bactrocera dorsalis (assembly GCF_023373825.1). Classification (NCBI taxonomy): domain Eukaryota; kingdom Metazoa; phylum Arthropoda; class Insecta; order Diptera; family Tephritidae; genus Bactrocera; species Bactrocera dorsalis. Next base: position 19,434,482 of record NC_064303.1, on the reverse strand, counting down.
TTTTATGCTTATCCAGCTCACATTCGCGAATGCATGATCTCAATATGTTGTGATTATATAACCAGACTTTCACTTCTAATTTATATTTATAGAAGAGTGCGATAATGCCAAGTGAAATAATAATGGTTAACAATACACTAATGAGAGTTGTATTCAAGTCCTGATAATATTCAACATTAACAGAAGCTGGGCACAATTCTCTCATATTTGCAATTAGGAATGTATCGTTCGGCAGATTAACACAGAGTAATTGGTCGGCATCAGGTATGCGTGTCCGATGTGTTCGTATGGTGTGCAGCAGTTGCAGCGTGGAACAGTCGCAAAACCAAGGATTTTCACTTAGATAGAGAAATTGTAGTTTTGTACTCTCATTGAGATATGTACGTAAAAATTCATCATTTAAGGAATTTAAGCGATTATTTCGTAGATCCAAAACCGTCAAATTGGTTGGCAGTTGACTGATATTTATGCTTGTGATTTTATTGGACGACGCGTTGAGTTGCGAAACGTTACCATAGCCGAAAGTGGTGTTTAGCGGCAATACAATATAATTGTTATTGCTAATATCGAGTACCGAGCTCTTGAGCCCAACTTGCTCGGGACGTGGGAGCTGTTCGATATGTTGCGCACCCTTGCAACTGATGTGCAGGAATTCAAATTGTGTGTAACAATTGCATTCGCTGGGGCACATTACTGGTTTCCAAGCACACAGTTCTTTACGTTCCAGCTGCGCCAGATCTTTTACTAGTTTGGTTGACGTCTGAATGCACTGCAAACCATTGAACAGCGAACGATAGTTTTCACTGTAAACCCAAGCAAATTTACAATCGCACACGATCGGATTACCGGTCATTTTGATTTCGGGAGCGCAATCGGCAGTTGCACTGAAGAAATTTTGTAAAGCAAAAATGTTTTCAATCAGATTGTGCTCTAGGTTTATTTCAAAAGGGCATGAAATGCTCGCTGCTACAAGCCAATCCAAAGTGATTTCGCGCAGACGATTGCCACTTAAATTGATTACTGTTGAGTTAATCTTGCCACCTTCGTAAATTTCTGGTTGCACCTTGATAATATATTTAAGTCCGTCAGCTAAATCCAAAGTCATGCCCTTATAGCTGTATAGAAAATTTGTCAGTAAACTTGGCGTTCTATTGACGGCAGTCTCGGTGCTCCAAATAGTTTGCAGTTGGTTTTGGCTTACGTCTAGCCTATGAAGATAATGCAACGGTTTCAGATTTTCCATAATATTTGTGGTGTCGTGCAGTTGATTGCCACCAAGTTTCAACTGCCATAGCCAAGGAGTTTGATCGAAAAGATGTGGCGTTAAATATATCAATGAATTGTGACTCAGATCCAGTATGAGAAGTTCACGCTGATTTGCAAACAGACTTTCGGGCAATTCACGGATTTCATTACGGCTCAAATTCAGACAATTCAATTTTGTTAGTGCTGCGAAGATATTTGCGTCCAACATTTTTATATTATTTCCGGCTAAGTCAAGCTGTCTGAGCGCAGTGAAGTTTTTAAAGAATGTTTGCGTCAAGTTTTGCAGCGATAAGTACTGGTTTGTTAGACCTTGTACGCTAAGCGTAAGTGTTTCCAGTTGATTATGCTTATAAAGTATGTCAGTTGGTATGCTTATAATATCTTCTTCCTGGATTTCATTACGATTTGATTTAATAATCAATTGAAGGTGAAGAACATTGTTGCATCGAGCAATATATTCCGTTGGTTCTGCAGCAAGGTCAGTGTTATAGACTAGTATTACTTTATTCAGCTCACGCATTCTTATTAGAATTGCCCGCACTTTGTCATTCATATAGATTTCATGTATAAAATCTTTGCAATCTTTCACTTTGAAATAAAGGGGTAAAATTGGCTGAAATATGCGCTCGAGTTGATAATCGATATTAGGTTTTGTGTCTATGGAACACAATATAAACAGATTCCGTAAGTTTGAATTAAAATCGATTTCAATATCATTGAGTCCGTCTAAAATTGTACAACCAAAACCACCATCATTATAGCACCTACAAATAGTCTCCCCATTGTTATAGCAATCGTGGACCCAAGGGAAGACTGGTTCAAAAGTAGTTTTGATTAACTCCATTTCGGTATTTTGCGCCAACAGAAATTTTTTGTTTATGATCAGTTGACTTAGTATATAGGCGAGTATTACACACAAATTGCGTACTTTTAGTTTGTTCATATTTATTAATTTGCAGTTATTGTTTTTATGTTTCTCCACAACAAATCGGGCTTGCAGACCAACTAACTTACACTTACTGAAATACTAAAATATAATATCGAATTTGTAAGCTTTAAGAAACTTAAATCGTATTTTGATTCCTTGTCAAGAAAAATATTTGTGAAACCGCAAACACACTTAACATTCGCCCTTGTGCGATAATTTGTTTGTTGTTCTAGTTATAAAAGAAACCCAAACTTTTTCCAAAAGAATTTACTCTTTCTTAAGCTGACTAAATCTTTAGCCAGGCCACTAAAGTAGTGTATAACAATAAATTTGAACATTTGTGGTTAAAAACTTTTTAAAAAGTTGCCGTGAACGTGCTAAAGCTACATTAACCGGCGTTGAAATCGCTAATAATTAATGATTTTGATATAATACAAATATTCGAGATATAAAGCAAGAATGTTATAAGTTAACTAGCAAAGGTTGTTTCGCAATAAATGTTATTTTTAGCAAATATTTATTTTTAAAATCAAAATTTCAGGAGATCAGCCATATGCGCTTTTGCAATTTGTTCTCTATTTTTATTCGTCTGAATACTCTCTTGGAGGATGGAGTCATGTGTAGAAGTTCACGCAAGTGAGGAAAGTTCTCTGATCGCCATTCACTTGGGAGTGGCCAGAACCGATTCTTTTACATATGACTCAAGCAGCTCACGACTTCCGGTCTTTGACCAAGTATCCTCTGCGTCGCCTAAGAACATCCGTTTGAAGGCGAGCTAACGTGAGAAGGCGAAACATCCCCTGCATAGGGTTGTGCGCTGGGTTTGGGACCCGCCACGTAAAAAAACACCCCCAATGAAAAAGCAAACACAGCCTCGGATGAGAGACCCCCCTTTTGATGACGACCATGGCAAACGAAATAAGGACTATGATTTGAGGGCATGCACCTGGAATGTCCGGTCCCTTAATTGGGAAGGTGCCGCTGCCCAGCTGGTAGATGTCCTCGTAAAGATAAAGGCTGACATCACCGCCGTCCAAGAAATGCGATGGACGGGACAAGGACAGAGACGAGTAGGTCCTTGTGACATTTACTACAGTGGCCATATAAAGGAGCGCAAGTTTGGTGTTGGATTCGTGGTGGGAGAGAGACTCCGTCGCCGAGTACTATCATTCACTCCGGAGAATGAACGTCTAGCCACAATCCGCATCAAAGCGAGGTTCTTCAACATATCGCTGATTTGCGCCCACGCCCCGACGGAAGAGAAGGACGATGTGACCAAAGATGCTTTTTATGAGTGCTTGGAGCGCACTTATGAGAGATGCCCCCGCCACGATGTCAAAATCGTGCTTGGCGACTTCAACGCCAGGATGGGCAAAGAAGGTATCTTTGGCACTACGGTCGGTAAATTCAGCCTCCACGAGGAAACATCCCCAAATGGGTTGAGGCTGATCGACTTCGCCGGGGCCCGAAATATGGTTATCTGTAGTACTAGATTCCAGCATAAGAAGATACATCAAGCTACCTGGCAGTCTCCGGATCGAAAAACCACCAACCAGATCGATCATGTTGTGATAGACGGAAGACACGTCTCCAGTGTTTTAGATGTGCGTGCGCTCCGAGGTCCTAACATCGACTCGGACCACTATCTTGTTGCAGCCAAGATTCGCACCCGCCTCTGTGCAGCAAAAAACGCACGCCAACAAACACAAGGAAGGTTCGACGTCGAGAAGCTGCAATCACAACAGACAGCCGAACGATTTTCTACTCGGCTTGCACTCCTGCTCTCTGAGAGCACTCGTCAACAACTCGGTATAAGGGAACTGTGGGACGGCATTTCAAACTCCTTACGTACAGCTGCAACCGAAACCATTGGTTTTCGGAAAGTGCAAAAGAACAGCTGGTACGATGAGGAGTGCCGTGTCGCAGCGGAGAGAAAACAGGCTGCCTACCTCGCAACGTTACGATCGACCACAACACGTGCGGGATGGGATAGATACCGAGAGTTGAAGAGGGAAGCGAGACGCATTTGCAGACAGAAGAAGAAAGAGGCCGAAATGCGTGAGTACGAACAGCTTGATAAGCTGGCCGACAGGGGTAATGCTCGAAAATTCTACGAAAAAATGCGGCGACTTACAGAAGGTTTCAAGACCGGAGCATACTCCTGTAGAACCCCCAAAGGTGATCTAGCCACCGATGCCCAGAGCATACTTAGATTATGGAGGGAACACTTCTCCAGCCTGCTGAATGGCAGTGAACACATAGCACCAGGAGAAGGCGAACCCGATACCCCAATCGATGACGATGGAGCAGACGTTCCATTGCCCGACCATGACGAAGTTCGAATAGCAGTTGCCCGCCTGAAGAACAACAAAGCGGCAGGGGCAGACGGATTGCCGGCCGAGCTATTCAAACACGGCGGCGAAGAACTGATAAGGAGCATGCATCAGCTTCTTTGCAAAATATGGTCGGATGAGAGCATGCCCAACGATTGGAATTTAAGTGTGCTATGCCCAATCCATAAAAAAGGAGACCCCACAATCTGCGCCAACTACCGTGGGATTAGCCTCCTCAACATCGCGTACAAGGTTCTATCGAGCGTATTGTGTGAAAGATTAAAGCCCACCGTCAACAAACTGATTGGACCTTATCAGTGTGGCTTCAGACCTGGAAAATCAACAACCGACCAGATATTCACCATGCGCCAAATCTTGGAAAAGACCCGTGAAAGGAGAATCGACACTCACCACCTATTCGTCGATTTCAAAGCTGCTTTCGATAGCACGAAAAGGAGCTGCCTTTATGCCGCAATGTCTGAATTTGGTATCCCCGCAAAACTAATACGGCTGTGTAAACTGACGTTGAGCGGGACCAAAAGCTCCGTCAGGATCGGGAAGGACCTCTCCGAGCCGTTCGATACCAAACGAGGTTTCAGACAAGGCGACTCCCTATCGTGCGACTTTTTCAATCTGCTGCTGGAGAAAATTATTAGAGCTGCAGAACTGAACCGAGCAGGTACAATCTTTTATAAGAGTGTACAGCTGCTGGCGTATGCCGATGATATTGATATCATCGGTCTCAACACCCGCGCCGTTAGTTCTGCTTTCTCCAGACTGAACAAGGAAGCAACGCAAATGGGTCTGGCAGTGAACGAGGGCAAGACGAAATATCTCCTGTCATCAAACAAACAGTCGTCGCACTCGCGACTTGGCACTCACGTCACTGTTGACAGTCATAACTTTGAAGTTGTAGATAATTTCGTCTATTTAGGAACCAGCATTAACACCACCAACAATGTCAGCCTAGAAATCCAACGCAGGATTACTCTTGCCAACAGGTGCTACTTCGGACTGAGTAGGCAATTGAAAAGTAAAGTCCTCTCTCGACGAACAAAAACCAAACTCTATAAGTCGCTCATAATTCCCGTCCTGCTATATGGTGCAGAGGCTTGGACGATGACAACAACCGATGAGTCGACGTTGCGAGTTTTCGAGAGAAAAGTTCTGCGGAAGATTTATGGTCCTTTGCGCGTTGGCCACGGCGAATACCGCATCCGATGGAACGATGAGCTGTACGAGATATACGACGACATCGACATAGTTCAGCGAATTAAAAGACAGCGGCTACGCTGGCTAGGTCATGTTGTCCGGATGGATGAAAACACTCCAGCTCTGAAAGTATTCGACGCAGTACCCGCCGCGGGAAGCAGAGGAAGAGGAAGACCTCCACACCGTGGAAGGACCAAGTGGAGAAGGACCTGGCCTCGCTTGGAATATCCAATTGGCGCCACGTAGCGAAGAGAAGAAACGATTGGCGCGCTGTTGTTGACTCGGCTATAATCGCGTAAGCGGTGTCTACGCCAGTAAAGAAGAAGAAGAAGAAGAATACTCTCGCAATATTTTGCTACAGAGTTCACCTAACGGTAGAACGTTTCACCTAAAACTAAGCGAGATATATTTAGGGTTATACAGAAATGATCAGGATGGCGAGTAAAGTTGAAATCCGGCTGGCTGGCTGTGTGTTCGTCCATCCATCTGCGCAAGCTGTAACTTTAGTAAAATTTTCGGTGAAAGTTGGTATGCGGTTACTAAGTACAAAAAAATCACGGGTTGGAAGATAGAGGTAACTAGACCACTGCCACGCCCACAAATCGCCATTAACCCATTAACTCCCAAGGGTAAAAATAAATGTATATTTTATGGTTTTATTGTTTATTACGTTTAAAAATGCATGAAAAAAGAGAAAATTATTTTAAAAAAATATTGATTAATTATTTTTCATTCCGTGAAATGTTGTGCCTACGCAACGTTGGGATTGCTGAACTTATATTATACAAGCAAGTCATAAAAATACATTTAAAATATTTCACTTAAGCTAATGTTTAGTATAGCGATTAGCGTGAGTGAAATATTTTAAAACAATCAGCATGAAGATGTATTTGACATTTTTTACACATATAAATTGTTGTACTTCTACACTGTCTACGTCTTCTTCGACGTTTATTTTCGTGCTCCTCTATGACATGACCAATATTATCGAAACGAATATTGGAAGATAATGCGTTTTTGGATGGTCTTCCTAAATTTCTATTTGAATTACCGAAAAAGTGAGAATTATCTGCAAGTTGGACTCCTTCTGTTTTCATCAAACTAACAGCAACGTAAGATTTCAATTCTAATTGAGTCATAGAGCGCTCATTTGCCAGATTGTAAATCTTCCACGAGTTTACTAAAACACTATCTATCAAATTGATGAACAGTGGCCACCACCACTTTTTCCCTCTTACTCGAATCCTATAATTGGCAATTCCATTATCATGCAGATCGACGCCTCCTATATATTTATTATAATCTGCTATAACCTGGTGCTGTGGTACATTCACCATTTTTTTGTTTTCTATCGTAACGTTTTGCTGTAACCAATGGTTCGCTTTTTGCGTTGTTAATAGCCACATTCACCACAGAATTGTCATTCCATCGAGCTAATAGTACTTCATGTTTTTGGTCAAAGCTGAAATCAAATGACCCTCTCTCTTTTTTCTGAAGAGTTTTCGTATTTATCATGGTTTTATTCATTGTTCTATTTTCTCGAATAGCACCAGCTTAAAAATAGCCTTTCTCTTTCAGAATGCAAAATAATTTGTTCGAAGAAAAGAAATTATGAAAAATAATGCGATGTTTGCGAGGATCGAGGTCCAGAACAGTTTTTTCTCTTAGACTTAAATAATTTCTATTGTCATTACTATCCTTTCCGCCATATGAAATAAACCGATACAGATAACCATTTGAACCACCAAATCTTACAGGCCTTCCTTTGATGAACATCTTGCAACTATGACGTCCAAAATACGGCACCATTTCTTCGTCCATTGACAAGTTGTGTGAAAATATTCCAAACTGCATATTTTTTTGGTTCATTACATCGAAAATAGGACGCAATTTAGCGAATTTATCATTTTTATCCAGATCCGCATTATAGAGTCAAATTTGTTCCGACTCATACAATTTCTTACAATTGAAACATTTTTGTTTTCTTCTTTTGAACAGTACAATTTCGTTGCTGGTAATGAATGACAATAATAATATACCAAAAAATCTTTTGAGTTCTGCTACTGATAATTCGGGTGGTGGAGCACGGTGCTCGCTCGTTCCAATGATGTGGTTGGCCGTGGGGAAACGGTTGGCGCAATTATTCCACAAAATGTTAAATAAATAAATAAAAACCAAAAAGTTTCATATAATATATGTGTTTAATTATAAAAATTTGAAACCACACTTACCACGTCTGTAACGCAGCGTTGTCGCAAAGGAAGAGAGCGCGCAACTATTTAAAGGGTGATTTTTTAAGAGCTTGATAACTTTTTTTTAAAAAAAAAACGCATAAAATTTGCAAAATCTCATCGGTTCTTTATTTGAAACGTTAGATTGGTTCATGACATTTACTTTTTGAAGATAATTTCATTTAAATGTTGACCGCGGCTGCGTCTTAGGTGGTCCATTCGGAAAGTCCAATTTTGGGCAACTTTTTCGAGCATTTCGGCCGGAATAGCCGAATTTCTTCGGAAATGTTGTCTTCCAAAGCTGGAATAGTTGCTGGCTTATTTCTGTAGACTTTAGACTTGACGTAGCCCCACAAAAAATAGTCTAAAGGCGTTAAATCGCATGATCTTGGTGGCCAACTTACGGGTCCATTTCTTGAGATGAATTGTTGTCCGAAGTTTTCCCTCAAAAATGGCCATAGAATCGCGAGCTGTGTGGCATGTAGCGCCATCTTGTTGAAACCACATGTCAACCAAGTTCAGTTCTTCCATTTTTGGCAACAAAAAGTTTGTTAGCATCGAACGATAGCGATCGCCATTCACCGTAACGTTGCGTCCAACAGCATCTTTGAAAAAATACGGTCCAATGATTCCACCAGCGTACAAACCACACCAAACAGTGCATTTTTCGGGATGCATGGGCAGTTCTTGAACGGCTTCTGGTTGCTCTTCACCCCAAATGCGGCAATTTTGCTTATTTACGTAGCCATTCAACCAGAAATGAGCCTCATCGCTGAACAAAATTTGTCGATAAAACACATTTCGAACCGAACACTGATTTTGGTAATAAAATTCAATGATTTGCAAGCGTTGCTCGTTAGTAAGTCTATTCATGATGAAATGTCAAAGCATACTGAGCATCTTTCTCTTTGACACCATGTCTGAAATCCCACGTGATCTGTCAAATACTAATGCATGAAAATCCTAACCTCAAAAAAATCACCCGTTAGTTAGTGTTTAGTTGCGCGCGAATTAAACTTCGAAGAAACTTCGAAAAAGAGAAAAAGAAAACATTGATCTGCCGATACAGACGTGGCAAAAGACATTGGGCGGGGGCGGCGTCAACAGCTACCGTGAGGATAAATAAATGACGGTTATGGTCACGAGCATATTTTTCCGAGAAACATACAATCTGTTCCCAAACTTCATCACTAAAAAATAGTGAAAATACTTCAAAAGTTGTTTTTCCACCTATATGTTCTTTAATATTTTGTGTAATTGCTGTTTCATCATTTGTAGGACAATTCATATATGTTATTTTTTTCAGTCTGGAACACATTTTGGTGACTTTTATGACAGTCTTGGCTTCTTCGATGTTGAAGGACCGAGCTCTGCGGGTAAATCGGTGTGTATTTCATATGTTCCAGCGATAGTGGACACAATATTGTCAAAATCACCTAGCGCGTCATCATCCAGGACTTCCTCGTCTGTAAGATTGTCAACCGTCGGGGGGATGTACACGGCATCGATTTGAGTGGCATCTTGTAAATCCTCTTCCTCTCCATAATATTTCGCCTTATTATTTACTGATTTGTATTCACTCACTTAACGTTTTTTAGAAATTACTATGCGATACTATTAGCATAGATAATTTGATCAGAATCTCTTCTCTTGCTCTCTCGCTTGTCAGCTGGCAGGGCACCCTGATCTTTTTTCTGAGCTGGCAACGAAACACAATCAGGGTGCCGTCAAGCGGCAGTTAGTGAAAAAGGCGGGATGCCAGAAGAGCTATAATTACTTGAAGAAATTAGTGTGAAGTGAAATTTCATTGAACTGTGCGAACATGTTTTGCCAAAATAAATGTTTATGTAAATTAATTAATGATTTTGCATTTTAGCATTTATATATGTATGCATTTTCAAAGTGTTTAATTTAATGTTTTGTATAATTTATTAAATACCCAAGCTAATCTTTTTCAGCAGTGGCATCATTGGCAAATGTTATAAAAAATGCGAGTTTTGACAGCTCTCTCTCTCGAACCAAAGAGTCTCGTATCAAATTATCTATGCTATTAGCTCAACGTTCTAGAACCAACATAATAATAAAACAAAACAGAACAGAGCTACTCCTTGAATAGCGAGAACCCATTATTGACAATACATTTCTAACACGAATGGCATGCTGAGTAACAATAACAACTGACTATTGTTACTCCCAACGTTGCGTATACGCAATGTTTCCTAGAAATATAAGATAAACACGTGTAGGTAGTTTTGTCCACCAAAAGGGTTTACATACATATATCACAAATAAGATATTGTTAAAACTTTGTCCAATGTAAAAAGTAAAGCTTTATTTAAATTAACATTTTATATGATTGGATAAATATATCGATCCCGAGATGACTCAATTAGCAGTCTTTGAATGATAAAAATAAAATGCATTTGTATTTGAAAAACCATAAAAAAAAATTTTTGTCTATAAAACTAAAATTTGACACAGAAGATCGCAGTAACAATTGCCACCTGTGGGCAAAAAATTTTGAAAAAGTGGACCTGACACCGTCCTTTAATAAGTTTAATATACATATCTCCTAAACCATAAAGCTACAATAACCCAATTCGAATATTATAAGAACTCCTATCGACTGTGTGAAAATGGATGAAATCGGATGATAAACACCGCTCCCATATAACGTTATTGTTAAAAACTACAAAAATTGCGATAAATCAATAACTAAATACGCCAGAGACATAACATTTTACCCACCTTTTGGTGAAATCACATACTTATGTCGGAACTCAAACGGCCGATATCAACTACATTTAGTACGTGGTATTCTTCTCATATTTCTATATCACAGTGCGAAATCGGACTACAACCACGCCTACATCCCATATAACACTATTTAATTCTTTCATATAAATCAAGAAGTAACTAATATAATGGAATAAAGTTTTGCCACAATGATTTGTTTAAAGTATCACACCTTATGACTACAAGTTGTCCACATCCAACCAAAACTGTTCAAGCGCCTAAGTACCGAATATGTAAACCCCAGTATCTATAGACGTGTGAGATATACAATTAAAATTCAGACATAATCCTTTTCTGGCAATAGTTTGTCTGTATGTCAAAAATTGGTTGAATGGCGCCAATACTTCTCTTAGCCCCCATATCTTATATATAAAAATGAATCGCAAAATATGCTGGTAAGTGCATAACTCAACAACGCCTGCACTAAATTTGCCAATACTTTTTTTAAAACGTTGTTTGAGGTTCAAGGATGATTTTTGCGGCAAAAAATTCGAATAATTGCCGGAGCGGAGGAATAAGGTTTGAGAGCGATTGCACCAATCTTGATGAAATTTTCAGAGGTTGTTCGTTGTGGATCTCGGAAGGTTTAAAAATAAAAAAATCTTATACTTTTCATGAGGAAAAGTCGGAAAATTGGACACTTCGAAAAAGAAACTTATTTCCATAATTTTTTTTTTCAATTTTTTTTGTTTTGTTTTACAATTTGATTTGTAACTTATTTGAATCGTTCAATCTCGGACTCTTACTTGTTTATTCCGTTTATTCAAAAGAAAAATTATTGGAGTTGCAAACTTTATGTGTGTTTCACACAAAGTGATCAATTACAGATTGAAATTTGTTACGAAGCCACGAAGAGGTCACGCTAATATCGGTCGGTGGTCGTTTTGCCATAAACGTATGGCAGCCCCAGACACATGAACCAGTACTTCCAGGATGCGATAACATACGTTTAGAATTATGGATCGCTGTCAATCAGCAAGCGATTATCACGTTGTTACAGCACGACTTTTCAAACAACAGCTACGATGTTTGATGGACTTTATCTTGAAGAAACGTAACCTTAGATGCCAGATGTACGCTGTTGAGTGGCAAAAGGAAAGATTGCCACACGCACACATTGTTCTTTGGATGTTGGATGGTGGTTACACCAGATCAAATTGATGAAATCATTTCTGCGTAAATTCCTGATGCAGAGAAAGATCCAGTATTATACGAAGTGATGAAAACCAATATGGTTCATGGACCTTGCGAACACCACAATCCCACTTCGGTTTTTATGTCTGACAATAAATGCACGAAACACTATCGCCGTGGCTTTTCTTTCGGAAACCACTCTGTCGGCGTAGCTCACCAGACGACAATGGCAGAACATTTAGCTAAAAACTTAGAGAAGTAAATATCGAAGTCGACAACACATCGATCGTACCATATTCGCCAATATTGTCTAATTCACATTCAAAACTCATTGACATCCAAGTGTGTTCTCAACTTATGCATTAGCGCAAATTTACAAAATCCACCCACCCGGGTCAATTATGGGATACGAACAAAAATTACATTGCCGAAAACATTTTACGTCGTATTCGATAAGAATTGGAAATAGGCAAATTCCGATTGATACTTTCAGTGGTTCGATATCAATTCCACCTGCCTTTCGTCAATTCACTTCAACGAAATATGAACTCATTGCACTCTTCGACCAACCCTGAATGCACAGTAAATGAGTTCAAGGCTAGTATCGTATAAGGCAATCGATGCCTTTTTTCTTTCTCTTCGATATTCGGCTTCCATGAAAGCTTCCTATCCAGGATGAGCCCAAGATATTTCACTGTATCCACCGCCTGCAAGTGGATGTCTCCCATTAGCGGCAGCGGTGCCACAGGGATCTTATATCTTCTAGTGAATAAAACCATTTCCGTTTTACTTTGATTGATGGCGATACCACTTCTAACCACCCAGTTTATTACGACGCTGAGATAGCCCTGCATCAACTCGTACACGATTCTAAGTAACTTTCCTTTGACCATAAGTGCTACATACATCGTCTGCATAGGCAATCACCGCCAGCTACGATCCTCGAGTTTTTTAAACAGATTGTTAGCGACCAGGAGCCATAAAAAAAGAGAGAGAACTCCACCCTGTGGGGTACCCTTACTCACATTTCGTCGCGCGAGTTATATGCATAAATTAAGCACGATTTTATATTCTAAAAGTGTACATAAATTTTGTAAGAATTTTTTAATTAATTGGCACTGCTTAAACTTATGTCTTTCTCCTTTCAAGTCCAATACAATAATGAAAATATGAGTAAAAAGTAATGATAAAAACAAGTAAGGAAGGGCTAAGTTCGCGTCCAACCGAACATTTGCTACTCTTGCAAGTTGCAAAAATCAAGGCCGGAGAAATACTATAAGGTATAAAACCAATCATTCGGAGTAAAGTCAATCGGATATTTAAAAATTTTGATAGTAGTTATACTAGTATAACCCAATTTTTCTCTCAAATTTAACTATTTTAGTCGCAAAGTTACACTGTTATTACCCGCTCTCTCATTTTCATTGAGATAACTCGCATATTGGCCGATATATAATATGTGGTGCAAAGCCACCCGGAAATTCGAAGGCCTTTATTTTAAATATTGGGTTGTCAAAAAAGTCTTGCGGTATTTTTATTGAATTTTTTTTTTTTATTGAAATCGAAATGAATTTTTGATGACTCATGCCCAGCTCTTGACCGATGCTACGGCTGCTACTATGCCGGTCTCTTTCGACCAATTCAGCGATTTTATCGCAATTTTCGACGACAGGCCTTCCGGAGCGTGGCGCATCTTCGACCACCTCTATACCAGAACGAAAACGTTGAAACCATCGTTGTGCGGTGGAAATGGAAACTGTATCGGGTCCATAAACTGTACAAATTTTATTGGCGGCTTGAGATGCATTTTTGCCTTTATCGTAGTAGTCCTGTAAAATATGCCGTATTTTCTCTTTATTTTGCTCCATGTTTGCGACGCTATAACTCACGAACGACTTACAATCAAACACGTGTTAGCGCGTGAAATGAACTTTCTAAAAAGGTATAGCATGACCCGATGCGACGAATAAAACTAGAACTACGCGCTTTCAGCGCCAACTAGCGAAAATACTGCAAGACTTTTTTGACAACCCAATACATGGGGGATAAAGGGAGTATTGTCTGATTCAGTTCGAATTTGACATACAGACATACCATTGTAAGAGAAGAATTATCCCTTAACTTCAGGATCAATAGTCAATTATAGGTACCGGGGTCAAAATATTCGGTATCTACGGACTTGAACAGTTTTTAATAGATTTCAACAATTTTTTGTCATAAGGACACATTAAAGACTTTATTCGTGCAAAGTTTTATCCCGTTATAATAATTCCTTCTTGGTTTGTGTACTGGAAGCTGAACGAATCCAGTGGAATTTAAAAGTGAGAAGTAGGCGTGGTTATTGTTATTTCTCTTATTTTCACAACGTGTCATAGAAATATGAAAAAACACCACATATCAAATTTTGTCGAAATTAGTAGGTCAGGTACCGAGATATGGGATTTTACTAAAAAGTAGGCGGTGCCACACCCATCGTCCAATTTTTACCCCGGTCCCATAAAACCGCGTCATCCCGGCGGGAAATTTTTGCGTCTCTGGTGCATTTAGCTATTGATTTATCGCGCTTTTAGCAGTTTTGAACAGTGCCGTTATATCATCCGATTTCGTCCATAAGCAGAGTAGTTCCTATAATATTCGCACTGAGCGAATGTATAGGAAAAGGAACTATACCAGTGTAACGCATGAAAAATTAGAGGATTTTCGTGAATTTTTTTAAGAAAAAGTACGCGATTGAATATTTGGAACTTCTTTGAACGTAATAAGGCATATTTTCAGCTATATAATACCGCTAGAGGATCGGAGCGCTCGGAGGGCACAACTCAAACTTTAAACGCGCTTTTCTCAAAACACACTTTTTGAAACTGGCGGACTTGATTCCGGTCGAACTGCTCAACCGACTTTCTTAATTTTTTTTAATGCTCCAAAAACGCCTGGCTATTGCCCCTACTAGATTCATAATTTTTTATAATTTATTGACAATGTTATGAAAAAATGTATATAAAAAGTATGTGGAAAAATTAAAAAAAAAAAACGTTAATTAGTGGAGGTAATAACCATTCACGTACTTTTTAAGAAAAAATAGGCTTTTGTGTTTCAGATGATCCAAACATGAAAAATCGTGTCCGCCAGTGAAAAAACGCATCTCATTCACCCAGCCAAGGTCTTCTTCAACAGTTCGGGAGGTGGTTTCACTTCGTCGTCATGCAGAATGTACACAGAAATTAGCGAGACATCTCCAGCGTCACACTCCAATGCTGCCGTCAGTACGTTGCTAAAATTAGGTAAAAGAAATACCATTAATTCATTTTGGACCATCATGCAGACTCTGTTTCTACCTGCATCGTTGGTCACCAGCAGCTTACAGCTCCTCGTTTACAATCGAGAGATGCCGTTACTATTCAGTCAGGGTTCCTGAATCTGGATGACGTCGGCTCCGTCGGCTGCCCAACACGAAAGAGTAAATTAGCGGATGGAGGTTAATCTGGAAAAATTTCATCTTCCAGACTCTCCTCCAGAAGCGATAGTTCACCGTCCATGTCGTCCACGTCCGAGTGTTTTAGCATGCTGCTCAGCATGCTTATCACCGTAGAGTTCCACAGTTTTGCACGCCAAGCGGCGGTCTGACTTCAGCTCTCTCCCAAGACTCTCTGGTCTTGTTGCAGCAGTTTCCCAGCGACGGTTTGATTAAGTATTTAAGTAAATAATTTTTGCAGAATTATATAAACAGATATCATTTTGTGCTTTTTAATGTATTCAACAGGAAAATTTATTAAATAGTTACTTGCAATATAATAAAATGGGATTGAAGAGTTTGTGCGATTACCACTGCTTGGCAAGCGTTGGCCAAGATTATCTCCATCTTTCTCTTAGTAGCGACATTTTGAATATTGATGAAGTAACTGCAATTAATTGTAATATATTTGTATTTTCGTACATATATAAAAATGTATTTGTTATAAATCTTACCATTCTGCAACCAATTGCTAGACCACAAACCAACTGTGACAAATTTAAACAATGTCGTCACCCAAACGATTCATCTCAACTTGTCCCATAACATACATTCTGCCGTTAATTCTTAGCATATCGGTATTCCTCTCTACACCCACTTTATGTGGCATGGCGTAGCGTAATTTGTCCCAAAATCTGACGTCTTGCCAATCCAGATATGTATTCATATCCAAATATGCCTTTAGCTCTCTGTCCAATAGCTCACTTTTTGAGATTTCTCCATATTTAATCATTATTTTGCGCGCACGACCCTCGTTCAACGAGCACTGATGCGCTGTGCGAAACTCCATACGCGCCCAATCCGACTCGATGAAGTGCTGCGAGAGCACAATGATCGTCCGACGCGACTGTTCCACCGATTCGATGATTTGTTCGGGTATATATGCGCCAGCCAGCCAATTGCGTTCGTGCGTCCATACACAAAATGGTGGTTCGCACTGTTCGAGTCGCGGCAGCAATGTATGGTTGACGAAGTCTGCATCCTGGTGTGCATACGAAATAAACGCATCGAATGTTTTATGCTTATCCAGCACACATTCGCGAATGCAACATCTCAATATGTTGTGGCTATACAACCAGACTTCCACTTCTAATTTATATTTGTAGAAGAGTGCGATAATGCAAAGTGAAATAATAATTGTTAACCACACACTAATCAGAGTTGTATTCAAGTACTGATAGTATTCAGCAGTGACAGGAGTTGAACACAATTCTATCACATTTGCCATTAGGAGTGTATCGTTCGGCAGATTAACACAGAGTAACTGGTCGGCATCGGGTATGCGTGTCCGATGTGTTCGTATGGTGTACAGCAGTTGCAGCGTGGAACAGTTGCAAAACCAAGGATTTTCACTTAGATAGAGAAATTGTAGTTTTAAGCTGTCATTTAGGTATGTACGTAAAAATTCATCATTTAGAGATTTTAAGCGATTATTTCGTAGATCCAAAACAGTCAAATTGGTTGGCAGTTGACTGATATTTATGCTCGTGATTTTATTGTACGACGCGTTGAGTTGCGAAACGTTACCATAGCCGAAGGTGGTGTTTAACGGCAATACAATGAAATTGTTATTGCTAATGTCGAGTACCGAACTCTTGAGCCCAACTTGCTCGGGGCGAGGGAGCTGTTCGATATGTTGCGCACCCTTGCAATTGATGTGCAGGAATTCAAATTGTGTGTAACAGTTGCATTCGCTCGGGCACATTACTGGTTCCAAAGTACACAGTTCTTTACGTTCCAGCTGCGCGAGATCTTTTACTAGTTTGGTTGACGTCTGAATGCACTGCAAACCATTGAACAGCGAACGATAGTTTTCACTGTAAATCCAAGCCAATTTACAATCGCACACGATCGGATTACCAGTCATTTTGACTTCGGGCGCACAATCGGCAGTTGCACTGAAGAAATTTTGTAAAGCAAAAATGTTTTCAATCAGATTGTGCTCTAGGTTTATTTCAAAAGGGCATGTAATGTTCGCTGCCTCAAGCCAATCCAAAGTGAATTCGCGCAGACGATTGCCACTAAAATTGATTACTGTTGAGTTAATCTTGCCACCATTGTAATTTTCTGGTTGCAACTTGGTAATATATTTAAGACCGTCAGCTAAATCCAAAGTCATGCCCTTATAGCTGTATAGAAAATTTTTAAGTAACCTTGGCGTTCTATTGATGGAAGTATTGGTGCTCCAGATAGTTTGCAGTTGGTTTTGCAGTTGGTCTAGCCCATGTAGATAATGCAACGGTTTCAGATTTTCCATAATATTTGTGGTGTCGTGCAGTTGATTGCCACCTAGTTTCAACTGCTATAGCCAAGGAGTGTCATCGAAAAGGTGTGGCGTTAGATATGTCAATGAATTATGACTCAGATCCAGTATAAGAAGTTGACGCTGATATTCAAACAGACTTTCGGGCAATTCCCGGATTTCATTACGACTCAAATTCAGACTATTCAATTTTGTTTGCGCTGCAAAGATGTTGGCGTCCAACATTTTCATATTATTTCCTGCTAAGTCAAGCTGTCTGAGGGCACGGAATTTTTTAAAGAATGTTTGCGTCAAGTTTTGCAGCGATATGTACTGGTTTCTTAGACCTTGTACGCTAAGCGTAAGTGTTTCCAGTTGGTCGCCCTCAGGAAATTTGTCAGTGGGTATGCTTATAATATCTTCTTCCCCGATTTCATTACGATTTGATTTAATAATCAATTGTAGGTGAACCACATCCATGATTTGACCATAATCTTCCGTTGGTTCTGCAGCAAGGTCAGTGTTAAAGACTATTATTACTTTATTCAGTTCATATATTTTTATTAGAATTTCCCGCACTTTGTCATTCATATAGATTTCGTGTGTAAATCTCTTGCAACCTATCACATTTAATTTACGTGTTTTAAGTAAAATTGAATGAAATTTACGCTCGAGTAGATAATCGATATTAGTTATTGTGTTTATGTTACAAGTTACATACAGATTCCGTAAGTTTGAAGAAAAATATATGTTAATATCATCGTCTAAAATTGTACAACGGAAATCGCCATTTCCATAACAGTCACAAGTAGTCTTCTCATCCCTATAGCAATCGGGGGGCCAAGTGGAGACTGGTTCAAAAGTAGTTTTGATAAACTTCATTTCGGTATTTTGCACCAACAGAAATTTGTTATATATGATCAATTGACTTAGTATATAGGTGAGTATTACACACAAATTGCGTACTTTTAGTTTGTTCATATTTATTAATTTTCTGTTTTCATATTTCTCCACAATAAATCGGGCTTGCAGACCAACTCACTTACACTTACTGAAATACTAAAATATAATATCGAATTGATACGCTTTAAGAAACTTAAATTGTGTTTTAATTCCTTATCAAGCAAGCACTTATGTATCTCTATGCACTCGCCAGTGTGCGATAATTTGTTTGTTGCTCTAGTAATATAAGAAGAGCTTATTCTCTCGTAAGGAGGTGAATATTTTTGGTTAAAACCTTTTTAAACACCAGTCAAATCGCTAAAAATTAAGATAGAATTTTATTAGAATGATTTCAATATAATACAAATATTTGAGATACAAATCATGAATGTTATAAAATAACTAGCTAACGACGTTTCGCAATAAATATTATTTTTGGAAAATATTTATTTTTAAAATCAAAATTTCAGAAGATCAGCCATATGCGCTTTTGCAATTTGTTCTCTAATTTTATTCGTTTGAATACTCTCGCAATATGTTGCTAGAGAGTACGATAGTTTAGTTCACATAACGGTTGTACGTAACACCTAAAACTAACCGAGATAGATATAGGGTTATACAAAAATGATCAGGATGAAGAGAATAATAGAAATCCGGCAGGATGTCTCAGTTCATCCTTCCGTCCATGAAAGCTGAAACTTGAGTAAAATTTTCGATGAAACTTGGTGAAAAATCTCAAACTTTTTTGAGAAAAATTAGTCACTTGAGAATGTGTGAAAACTAAATTGCCTGCACCGAAAAGTATAACTGACCGATCGCGATTGCTCTTCTAACCAATTGAATTCTTTATTCCAGGAATTTTATGACTTAGCCTAAACCTTAACCTAACGGGACGCGTAAGTATGTATTTACCAAAAGGGGTAAGTAGAATACATTTCGTTACATTATGGTGAGTATTTTATATAAATGAAACTTTAACATTTTAATTCAAATATTTAATACAAAACTAATTCATTTACATTAGTTTAGTATAATACTTCAAAAATTTTGTAATAGTAGTAGTAGTTTAAAGGATGTCGCTTGACGGAACACCGGCCACCTTGACAGGATCATGATCCTTCAACGTTGATGGGTAGCAGGGCGAGCTTATGGCTCGCACCTTGTCGTCTTGCTCTTCTGCAATTGCGACGACACCTCATAGTACCCGCTGCTGCGGTGTTGTGTTGTCTTCGTGTTTGATGACTGGATCGCCGGCCGCAAATTCCGCTCCAGATGTAGCCATTTGTTGCGCTCCTGAAGGCTCGTGGGATATGTTTTCGACCACTGCTGCCAAAACTGTTGCTTGAGACAACGAATTAGGTCCGCTGGCAATTGAGCTGGTGGCTGTGCTCGAAGCGGGCAACCGATCAGTAGTTGTGCTGGAGGTAGGGCTTCTCCATCGTTAGTGTCCTGGCTCAAGGGTGCTAGTGGACGCGAATAGAGAATGGCTTCCACTTCGGCTAGTACTGTTGACAGCTCTTCTGCGGTGAGAAGAGCGTTGCCGAGTGCGCGAACAACTAGATGTTTGGCGGATTTCACCGCGGCCTCCCATAATGCGCCGAAGTGTGGGTGCCCTGGGTGGTATGAAGGTGAAGCTGAATTCTTCTTCTGCTGCGAATGCCTTCACTAACGAGCTAAAAATGCCTCCTTCACCTCGTGCAGCTTGCGGTTGGCGCCGACGAAGTTGTTTGCGTAGTCGCTGAATATCTTCTGCAGAATCATTCGGCGACCAGTGAACCCCTTTCGGGTGAAAATATGTAAATGAATTAGTCGATAAGTCAGAAACTAATTCGGAGTAAAGGCACACAAAAACTGCGATATAAGTTTTCACGGGTGCTCGACCAAAAATCTACGCTAAATATAAGGAAAGGGCGTAGCGCTCGAAGTCTTTCAACTAGCAAGTTTCCCAGTATTTGGGTTTGCAGCTTCGGCTTGTAATGAAAGCAGTGTGTGCTTTCATCTCCTACTCGGATTAATTTGGGTGAAAGCGACATATCCGAATACTCATGCAAGAACGGATTGATTGAAGAACTGATCCATTGTAGTAAATATGCGACCACACGAAGCAATTTCTGATTATCTTTGTGTTATCTTTCACATTTATAGTTAGTGTAAAATTAGTTTTCTTCTTCTCTAATGCTTCGTCTTCTAGGGAGAGCTGGAAGTGAGTATCTTCAGGTCTTCTATGCGGAACTGTGAACCGCCAAAACCTATCGAATTATTCAATTCGTCCACGTGACAACCCCAAGATACTTGATCCACAAAATTTTGTTTTATTGGCACATGCCGCCAATGCGCTTTGTCAATCACCTCTTGCATTTCGGGCAATCTAACTGCGACGAAGCTTAGTGGTGAGGTAGGGTGTGTTTTCATTCAATGTAAAACTATTTCAGAGTCTGTCCAAAATGTAATTTTGTCGAAATGTCGATTAAACATAGGCGCTACTCTTGACCATATTTTTGAAAGAAGATGTGCTGCCCAGAGCTCAAGACGCGGAAGAGTTTTGGTCTTCAGCGGACCCACTCTAGACTTTGCAGTAAGTGGCATAAATTTAATACCACTAGTAGATTGGCCTCGTATATATATTCAGCATCCGCACGCCCTTATTGAAGCCATGTATTTGGCAGATGGTACTCGACTATACGTTTATGTAACGAGAAATGATAATTGTTGAAAGCTGCATTGGGTTGGGTTTAAAATTCTGCCAACTGGTGTCGAGCATCCGCACGCCCTTATTGAAGCCATGTATTTGGCAGATGGTACTCGACTATACGTTTATGTAACGAGAAATGATAATTGTTGAAAGCTGCATTGGGTTGGGTTTAAAATTCTGCCAACTGGTGTCGAGGCTCAATGAAATTGACTCATCCCAATCTAGTTTTTGAATCCAAAGCTCTTGCAATAAGATTTTTTCTTTGGTACCTAGTAGGGCTAATAATCCAAGAGGATCGAAAAGGTGAAGAGAAACTGACAATATGTTTCGTTTAGTGGCTCGCAGATCACAAAAATTGTCATCTAAAACGAACTCGAAACAAATCCTCTTTCGGCAACCAATGGATTCCCAACGTTTTAGTGGAATTTTTGTCATTGAAGCTTAATGACTGTTCAATGTCATTTCCTTAAGGTGAATCCGGCCGAGTTTAATATTTTAATTACCTCACTTCTCAAAAGATCTAGAGACTCGAAATTATCGGATCTTGTTAATAAATCATGAACATAAATGTCTCTTTTAATGGCCAATGAACCGAGGGGATATTTCATTGTATTGGCATCACTGAGCAATTGCAAACACCGTATTACGAGAAATGGTGCAGGCGCAGTGCCGTAAGTTACGGTGTAAAATCGAAAAGTTTGTATTTGCTCTGAAGGAGATCACTCCACACAATAGATTAACAATTTCTATCTTCTTCATGCATAATTATTTGGCGATACATTTTAGTAATGTCCGATGTTAGTACATATTTATGTATGTAAGCGTAAACGAGCGAGCGTTGAGTATAACTCTCCTTGGATGGTTGGACCTACCATCAAAAGTTCATTCAATGCTATTTGAGTTGAAGATCGACTCGATGCATTAAAGACAGCATGTAATTTAATATTGAAATAGCGTGGCTCACTCGGGATCTTAGTGCTCGTTGGACTCATGTAGCACAATGTTATATATTCATTTATAAAGTCCATATACATACATTTTACGAAGTTCTGGATCCTTCAATGCTTTCCTCTTCAGAACCTGAAACCGCCGAACTGCGGTTTCATAGGAGTAACCGTTTAAAGGGCAATCTAACCTGAAGCCGTCCTGAAGGCAATACTTCAGTTGTGTTAACGAAAAATTGTGCACACTATTTTGTTCTGGTGTGAACTTGTTGCCACATATTTCTAAAGGAAGTTCCTCCAGAGCTCAGAATTTTCGGACTACTTAATCCATAGACGATAAGTGTGTAGTTGTTGTTGGTTGCTGATGAGATTCCGCAGTAAAGGAAACGGGATACTGGTGCAGTAACGTATGATGGGATCGATTGCACACACGACATCGATCCGCTCTGCACTTGAAGACCGTATGTCCCTTACGCAAACAATTTATGCATACGAAGCCCCAATTTGACATACTCAAATCTCTGTTGC
The DNA here is from genome assembly GCF_023373825.1 of Bactrocera dorsalis. Lineage (NCBI taxonomy): Eukaryota > Metazoa > Arthropoda > Insecta > Diptera > Tephritidae > Bactrocera > Bactrocera dorsalis. The sequence continues at coordinate 19,411,723 of NC_064303.1, read as the reverse complement.
ACAGAGAAAGTTTTAAAGGTGTAGTGGCCCTTTGATTTACACTGTTGACAAAGAGGCTGCTTTGTATTTGCAGCTACTAACTATGGTTTGGTTCTGTCCGATTTGGTTCCTGTCATATGACTCGTGCTGATTGCAGCTCCGGGTTTCGTTCTCGAACATGACGCTCGTTATGCTGATAATTGCTGAAATCTTCTATTCAGAGTAGCTTCACAGTCCTTCCACAATGGTAGCTTGTCGTAACCCAGCTGTTCCTTCCACTTTGATCGGGTAGCAAAGTCAACTTTTGTCATGACCATGTGTATGAGCTGTTCGAGGAGTGTCTGGCGTCACTGACCCTGGCGGCGACAGTATTTATTATTAGACTTGTATGGGTACCGGGCCACAGCGGAACAGCAGGTAACTGCAAAGCTGATGAGCTAGCAAGGAAAGGCACCCTAGAGTCGCTATCTGTAGAATGGGAATGGGTCGGTGCTCCTTGTCCTCTTGTGTTCTACTACTGGATAGTTGGGCCTCGCAGATGCTTGGTCAACGCTGGGCCAGCATTGTCACTTGCGCGGTCGCAAAAGCATTCTGGTCCAAGATAGATCGTAGGAGATCTAGCGATCTCTTTGCCCTCAGTAAGGCTAGCCTCTCTTTAATAGTGGGGCTCTTGACGGGTCACTGCCCTATTGGCACACATGCTGTAAGACTGGGAATCTTACCGGACGCCGTATGCAGAAGCTGCTTGGAAGAAGATATGGCAGAAACTAGCCAGCACTTCCTTCTTGACTGCCCGTATTTGGGAGGTCAAGACTTAGATACTTGGGGGCACATACTTTCAGATATCCTACCGGTGGGTGTAGATATTAAGCGCCTTTGCAAATTTGTATTGACAACTACGCGTTTTGCCGATCTGTAAGTACGAACACAGGAGTTCTATTTTCTATGGCATCACAAAGGACTACATCTATTAGTCCACGTGCGATCTTTGATCAGCCATCTAACCTAACCTAACTTATGTGTATGATTATCGCAATGGCAATTGATTTCTCATCGCCCAGCGATAGCATTGAGGGTGCCGATGGCTTTTGTATAGTTGGCAACTCAAAAAGTTTCGAAATTGTATTGAAAATTATCAACAATTTATTATCGTAAACTTTTTTGAGACTTGCCAACGCCTTCGGATAATTTTCATCCGACATTTGAAATGCTTTTACCGTACCCAAAGCCTCTCCAGATAGACAATTAACCAGATGGTTAAATTTTTCAATATCTGATATATTTGGATCATTGTGAACCAAACTCTCAAAGAACTAATGAAATGTTGGGCATTCCTCCAAATAGGTTTCATCGAATAGCGCTGGTGAATCCATCTGATTCAGAAATAAAGATCACAATCAAAATCTACATCTTTTTCATAAATTTTCTCAAATTTAGATGCACTTAGAATAAAAGCCTTTTTCTCGGCGCATACATAATTTTATGTATATGCACTAAATGTATTTTTCTTCATATTGAATTATTATTTCCTCTACTCACCCTAGTATGCAGCTCTACAGAAATCTAGTACAAATTTTTAATACGTTTTTTCAATAAAATGCGAATATGGCAAACCTGGTTTTGCGAAGAAACATGAAATCAAAAAACATTTTTCACTTTTAGTTAGCCGACGACAACCGACAATTGTCGAGAAGCGAGACGCGCACTGGCAATTGAAACCTAAAATTTTATTTACGAAAATACGATATGCACAAAAATTGTTATTATTATTTGTTAAACTTTTATCACGTATTGAGTCCCTACTCGGGCGCCATGAAAAATTTTAGGCTGTTTTGAGAAAAATTAGTCACTTGAGAATGCGTGAAAACTAGATTGCCTGTACCGAAAAATATAAACGACTGATCGCGATTACTCTTCTTACACAATTGATTTGTTTATTATAGAAATTTTATGATCTAACGGGACGCGTAAGTATGTATTTACGAAAAGGGGTAAGTACAATACATTTCGTTACATTATGGTAGAAAGTTATGGTGAGTATATAAAACAGTATTATTAGGGTGAGTATTTTATATAAACTGAACTTTAACATTTTAATTCAAATATTTACTATAAAATTAATGCATTTACATTAGTTAAGTATTATACTTCAAAAGATTAGTATTCATGTTTAAAGGTTGTCGCTTGATGCAACGCTTGGTATACGGATTTCTAAGTACAAAAAAATTACGAGTTCGAAGCTGGGGGTAACTGGACCACTGCCACGCCCACAAATCGGCATTAACGGAAAAAGTTTAAAGTGCCATATCTTAGCACTTAATTAAGTAATAAAATCAGACACAGGACATCTCTGTAGCAATTTGCAACTGTGGAAAAAAAGTTTCGAAAAGTGGACTTGGCCCCGCCCTCTAATAAGTTTAGCCAGAGAACTTAAAACATAGAGAAGGTGCAGGTTCGATACCGAATATTTGTTAGAATTGAAGTACGGAATTCACCTCACAAGCACAGAATTCACGCTGTGAAATACAATACTAACATTGTTTACAGTTCTCTCACATACTCAATCCGTGAATATGAAGAGAAATAACATTAACACCATTATCATGCTTTCATGCTTCGTGTTAGCTTTCAACCAGGGAATTCCCTTCATACGCAATGTACGAATGTAAGGAAATTCGATTTGCCGTTTTAAGATATGAGTATAATTTTGTATGAATGCATGCATTATAATATTTATAGTTAGTTTGGACTTGCATATTTAATAATTTTATTTGATTTTTATATAGTATACTCTACTAATAAATTTTTTGTATTATACTCGTACATATTTCTTACTAATAGAAATTATATTTATCACAACAATATACTTATGTTCTTATAAATATGTACATCTTCTATCATATTAATCGTATGTCTCTGCACACTCTCATATGAATGTATGTATTGTATACGCATGTGTTCAGAAATTCAAGTCTTGATGTTATCACTTATCAATATACATATGTATGTATTTGTAAATGTGCGTGTTGATACATTCATATATACTTATATGTACATACGTATATTTGTATACACTGCCGAACAAATAATGCACAAGCATACAAACATACATACATATGCGTACACACGTAAATATGCCACCAACAAAAAATTGAAAGATTGTTCTACAAAAACAACAATTGTCTCAAATACCAGAAGCATTTGTAGTAAATTTTGAAAACAAAAACGATTTCATTCATAAACGCAGGCGCATATTCCACAAGCGACATCGCTTCATTCATAAAACAAAAAACGCCGTAGCATCTCCCCGCGCTTGCCTTTGCCAGCAAGCGTCTTTTCGCGACGTTGGCAAAAGCTAATAATCATAATTTGAACAACTTTCGGGATTTTGTTCTAAGAAAGAAGTGAAAAAGTGGCAACATAGCTGTTGTCGATTTATAATATTTGTCAATTCTAAAATATTTCTCCGTGACTAGCAAAAATTTGCGTCAATATGTATTCACGCTCATACATATACATACATACATATTTATGCACATTTGTAGGCGAAGCTGTTACAGCGGCAAGGGAAGCAGTGACAATCGGCGTTCCTTCGTTTGAGTTTTTCGGCACAGCTCCGATTTTCTACCAACAACACAATGTTGTGACGCTTTGTCGTCGCGACAGTGTTTCGATGCATTAACTCTTTGACAAAACGTGAGCTTCGGCCATTGGTTGCCCGTGACAGCGGAGATGCGAAAAGATGCGTCCTTTATATAGCTCGTATTTGCTTTCGTAAATATACAGACAAATGTGCCAAGGAAATAATATATATAAATGTATGTATGTACTTATATCCCCTCGGGGATTTGCTATCTTGGCAGGATGAGGGGGCTCAGTAGATATAATGATCCAAAGAGCGATGCTGGCGGTAGCGTAGCTACCAGTAGGGCCACCCATGCCGGTAAGGTCGATGGTGAATATCGAAGCTAAAAGCAATCCACAATATATCAGCGTCTGTTACTATAAGTACGGCTGAAAGCGGATGTCTATACTTGTATCAAGCGGTTCGCTTTATAAATGTGTAACGATGGAAAAGAGTAAACCCTCCAGAAGCCAAGGGGAAGTATACTTCACAGCATGTCATATGACAATGATAGTACACAGTTCTTTTTCTCGACGAAAGTGTGAAACGCCTATTTGAAAGTGAAATTAATGACAAAATAAATTATATCCCATCAGGAAGGGCAGAAAGTATATGGAGCGACTTAAAAGATAATACTTTCTTTTAAAAAAATTCACGAAAATCGCCTAATTTTTCATGCGTTACACTATTATAGCTCCTTAAGCCATTATTCCAGCAAAGTTTTATCCTGTTACTTTAATTGCTTTTTATGTGTATTACACTGGAAAGTGAAAGAATAAAATGGAATTAAAATGTATGTGTATTTATATGTGAAGTAGGCGTGGTTGTTGTCCGATTTCGCCCATTTTTATAGAACATAAGAATCTTGATTTTGATTGAAATCAGTCAGTTGAGTCCCAAGATTAGTGGTGTCACCGCAAAGTGGGCGGTACATTAAAGCAAACAGAGATCGGGGCCGCGACCACTTTTTCAAAACTTTTACTTCGTAGATACCTAGTGAGATTACACCTGTGCCAAAATACAGTTCTATATATTAGCTTTGTATTTAGTTACGGTACTTTATACAAATGTAAAAAGTAGTAAATAGTAAATATCTCCGCTACCTCAGTAGGTGCCCTCATTACTTGTTTAACCTAAATTTTGGTCAGCACCTAACAGCACTATTCCTCATTGCACCTTTCAAGGCTATTCATAAAATATCCCATTGCACTCGAACTTACGCTTTCTTTCTAGTTAAAGTATTTAGGTAAATACGTTTTGCAGAAATATATACACAGATATCATTGTGTGTTATTTAATTAAATATACAGGATCATTTATTAAATAGTTACTTAAAATATAATAAAATGGAATTGAAGAGTTTGTGAGATCACCACTGCCCGGTAAGCATGTTGGCCAAGATTAACTCCATCTTTCTCTTAGTAGCAAGATTTTGAATAACTTTGTGCCACAGAAGAATCGGAAGATTTCACTAAGAAACTGCAATTAAATGCAATATATTTGTATTTTAATAAATATATGTAAACGAATTTGTGAAAAATCTTACCATTCTGCAACCAACTGCTTGACCACAAACCAAACGTGATAAATTTAAACAATGTCGTCAGCCAAACGATTCATCTCAACTTGTCCCATAACATACATTCTGCCGCTAGTTTTTAGCATATCGGAATTCCTCTCTACACCCACTTTATGTGGCATGGCGTAGCGTAATTTGTCCCAAAATCTGACGTCTTGCCAATCCAGATATGTATTCATATCCAAATATGCCTTTAGTTCTCTGTCCAATAACTCACTGTTCGATATTTCTCCATATTTAATCATTATTATGCGCGCACGACCTTCGTTCAACGAGCACTGATGCGCTGTGCGAAACTCCATGCGCGCCCAATCCGACTCGATGAAGTGCTGCGAGAGCACAATGATCGTCCGACGCGACTGTTCCACCGATTCGATGATTTGTTCAGGTATATAAGCGCCAGCCAGCCAATTGCGTTCGTGCGTGCATACACGAAATGGTGGTTTGCACTGTTCGAGTCGCGGCAGCAATGTATGGTTGACGAAGTCAGCATCCTGGTGTGCATATGAAATAAACGCATCGAATGTTTTATGCTTATCTAGCTCACATTCGCGAATGCAACATCTCAATATGTTGTGGCTATATAACCAGACTTCCACTTCTAATTTATATTTATAGAAGAGTGCGATAATGCAAAGAAAAATAACAACGGTTAACAATACACTAATCACAGTTGCAATCAAATACTGATTATATTCAACAGCAACAGGAGTTGGACACAATTCTCTCACATTTGCCATTAGGAGTGTATCGTTCGGCTGATTAACACAGAGTAACTGATCGGCATCTGGTATGCGTGTCCGATGTGTACGTATGGTGTACAGCAGTTGTAGCGTGGAACAGTCGCAAATCCAAGGATTTTCACTTAGATAGAGAAATTGTAGTTTTGTGCTCTCATTGAGATATGTACGCAAAAACTCATCATTTAAAGATATTAAGCGATTATTTCGTAGATCCAAACCCGTCAAATTGGTTGGAAGTTGACTGATATTTATGCTCGTGATTTTATTGTACGACGCGTTGAGTTGCGAAACGTTACCATAGCCGAAGGTGGTGTTTAGCGGCAATGCAATGAAATTGTTATTGCTAATATCGAGTACCGAACTCTTGAGCCCAACTTGCTCGGGGCGTGGGAGCTGTTCGATATGTTGCGCACCCTTGCAATTGATGTGCAGAAATTCAAATTGTGTGTAACAATTGCATTCGCTCGGGCACATTACTGGTTCCCAAGCACACAGTTCATTACGTTCCAGTTGCGCGAGATCTTTTACTAGTTTGGTTTGGTTAAATCCAAGCAAATTTACAATCGCACACGATCGGATTACCAGTCATTTTGATTTCGGGTGCGCAATCGGCACTCGAACCGTTGGAATTTTGTAAAGCAAAAATGTTTTCAATCAGATTGTGCTCTAGGTTTATTTCAAAAGGGCATGGAGTGTTCGCTGCTACAAGCCAATCTAAAGTGAATTCGCGCAAACGGTTACCACTTAAATTGATTACTGTTGAGCTAATCTTGCCACCTTCGTAAATTTCTGGTTGCAACTTGGTAATATAATTAAGACCGTCGGCTAAAGCCAAACTCATGCACTCATAGTTGTATCGAAAATTTGTAAGTAATCTTGGTGCTCTATTAACGGAAGTCTCGGTGCTACGTATAGTTTTCAGTTGGTTCTGGCTTACGTCTAACCTATGTAGACAATTCAGTGATTTCAGATTTTCTATAAGACTTGTGGTGTCGTGCAGTTGATTGCCACCAAGTATCAACTGCCATAGCCGAGGAGTGTGATCGAAATTGTGTGGCGTTAAATATTCCATTAAATTGTGACTCAGATCCAGTATGATAAGTTGACGCTGATATGCAAATAGACTTTCGGGCAATTCCCGGATTTCATTACGGCTCAAATTCAGACCACTCAATTGCGTTAGCGTTGCAAAGATGCTTGTGGCCAACCTTCTCATATTATTTCCGGCTAAGTCAAGTTGCCTCAGCGCAGTGAAGTTATTAAAGTAAGCTCGCGTCAAGTTTTGCAGCGATATGTACTGGTCTTTTAGACCTTGTACGTTAAGCGTAAGTGTTTCCAGTTGATTCTGCTTATAAAGTAGGTCATTTGGTATGCTTATAATATCTGCTTCTCGGATTTCATTACGATTTGATTTAAAAATCAGTTGTAGGTGAAGCAGATAACCAATTTTTAATTTTGGTTTCGGAGCAAGGTCAGTGTTAAAGACTAGTATTACTTTATTCAGCTTACGCATTTTTATTAAAATTTCCCGCACTTTGCCATTTATATAGAGTTCGTGTGTAAAATTCTTGCAATTTTTCACTAAGAAATAATGAGTATTAGGTAAAATTGACTGAAACTTGCGCTGGAGTAGATAATCCATATTTGTTTTTGTGTTCATCGTACAACTTACAAGCAGATTCCGCAAGTCTGAATAAAAACTGATGTAAATATCATCGAGTCCTTCGCCAATTCTGCAATATAAATCGCCATTTCTATAGCACTTACAAGTAGTCTTCTCATCCTTAAAGCAATCGGCGGCCCAAGTGGAGACTGGTTCGACAGTAGTTTTGATTAACTTCATTTCGGTATTGTGCGCCAACAGAAATTTGTTGTTTATGATCAGTTGACTTAGTATATAGGCGAGTATTACACACAAATTGCGTACTTTCAGTTTGTTCATATTTATTAATTAGCTGTTATTGTTTTTTATTTCCTCCACAATAAATCGGGCTTGCAGACCAACTCACTTACACTTACTGAAATACTAAAATATAATATCGAATTGGTACGCTTTAAGAAGCTTAAATCGTGTTGTGATTCTTTATCAAGAAAAATATTTGTGAAACCGCAAACACATTTAGCACTCGCCATTGTGCGATAATTTGTTTGTTGTTCTGGTAATATAAAAAAAACAAAATTTTTCCATAAGAATTTACTCTCTTGTAAACCGACTAAATCTTTTGCAGCGCCAATGAAAGTCGTAAGCGAAGTCAAAGCGACTTAGTATATCACAATAAATTTGGATATTTGTGGTTAAAAAATTTTTAAAAAGTTGCCGGGACCGTATTAAAGCTACATTAACCACCAGTCAAATCGCTAAAAATTAAGATAGAATTTTAATTATAATGATTTTAATACACGGTACTAAAGAACTTTCCTTTGACCATAAGTGCCACATCGTTTGCATAGGCAATGACACGCCAGCGACAATCCTCGAGTTTTTTAAGCAGGTCGTTAATGATCGGTATCCATAGAAGAGGGCAGAGATCTTGTCGCTAACGAGGTATGGCATTGAAAAACAACTTGTCACTTTAGTGTCCAAATTTATGCGGAATTTTGTTTATTAAAAATTATTTTTTTTAGACTAAGTGTTCTTTCACAAATTTTGTTCTTTTGGCATATTAATTTATTGAAATTCAAAATTCCCATATGAATAAAAATAATAATCTAGAGAATTGTTGCAATTTTTGTAACATGAACACCGTATTTGAAGTTACTTGGCATGTGTTTAAACATGCTTTAGTTAAATATATGTAGACCAGTCAAGGTGTAAATTGGGATTTGTAGGTCGACGTCGGCAGCGATTTGGTTGGCAACGACGGCAACATAAGTCCTCCTCCCTTTAATTGGGAACTCTCCCGAGTGATAATGTTGATTATTTTAACATTGTTATTTTTGCTCTTTTTTTAATACAGTTATTAATACAATAGCGATGAGAATTAAAGTAATTTGGAGCCGTATATATAATGCGTTTTTCTTACATACATAGCTTATTTCATCTATTAATACCGTATTTTTTAAGTTACTTATTACACTGTCTTCAAGCATTAGTTTTTAATTTTCATTTACAGCTATGCTTTCTTGAATGTGTTCGATATTGTCTTGTATAATTTTTAGTTTTAGTGTGAAGTCAGTATATATATTATGTCACACTGTTAACGTTATTAACGTTATTTATACTATTTAATTTCGAATTTATTAAATTACGGTCGCTCTAAGACAGACTTGAGTTTAGAGAATGTTTTATTAAAAAATGCATTAATGCTTATTTGACTATTTAGATTTTTAATTGCATTATGGTTATTTGTATTCATTTTTGAGCTGTTCCAAAAATATTAATTAGGCCTCTTTGCTGTCGATGTAGTATTAAAGCCAAAGCTTTACTTTTTATATTGTTAAGTTGCATTTCCAAAATTTGTGATTTTTCCTGTAGGCCACCACGTTCTATATTATTGTGAATTGTGTTTATTATACCTAATATTACCTCTATATTTATTATATCTGCTATAGAGTCGTATTTTTCTGCGAGGTGGACGCATTCGATCCATACTTCCATGTATCCAAGATAAGTTTCAATTTTTTCAATTATGAGATGAGGTTGCACTGGTGTCAGTGCCAGTAATATTATCAAAGATCTTAGGATCAATTTCACCTGAACATTCCTTTTTTCTTCTAATATTGAAAGAGTGTATGTTTTGTAAATTTAGTTTGCGATATCTTGGTTCGTATTTATGCCTAAGAGCCTTAGTTAGTTCTTCACGTACCCGTGCTGTTCCGTATTATGAAAAAATTTCTCGCTGTTCGTTCAATATTATTATTGTACGTTTTTTATTATCCTCTATCTAGATTGTGGTGATTTCATAGCCTCCAGTGTTCTAAATTTTTCAGAAATAGTACTGTGTAGCCTTTCTACATCAGAGTATTCTAAAATGAACGTCAATGCATTCATGTCTTAAGAGTTCTTTTATGTTTACTGATTTAAATTCATTGAGTGTCATAACTTTTGTTGGTTTACCTCTGAGAGAGAGATTAAATCTAATTTTTTCTACTATTGTAAGACTGTTTCTATCTTCTAAGGCCATTGCATATTTTAAAAATTTATCAATGAAAGTGATAAAACTATGTTTTTTGTTGGTACAAACATCGATATGTATTATTTGGTTAATATCCATCGGTGTTTCGGTTAGCTTGTACTTTTGCTTAATAGGTTTTCAGTCGTATTTCGCCTTATTACATATTTTACAGTTATTTATATATTCATACGCTGAACAGGGTAGTTTAAGTTTGTCACGAAGTTTGTAACACCCAGAAAAAAGCATCGGAGATCCTATGAAGTATATATATAAATGATCAGTATGATGAACTGACTCGATTTAGCTATGTACGTCTGTCCGTCTATCCGTCCGTCCGTCTGTCTGTCTGTGTATATACGAACTAGTCCCACAGTTCTTAAGATATCGTTTTGAAATTTTGTAAACGAAATTTTCTCTTCAAGAAGCTGCTCATTTGTCGCAACTGCCAATATCGGACAACTATGACATATAGCTGCCATACAAACAGAACGATCGGAATCAAGTTCTTATATGAAAAACGTTCGCATTTGACGTGGTATCTTCACGATACCAAGGTAACAACATAATCTCCGAAAAAAATATTCAGATCAGATTACTATAGCTTCCATAGAAACTGAACACATAGTTACTGAAAGAAATACACCTGTGAAGGGTATATTAGCTTCAGTGGAGACGAAGTTAAGGTTTTTTCTTGTTTTGTATTAACTTCTTTAGATTCTTGTAGCAAATTAAAGTTTTTAGTCCTTCATAATTCCCATTAATTCCTCCATATCCAGTTTCATTTTTGTGATATTTCGCTATGTACCAATAAACTTCATCTTTATTCTGCGTGTCTTTTTCTAATAGTGCTTAGAAGGCCGGTATGCGAAGAAACTACACCAGATACTACCCTATCATCACAATGCATGGCAGGCTCAAGAAATAAATGGAAAGTCCAGGAAGATTACACTGGTAGCGATCATCAGTACATTTCCTTCGCAATCGATACCGGAGCAAACGCTAACCTGTACAGAAAAAACGCTGGAACACGAAAGCGGAACTTTTCCAAACTAAATACTTCGAAATTGATCTCCGCAATAGAAAATCAATATAACAAGAGCATGTCAAAAATGAATGCCCAAGGCTTGCCACCATATATAAAGCGGCAATTTACTGGTGCACTGAAAATATCGCCTAACTCAGCCGCAGAGGAGAGGCAAAAGGAAAAAAGAAGTTGGAACACCCCATCGCCGACAGCAAAAAGAAAAAATGGGAGGAACTATGCGAGGATATAAACAGAAAATAGTGATGATGAAACTCGGCACTCGAGCAAATCCACCTGACTTACCGCTGCCAAAATGGATCACATCATAAACACACTATTCCCCATACACACACACACAGAACAGGCTAGAGATTCCGAACATAATTTAAGATCTCCGCAAATCCCCCAGTTTTCCTTGAAAAGCTCATGGCTAACAAATCACCCGGCCCGGACAGGACAGGCAAAAATCCTCAAAATAATCGACGCAGAACGCCCGGCAGCACTTCTGAGTGGATATGATCGACTCTCTCGAAAAAAGATATAAGATATCCGACTACCTCAGAGCTGTGGCGCGAAGCTACCTTAGCAACAAGAAACTAGGAAACTAATGAAAACGCAGCACAAGGTTCCATTCTAGGCCCAAACTAGTGGAACATTAGCCACAACGCTTTATTAAAACAATGCCTAATGAATCGTATATAAATGGCTACGCGGATAACATTGCGGCAATAATGACAGCAAGGGATACAGAAGAAGCGCAAAGAAAGCTGAACCAGGTCATGACGCGGACGCAAGCATGGCTCGAATCACACAACCTCTACCTCGCTACGGAGAAAACAGAGCTAATACTGCTAACAAGCAATCACATACCCCCGAGATAAGTATTATTGCGGATATTTGGTATGATACAGTCTGGTCCTGGGGTTTGAACCGTTTGAACGAATTGATCGCTCATCTCAAGTGTCGTTCCTACAGTACAGAGATATCCCCGCAGAGGTCGTAGTGCTCGGAGACATTAAGGAACATATGATCTGTATCTTCACTCCATAGAGCCCACTTCCTATTTGCGTCTTTGGAATAAGCTGAAGCTTTTAACTAGAATTTGCCTAAGCCAGGACTCGACACAGCCCTCCACCTTTTTCGAAGAAGCTTTTCCACTAAGTCCTCTTCGGTTTTCTTAGGGTTACCATATAGGTCTCAGTCAAAATCAGTCCTGTTGCATATTTCCTTTTTTATTATCGCAGCAACGTTGCGACCACACGAAATATTCAATATGTAATGTGAGAAGTAGGCCACTTGACAAATATTATGGCAACTACAAGTGGTTGCGTCGATATAACAAACAAAGAAAAGTATAAAGAAAGAAACGATTATATTAGAAAGTAAGACCTAGCTTGAGTAAAATTTTTAAATACACTGGCAGAAGAATTTGACTGTCTGATATGGTTCCTTTGTTCTCTCCCTATTCACTAAACCGAAGTTTAGTATTAATAAGAATCTTTCATCGGCACTTCTAATCTCTCACATTTTCATTACCTTCAAGAAGACTGAAAATAGCCGATAGCCGTCGCTTCCACTCCTGCCCGCTGCGATCGAACGCGCCAAGGTCTATTGACACAGCGCTTTTAGCGATTTCGCTAAAGGTTGGCTCAGCCTCCGTTTCCGGTTTTATACCAAGGGAGTTTTCTTCCTCATGCGACCTTTGCCGCTTAATCACTGGTTCAACTTTGTTCTTGTCCGGTCCTGCCCTATCGGCCTCACGCTCAGCACCTTTTTGGCCAACTCGAGTGTATTAGTATGCTGCTCAGATATCTGACCGGCATGCTTATCACCGTAGCGTTCCACAATTTCTGACTTCAGCTTTCTCTCTAGAGCTGCTTTGCTTCTGCCTATAGAGCCTTTCATAATTCTAGCAGAGGCTCCTCTGATAGTCCTGGCCACCGCGTAAGAAGAAGAAGTTGGTCTAGTTGCTACGTACTCTGAGGCCTGCTAGGGTTTTAACGAGACGGGGACAGTTGCGACACCCTCATTGTCAACTCATCATATTCTGGTGCCAAAATGCCGCCGTCACCAGCCCAGGGTTTTACCAAATCCTAAATAGCTACCCCTACTCAAAAAGCAGTTCCAACGCCAAATGTTGCCCAGGAGTTGAAAGGGCACCAGCTTAGAAATCTATAGAACTGCTTAGCTTCCGATCCTCTGTTAGACGTTTTACACCTTAATGTATTCCCTGGCGTTGATTCTTGCAAGCTGCAACAGTATAAAATATTCGGTTGCACCCTCCCTTACTTGTTAGCTTTTGCCATCGTCGCGAAAATAAGCTTGTAGGCAAAAGCATGCTCGAGGTGACGTTACGGAGTCTGCTTTTATGAATGAAGCGAGGTCGCTTGTTGAATGTGCGCCTGCATTTGAATGAAAACTTTTCTGTTGTATAGGGTTTATCCAGAAAGTAAAAAATAACTGGGTCGATTTATAAAACTTTATTAAACCATAAACGATCAAGTGCTGCTTGCGCAATTTCCAAGCCTTGAAGGCGTCACGGAAGGCATTCTCCTTTTTGTCGTCTCAAAATGCTTGCTTTAATCGGTCTCTTCAGACAAGGAAACAAAGAAAGACCGGGCTACAGGCTTGTGCTACGTTTGAAGTAGGCGTGGTTGCAGCCCGATTACGCCCATTTTTACAGTTAAAAATCTCAGAATAATGTCATAATGGGTCCTAAGATAAGTGGTTTCACCTAAAAATGGGCGGTGCCATCCCCATCGACAAATTTTTACTCTCATAAAGCTTTCTACGTACATTAAAGCAAATAAAAGTGGGGACCACACCCACTTTTTCAAAATTTTTAGTCCACAGGTACTTCATACTACTGTAATCTCCTGCGCCAAATTAGAGTTATATATCTTAATTTACTGCTTAGTTTTGGTACTTTATACGTTTTTCTTCAAATGTAAAATGCCATAAGATCGAAATAGTTCCACCTTCATCACTTGTTTAGCCTAAATTTTGGTCAGCACCTGACAACACTATTCCTCATTGCACCTTTGAAAACTATTCATAAAATATCCCATTGCACTCGAACTTACGCTTTCTTTCTAATTAAAGTATTTAAGAAAATAATTTTTGTATTATAAACAGATATCATTGTGCATTTTGTAATTAATTATACAGGAAAATTTATTAAATAGTTACTTGAGATATAATAAAATGGGATTGAAGAGATTGTGCGATCACTGCCTGGTAAACAGGTTGGCCAAGATTATCTCCATCTTTCTCTTAGTAGCGCAATTTTGAATAACTCTTTGCGTCACAGAAGAATCGGAAGATTTCACTAAGTAACTGCAATTAAATGGAACATATTTGTATTTCATGTATATATGTATATAAAAATGTATTTGTTATAAATCTTACCATCTTGCAGCCAATTGCTTTACTACAAACCAACTGTGACAAATTTAAACACTTTCATCACGCAAACGATTCATCTCAACTTGTCCCACAACATACATTCTACCATTAACATCAAGCACATCGGAATTCCTAACTTTACCCGCTTTATGTGGCATGGCGTAGTGTAATTTGTCCCAAAATCTGATGTCCTGCCAATCCAAATATGTATTCATATCCAAATATGTCTTTAGTTCTCTATCCAATAACTCACTGTTCGAGATTTCTCCATATTTAATCATTATTATGCGCACACGACCCTCGTTCAACGAGCACTGATGCGCTGTGCGAAACTCCATGCGCGCCCAATCCGACTCGATGAAGTGCTGCGAGAGCACAATGATCGTGCGACGCGACTGTTCCACCGATTCGATGATTTGTTCAGGTATATAAGCGCCAGCCAGCCAATTTCGTTCGTGCGTGCATACACGAAATGGTGGTTCGCACTGTTCGAGTTGCGGCAGCAATGTATGGTTGACGAAGTCTGCATCCTGGTGTGCATATGAAATAAACGCATCGAATGTTTTATGCTTATCCAGCTCACATTCGCGAATGCAAAATCTCAATATGTTGTGGCTATATAACCAGACTTCCACTTCTAATTTATATTTATAGAAGAGTGCGATAATGAAAAGAAAAATAATAATTGTTATCCCTACACTAATCACAGTTGCAATAAAGTACTGATAATATTCAACAGTGACAGGAGTTGAACACAATTCTCTCACATTTGCCATTAGGAGTGTATCGTTCGGCTGATTAACACAGAGTAACTGGTCGGCATCGGGTATGCGTGTCCGATGTGTTCGTATGGTGTACAGCAGTTGCAGTGTGGAACAGTTGCAAAACCAAGGATTTTCACTTAGATAGAGAAATTGTAGTTTTGTGCTGTCATTGAGGTATGTACGTAAAAAATCATCATTTAAGGAATTTAAGCGATTATTTCGTAGATCCAAAACCGTCAAATTGGTTGGCAGTTGACTGATATTTATGCTCGTGATTTTATTGTACGACGCGTTGAGTTGCGAAACGTTACCATAGCCGAAGGTGGTGTTTAACGGCAATGCAATGAAATTGTTATTGCTAATATCGAGTACCGAACTCTTGAGCCCAACTTGCTCGGGGCGTGGGAGCTGTTCGATATGTTGCGCACCCTTGCAATTGATGTGCAGGAATTCAAATTGTGTGTAACAATTGCATTCGCTGGGGCACATTACTGGTTCCCAAGCACACAGTTCTTTACGTTCCAGCTGCGCGAGATCTTTTACTAGTTTGGTTGACGTCTGAACGCACTGCAAACCATTGAACAGCGAACGATAGTTTTCACTGTAAATCCAAGCAAATTTACAATCGCACACAATCGGGTTACCAGTCATTTTGATTTCGGGCACACAATCGGCAGTTGCACTGAAGAAATTTTGTAAAGCAAAAATGTTTTCAATCAAATTGTGCTCTAGGTTTATTTCAAAAGGGCAAGTAATGTTCGCTGCTACAAGCCAATCCAAAGTGAATTCGCGCAAACGGTTGCCACTGAAATTGATGACTGTTGAGTTAATCTTGCCACCTTCGTAATTTTCTGGTTGCAACTTGCTAATATAATTAAGACCGTCGGCTAAAGCCAAACTCATGCCCTTGTAGCTGTATAGAAAATTTGTCAATAGCACTGGCGTTCTATTGACGGAAGTCTCGATGCTCCAAATAGATTGCAGTTGGTTTTGGCTTACGTCTAGCCTATGTAGATAATGCAACGGTTTCAGATTTTCCATAATATTTGTGGTGTCGTGCAGTTGATTGCCACCAAGTTTCAACTGCCATAGCCAAGGAGTGTGATCGAAAAGGTGTGGCGTTAGATATGTCAATGAATTATGACTCAGATCCAGTATGAGAAGTTGACGCTGATTTGCAAACAGACCTTCGGGCAATTCTCGGATTTCATTATGGCTCAAATTCAGACTATTCAATTTTGTTTGCGCTGCAAAGATGTTGGCCTCCAGCATTCTCATATTATTGCCGGCTAAGTCAAGCTGTCTGAGCGCAGTGAAGTTTTTAAAGTATGTTTTCGTTAAGTTTTGCAGCGATATGTACTGATTTCTTAGACCTTGTACGCTAAGCGTAAGTGTTTCCAGTTGGTCCTGCTCATATTGTGTGGGTATGCTTATAATATCTGCTTCTCGGATTGCTTTACGATTTGATTTAATAATCAGTTGTAGGTGAAGCGCATCACTAATATATTCCGTTGGTTCTGCAGCAAGGTCAGTGTTAAAGACTAGTATTACTTTATTCATCTCATACATTTTTGTTAGAATTTCCTGCACTTTGTCATTCATATAGATTTCGTGTGAAAAATTTTTGCAATTTATCACTTCGAAATACCGGCTTTTAAGTAAAATTGACTGAAATTTGCGCTCGAGTAGAAAATTGATATTAGTTTCTGTGGTTATGGTACACAATACAAAAAGTTTCCGCAAGTTTGAAGAAAACTGATGTAAATATAATTGAGTCCGTCGTCAATATTACAATTACAATCGCCATCACCATAGCAATCACAAGTAGTCTTCTCATCCTTATAACAATCGGGGGGATAAGTGAAGACTGGTTCAACAGTAGTTTTGATTAATTTCACTTCGGTAGTGTGCGCCAACAGAAATTTGTTGTTTATGATCAGTTAACTTAGTATGTAGGCGAGTATTACACACAAATTGCGTACTTTTAGTTTGTTCATATTTATTAATTTGCTGTTATTGTTTTTATATTTCCTCCACAATAAATCGGGCTTGCAGACCAACTCACTTACACTTACTGAAATACTAAAATATAATATCGAATTGGTAAGCTTTAAGAAACATAAATCGTATTTTGATTCCTTATCAAGCAAGCACTTATCTCTATGCACTCGCCCTTGTGCGATAATTTGTTTGTTGCTCTAGTAATATAAGAAGAATTTACTCTCTCGTAAGGAGGTGGATATTTTTGTTTAAAAACTTTTTAAAAAGTTGCCATGACCCTTTAAAGCTACATTAAACACCAGTCAAATCGCTAAAAATTAAGATAGAATTTTATTAGAATGATTTCAATATAATACAAATATTTGAGATACAAATCATGAATGTTATAAAATAACTAGCTAACGACGTTTCGCAATAAATGTTATTTTTAGAAAATATTTATTTTTAAAATCAAAATTTCAGAAGATCAGCCATATGCGCTTTTGCAATTTGTTCTCTAATTTTATTCGTTTGAATACTCTCGCAATATGTTGCTAGAGAGTATGATAGTTTAGTTCACATAACGGTTGTACGTAACACCTAAAACTAAGCGAGATAGATATAGGGTTATATATATACAAATAATCAGTATGACGAGAATAATAGAAATCCGGCAGGATGTCTCTGTTCGTCCTTCCGTCAGTGAAAGCTGCAACTTGAGTAAAATTTTGGATGAAACTTGGTGAAAAATTTCAAACTTTTTTGAAAAAAATTAGTCACTTGAGAATGTGTGAAAACTAAATTGCCTGCACCGAAAAGTATAACTGACTGATCGCGATTGCTCTTCTAACCAATTGAATTCTTTATTCCAGGACGCGTAAGTATGTATTTACAAAAAGGGGTAAGTAGAATACATTTCGTTACATTATGGTGAGTATTTTATATAAATTAAACTTTTACCTTTAATTCAAATATTTAATATTAAATTAATTCAACATAATTTTGTAAAAAAATTAGTAGTTTTAAAGGATGTCGCTTGACGCAACACCGGCCACCTTGACAGGATCATGATCCTTCAACGTTGATGCGTAGCAGGGCGAGCTTATGGCTCGCACCTTGTCGTCGTGCTCTTCTGCGATTGCGACGACACCTCCTAGTACCCAGTGCTGCGGTGTTGTGTTGTCTTCGTGTTTGATGACGGAATCGCCGGCCTGCAGATTCCACTCCGGATGTAGCCATTTGTTGCGCTCCTGAAAACTCATGGGATATGTTTTGGACCACTGCTGCCAAAACTGTTGCTTGAGAAAACGAATTAGGTCCGCTGGCACTTCAGCTGGTGGCAGTGCTCGTAGCGGACAACCGATCAGTAGTTGTGCTGGAGGTAGATCTTCTCCATCGTTAGTGTCCTGGCTCAACGGTGCTAGTGGACGCGAATAGAGAATGGCTTCCACTTCGGCTAGTACTGTTGATAGCTCTTCCGCGGCGAGAAGAGCGTTGCCGAGTGCGCGAACAACTAGATGTTTGGCGGATTTCACCGCGGCCTCCCATAATGCGCCGAAGTGTGGGTGCCCTGGGTGGTATGAAGGTGAAGCTGAATTCTTCTTCTGCTGCGAATGCCTTCACTAACGAGCTAAAAATGCCTCCTTCACCTCGTGGAGCTTGCGGTCGACGCCGACGAAGTTGTTTGCGTTGTCGCTGAAACTCTTCAGCGGAATTCTTCGGCGACCAGTGAACCCCTTTAGGGCGAAAATATGTAAATGAATTAGTCGATAAGTCAGAAACTAATTCGAAGTAAAGGCCCACAAAAACTGCGATATAAGTTTTCACGGGTGGTCGACCAAAAATCTACGCTAAATATAAGGAAAGGGCGTAGCGCTCGAAGTCTTTCAACGAGCAAGTTTCCCAGTATTTGGGTTTGCAGCTTCGGCTTGTAATGAAAGCAGTGTGTGCTTTCATCTCCTACTCGGATTAATTTGGATGAAAGCGACATATCCGAGTACTCATGCAAGAACGGATTGAGATTATGCAAGGTTGCGGGTAGCGTGGTGCCTTAAGTCAGTTTTTGGATTTTATTCGCAAATTTTCAAAAAATACAAGTGTAATTCGTTAGATGTCAGTTCCCTACCCTGGTCGTCTGATCCATTGTAGTAAATATGCGACCACACAAAGCAATTTCTGATGAGAAGAAATTTTTTCGATAAAGTTCAATATTGTGTTATCTTTCACATTTATAGTTAGTGTAAAATTAGTTTTCTTCTTCTCTAATGCTTCGTCTTCTAGGGAGAGCTGGAAGTGGGTGTCTTCAGGTCTTCTATGAGGAACTGTAAATCGCCAAAACCTATCGAATTATTCAATTCGTCCACGTTACAACCCCAAGATACTTGATCCACAAAATTTTGTTTTATTGGCACATGCCGCCAATGCGCTTTGTCAATCACCTCTTGCATTTCGGGCAATCTAACTGCGACGAAGCTTAGTGGTGAGGTAGGGTGTGTTTTCATTCAATGTAAAACTATTTCAGAGTCTGTCCAAAATGTAATTTTGTCGAAATGTCGATTAAACATAGGCGCTACTCTTGACCATATTTTTGAAAGAAGATGTGCTGCCGAGAGCTCAAGACGCGGAAGAGTTTTGGTCTTCAGCGGACCCACTCTAGACTTTGCAGTAAGTGGCATAAATTTAATACCACTAGTAGATTGGCCTCGTATATATATTCAGCATCCGCACGCCCTTATTGAAGCCATGTATTTGGCAGATGGTACTCGACTCTACGTTTACGTAACGAGGAATGATAACTGTTGAAAGCTGCATTGGGTTGGGTTTAAAATTCTGCCAACTAGTGTCGAGTCTCAATGAAATTGACTCATCCCAATCTAGTTTTTGAAAACAAAGCTCTTGTAATAAGATTTTTGCTTTGGCAACTAGTAGGGCTAATAGTCCAAGAGGATCGAAAAGGCGAGGAGAAACTGACAATATGTTTCCTTTAGTTGCTCGCAGATCACTAAAATTGTCATCTAAAACGAAATCGAAACAAATCCTCTTTCGGCAACCAATGGATTCCCAACGTTTTAGTGGAATTTTTGTCATTGAAGCTTAATGACTGTTCAGTGCCATTTCCTTAAGGTGAATCCGGCCGAGTTTAACATTTTAATTACCTCACTTCTCAAAAGATCTAGAGACTCGAAATTATCGGATCTCTTTAATAAATCCTCAACATAAAAGTCTCTCTTAATGGCCAATGAACCGAGTGGATATTTCATTGTTTTGGCATCACTGAGCATTTGCGAAAACCGTGTTGTGAAAAATGGTGCAGGCGCAGTGCCGTAAGTTACGGTGTAAAATCGAAAAGTTTGTATTTGCTCTGAAGGAGCTCTCTCCACACAATAGGTTGACAATTTCTATCTTCTTTATGCATAATTATTTGGCGATACATTTTAGTAATGTCCGCTGTTAGGACACACTTATGTATGTAAGCGAAAACGAGCGAACCTTGGATGGTTGGACCTACCATCAAAAGTTCATGCAATACTATTTGAGTTGAAGATCGACTCGAATCATTAAAGACAGCATGTAGTTTAATAATGAAGTAGTGTGGCTCACTCGGGATCTAAATGCTCGTTGGGCTCATGTAACACAGTGCTCATAAAGACCATATACATTTTACGAAATGCTTCAATGTTTTCCTCTTCAGGGCCTGAAAACGCCGAACTGCGGTTTCATAGGAGTGACCGTGTAACTTACGGTCAGATTTAAAGGGCATTTTGACTTGAAGCCGTCCTGAAGGCAATACCTCAGTTGTGTTAACGAAAAATTGTTCACACTATTTTGTCCTGGTGTGAACTTTTTGCCATTTATTTCTAAAGGAAGCTCCTCCAGGGCTCAGAATTTTCGGACTACTGAATCTTTAGACGATAAGTGTGTAGTTGTTGTTGGTTGCTGATGAGATTCCGCAGTAAAGGAAACGGGATACTGGTGCAGTAACGTATGATGGGATCGATTGCACACACGACATCGATCCGCTCTGCACTTGGAGACCGTATGTCCCTTACGCAAACAATTTGTGCATACGAAGCCCCAATTTGACATACTCAAATCTTTGTTGCACAGAGAAAGTTTGAAAGTTGTAGTGGTCCTTTGATTTACACTGCTGACAAAGAGGCTGCTTTGTAATTGCAGCTACTAACGACGGTTTGGTTCTGTCCGATTTGGTTTCTGTCATATGACTCATACTGTTTGCAGCTCCGGGTTTAGTTCTCGAACATGACGCTCGTTATGCTGATAATTGATGAAATCTTCTATTCATAGTAGCTTCACAGTCCTTCCACAATGGTAGCTTGTCGTCATCCAGCTGTTCCTCCCACTTTGATCGGGTGGCAAAGTCAACTTTTGTCATGACCATGTGTATGATTGAGCTGTTTGAGGAGTGTCTGGCGTCACTGCCCCTGGCGGCGACAGTATTTATTACAACCCTTGTATGGGTGCCTGGCCACAGCGGAATAGCTGGTAACTGCAAAGCTGATGAGCTAGCAAGGAAAGGCACCCTAGAGTCTCTTTCGGTAGATTGGGAATGGGTCGGTGCTCCTGTGTCCTCTTGTGTTCTACTACTGAATAGTTGGGCCTCGCGGATGCTTGGTCAATGCTGGGCCAGCATTGGTACTTGCGCGGTCGCGAAAGCATTCTGGCCCAAGATAGATCGTAGGAGATCTAGCGATCTCTTTGCCCTCAGTAAGGCTAGCCTCCCTTTAATGGTGGGGCTCTTGACGGGTCACTGCGCTATTGACACACATGCTGTAAGACTGGGAATCTTACCGGACGCCGTATGCAGAAGCTGCTTGGAAGAATATATGGCAGAAACTAGCCAGCACTTCCTTCTTGACTTTCCCGCATTTGGGAGGTCAAGGCTTAGATACTTGGGGGTACATACCTTCAGATATCCTACCGGTGGATGTAGATATTTAGCGCCTTTGCAAATTTGTATTGACTACAAATCGTTTTGCCGATCTGTAAGTACGAACACGGGAGTTCTATTTTCTATGGCATCACAAAGGACTACATCTATTAATCCACATGCGATCTTTGATCAGCCATCTAACCTAACCTAACCTATGTGTATGATTATCGCAATTGTAATTGATTTCTCATCACCCAGCGATAGCAATGGGTCATACGCAGCCGACACTTTGTCCATCATCGCTCGCAATGAGGGTGCCGATGGCTTTTGTATAGTTGGCAGCCCAAAAATTTGCGAAATCGTATTGAAAATTATCAACAAATTAATATCGTAAACTTTTTTGAGACTTGCCAATGTCTTCGGATAATTTTCATCTGACATTTGAAACGCTTTAGATAATTAACCAGATGGTTAAATTTTTCAATATCTGAGATATTCGGATCATTGTGAACCAAACTCTCAAACAAACTAATGAAATTTTTAGATTCGGAATATTCTTTCTTGAATTTCGGCAGATACATTTTTGGAAGCCTTGAGCTATGAGATGTTACAAATGATGTGTCCACATTAGACTCTAAATTGTTTAAATTATAGATTTTGTTTCTACAATTATGTCCTATAACTCCCCTCGGGCCATGTCGTCTTCATCAATCTCTTCAATTTTAGATTGACATTACATCAACTTTTCATTGTGCGAGTTTAATATGTCCAGCCGACATTCCAACTCAATTGAATCTAACGACACGGTTCTTTCCATAAGGCCCGTCTTTATACGCAAAATGCTAATTTTCGGCACCGTTCTTTGACGCTTTAATGATTTTAAGTGGATCAACTCCTTACTTTGAGAGAGTTTGGTGATGGTTTGCTTTGGCTTGCTCATTTTTATTTGTTTAAATTAAAATTTCTAAAAAGAACAGGCAAATTTTTTACTTGTTGCTTTGAGAAGTTTGGCTCTGAGTTGTAGCAACTAGAAATGTTGAACTTCTTCCGCTTTAATGTCAATTGTTCTACAGTAACAAATGCGTAAAAATAAATTGAAAACTAAAATGACAATTTTACATGTATCTTTTACGGGAGTTGAAGTCGTTGTTAGGCATTACTCCAAATAGGTTTCATCGCATAGCGCTGGTTTAACCATTTGATTCAGAAATAAAGATCACAATCAAAATTTACATCTTTTTTATAAATTTTCTCAAATTTAGATGGCACTTACATTAAAAGCCTTTTTCATGGCTCGTACATACTTATATGTATATGCATATATACTTATATGTATAGGCACTCACGTCACTGTTGACAGTCATGACTTTGAAGTTGTAGATAATTTCGTCTATTTAGGAACCAGCATTAACACCACCAACAATGTCAGCTTAGAAATCCAACGCAGGATTACTCTTGCCAACAGGTGCTACTTCGGACTGAGTAGGCAATTGAAAAGTAAAGTCCTCTCTCGACGAACAAAAACCAAACTCTATAAGATTGCAAAAATACTATACCGAAATATACAAGGGCACGAGAGCACCCATTGCAGAATCTAGTGATATATGAACGGCTGATTCGGTCAATTTATTGTGAATGACTATTATGCATGTCTATTGTGAATTGGCGCAGCTTCGGCATACATTTTTAACAAAAAAACTGTAACAAATCTTCATAATTTAAATAAAAATTATAAAATTTCTTTAAAACTTTCCGTCCTCAACAATTTACCGACGTAATATGTCTTTATGTAAAATGACAGTTAAAACAGGGTTGCAATTATTTTTGCGTAACATTGCACGCAAATATACATGGGTTTTGGTCTAACATATTTTACTGCCATTGCAAATAATTTTTGCGTGTGTTTGTTGTTGTGCCGGCGCACCAAGAGGAAACATAAGCAATTCTTGCACCGTGCAAGGGTTTTGCAAGAGCAAGCGAATACCCCTATTTTTTTCAATAAAATGCGAATATGGTTTTGCGAAGAAACATGAAAGCAATAATTGTATTTATGTTATTACACACGTACATACACACATATATATATGACACACAAAGTTTTTTCTCCCTTGCTCTTCTAATGTGAATCATTCACAATGCGTAACCAGCTGTCAAAATTACTTGAAGAAATAATATATATTTTTTTTAGCAATTACTTAAGAGCTGGATACGGACCTTTAAATAAGTTTTGTACACTTTTTTTGTTTGTATAGACACTGCTAATGAATTTACCTTTGAATTTGTTTAAATATTTTTCACTTTTACTTAGCCGACGACAACCGACAATAGTCGAGAAGCGAGACGCGAGACGCGCACAGGCAATTGAAACCTAAAATTTTATGCACAAAAATTGTTATTATTATTTGTTAAACTTTTATCACGCAATGAGTCCCTACTCGGGCGCCATGGAAAATATCAAGCTTTTTTGAGAAAAATCAGTCACTTGAGAATGCGTGAAAACTAGATTGCCTGTACCGGAAAATATAAACGACCCATCGCGTTTGCTCTTCTTACACAATTGAATTGTTTATTATAGAAATTTTATGATCTAACGGGACGCGTAAGTATGGGGGAAGTAGAATACATTTCGTTACATTGTGGTAGAAAGTTATGGTGAGTATATAAAACAGTATTATTAGGGTGAGTATTTTATATAAACTGAACTTGAACATTTTAATTCAAATATTTAATATAAAATTAATGCATTTACATTAGTTAAGTATTATATTTCAAAAATTTAGTATTTATGTTTAAAGGATGTCGCTTGACGCAACGCTTGGTATACGGATTTCTAAGTACAAAAAAAGTACGAGTTCGAAGCTGGGGGTAACTGGACCACTGCCACGCCCACAAGTCGGCATTAATGGAAGACGTTTAAAGTGCCATATCTTAGCACTTAATTAAGTAATAAAATCAGACACAGGACATCGCTGTAGCTATTGGCAACTGTGGGAAAAAAGTTTCGAAAAAGTGCACTTGGCCCCGCCCTCTAATAAGTTTAGCCAGAGAACTTAAAATGTGAAGTACGGAATTCACCTCACAATCACAGTATTCACGCTGTGAAATATTGACATTGTTTACAGTTCTCTCACATACTCAATCCGTGAATATGAAGAGTAATAACATTAACACCATTATCATATTTTCATGCTTCATGTTAGCTTTCAATACGTAATGTACGAATGTAAGGAAATTCGTTTTGCTGTTTTATGATATGAGTATAATTTTGTATGAATGCATGCATTGTAATATTTATAATCAATTTGGACTTGCATATTTAATAATTTTATTTGGTTTTTATATAGTATACTTACTAATAAATATTTTTGTATTATATTTCCTACTAAAAGAAATTATATTTATCACAACAATATATGTATGTATGTATGTAAGTATTTATAAATAGATGATCTATCATATTAATCGTATGTCTCTGCACACGCTCATATGAATGTATGTATTGTATACGCATGTGCGCGTTCAGAAATTCAAGTCTTGATGTTATCACTTATCAATATATGTATGTATGTATGTAGAGGTAAATGTGCGTGTTGATACATTCATATAAACTTATATGTACATACATACATATATTTGTATACATTGCCGAACAAATAATGCACAAACATACAAACATGCATATGTATGCGTACACATGTAAATATGCCATCAACAAAAAATTGAAAGATTGTTCTACAAAAACAACACTTGTCTCAAATAGCAGAAGCATCTGTAGTAAATTTGACAACAAAAACGATTTCATTCATAAACGCAGTCGCATATTCCACAAGCGACATCGCTTCATTCATAAAACAAAAAACGCCGTAACATCTCCCCGCGCTTGCCTTTGCCAGCAAGCGTCTTTTCGCGACGATGGCAAAAGCGAAAAATCATAAATTGCACAACTTTCGGGTGTTTGTTCTAAAAAAGAAGTGAAAAAGTGGCAACATAGCTGTTGTGGATTTATAATATTTGTCAATTCTAAAATATTTTTCCGTGACTCGCAAAAATCTGCGTCAATATGTATTCACGCTCCTACATATACATACATACATATTTACGCCTATTTGTAGGCGAAGCTGTTACAGCGGCAAGGGAAGCAGTGACAATCGGCGTTTTTTCGTTTGAGTTTGTCGTCGCGACAGTGTTTCGATACATTGACTCTTTGACAAAACGTGAGCTTCGGCCATTGGTTGCCCGTGACAACGGAGATGCGAAAAGATGCGTCCCTTATGTAGCTCGTATTTGCTTTCGTAAATATACAGACAAAAGTGCCAAGGAAATAATATATATATGTATGTATGTACTTATACCCCCTCGGGGATTTGCTATCTTGACGTGATGAGGGGCTCAGTAGATATAATGATCCAAAGAGCGATGCTGGCGGTAGCGTAGCTACCAGTAGGGCTACCCATGCCGGTAAGGTCGCTGATGAATATCGAAGCTAAAAGCAATCCACAATATGTATATCAGCGTCTGTGACTATAAGTACGGCTGAAAGCGGTCGTCTGTACTTGTATCAAGCGGTTCGCTATATAAATGTGTAAGGATGGAAAACAGTAAACCCTTCAGAAGGCAAGGCAACCATTGAAGTATACTTCCCAGCATATCATATGACAATGATAGTACACAGTTCTTTTTCTCTGGCAACCAACCTAAAAATCACCGCAATGGTGTAGGCATTATAGTTAAAGAAAACATTGCAAAATCTGTCATCGGATTTGTGCCGACATCTGATAGATCAATGATGCTAAAGTTAGTTGCAAAACCATTGAACCAGCCGCAATTAAAAAAAGTAAGCCTAAAATTAAGCCAAATCTTGATAAAATGAGAGACGAAAGTGTGAAACGCCTATTTCAAAGTGAAATTATTGAAAAAATAAATGATATCCCATCAGGAAGGGCAGAAAGTATATGGAGCGACTTAAAAGAGAATACTTTCTTTTCAAAAAATTCACGAAAATCGCCTAATTTTTCATGCGTTACACTATTATAGCTCCTTAAGCCATTATTCCAGCAAAGTTTTACCCTGTTACTTTAATTGCTTTTTATGTGTATTACACTGGAAAGTGAAAGAATCAAATGGAATTAAAATGTATGTGTATTTATATGTGAAGTAGGCGTGGTTGTTGTCCGATTTCACCCATTTTTATAGTACATAAGACTCTTGATTTTGATTGAAATCAGTCAGTTGAGTCCCAAGATAAGTGGTGTCACCGAAAAGTGGGCGGTACATTAAAGCAAACAGAGGTCGGGGCCGCTACCAGTTTTTCAAAAATTTTAGTTCTTAGATACCTCATATTAGTGAGATTACACCTGTGCCAAAATACAGTTCTATATATTAGTTTTGTATTTAGTTACGGTACTTTATACAAATGTAAAAAGTAGTAAATAGTAAATAGTTCCATTACCTCTGTAGGTGCCCTCATTACTTGTTTAACCTAAATTTTGGTCAGCACCTGACAGCACTATTCCTCACTGCACCTTTCAAGACCATTCATAAAATATTCCATTGCATTCGAACTTACGCTTTCTTTCTAGTTAAATTATTTAGGTAAATACGTTTTGTAGAAATATGTAATAAGATATCATTGTGTATTTTTTAATTAATTATACACGAAAATTCATTAAATAGTTACTTGAAATATAACAAAATGGAATTGAAGAGTTTGTTCGATCACCACTGTTTTGTAAGAAGGTTGGCCCAGATTATCTCCGTCTTTCTCTTAGTAGCAACATTTCGAATAATTCTTTGTGTCACAGAAGAATCGGAAGATTTCACTAAGTAACTGTAATTAAATGTAATATATTTGTATTTTCATAAATATATGTAAATGAATTTGTAAAAAATCTTACCATTCTGCAACCAACTGCTTGACCACAAACCAACAAGTTTAAACAATTTCGTCACGCAAACGATCCATCTCAACTTGTCCCATAACATACATTCGGCCGTTAGTTTTTAGCATATCGGAACTCCTCTCTACACCCACTTTATGTGGCATGGCGTAGCGTAATTTGTCCCAAAATCTGACGTCTTGCCAATCCAGATATGTATTCATATCCAAATATGCCTTTAGTTCTCTGTCTAGTAACTCGCTTTTCGAGATTTCTCCATATTTAATCATTATTATGCGCGCACGACCCTCGTTCAACGAGCACTGATGCGCTGTGCGAAACTCCATGCGCGCCCAATCCGACTCGATGAAGTGCTGCGAGAGCACAATGATCGTCCGACGCGACTGTTCCACCGATTCGATGATTTGTTCGGGTATATAAGCGCCAGCCAGCCAATTGCGTTCGTGCGTGCATACACGAAATGGTGGTTCGCACTGTTCGAGTTGCGGCAGCAATGTATGGTTGACGAAGTCTGCATCCTGGTGTGCATACGAAATAAACGCATCGAATGTTTTATGCTTATCCAGCTCACATTCGCGAATGCAAGATCTCAATATGTTGTGATTATATAACCAGACTTTCACTTCTAATTTATATTTATAGAAGAATGCGATAATGCAAAGTAAAATAATAACGGTTAACCCTAGACTAATCAGAGTGGCAATCAAGTACTGATTATATTCAACAGTGGCAGGAATTGAACACAATTCTCTCACATTTGCTATTAGAAGTGTATCGTTCGGCTGATTAACACAGAGTAATTGGTCGGCATCGGGTATGCGTCTCCGATGTGTACGTATGGTGTGCAGCAGGTGCAGCGTGGAACAGTTGCAAAACCAAGGATTTTCACTTAGATAGAGAAATTGTAGTTTGGTGCTTTCATTGAGGTATGTACGTAAAAATTCATCATTTAAAGATTTTAAGCGATTATTTCGTAGATCCAAAACCGTCAAATTGGTTGGCAGTTGACTGATATTTATGCTTGTGATTTTATTGGACGACGCGTTGAGTTGCGAAACGTTACCATAGCCGAAGGTGGTATTTAGCGGCAATGCAATGAAATTGTTATTGCTAATATCGAGTACCGAACTCTTGAGCCCAACTTGCTCGGGGCGTGGGAGCTGTTCGATATGTTGCGCACCGTTGCAAGTGATGTGCAGGAATTCAAATTGTGTGTAACAATTGCATTCGCTGGGGCACATTACTGGTTCCAAAGTACACAGTTCTTTACGTTCCAGCTGCGCGAGATCTTTTACTAGTTTGGTTGACGTCTGAATGCACTGCAAACCATTGAACAGCGAACGACAGTTTTCACTGTAAACCCAAGCCAATTTACAATCGCACACGATCGGATTACCAGTCATTTTGATTTCGGGCGCACAATCGGCAGTTGCACTGAAGAAATGTTGTAAAGAAAAAATGTTTTCAATCAGATTGTGCTCTAGGTTTATTTTAAAAGGGCATGAAATGTTCGCTGCCTCAAGCCAATCCAAAGTAAATTCGCGCAGACGATTGCCACTTAAATTGATTACTGTTGAGTTAATCTTGCCACCTTCGTAATTTTCTGGTTGCAACTTGCTAATATAATTAAGACCGTCGGCTAAAGCCAAAGTCATGCCTTTATAGCTGTATAGAAAATTTGTCAGTAGCCTTGGCTTTCTATTGACGGCAGTCTCGGTGCTCCAAATAGTTTGCAGTTGATTCTGACTTACGTCTAGCCTATGTAGATAATGCAACGGTTTCAGATTTTCCATAATATTTGTGGTATCGTGCAGTTGATTGCCACCAAGTTTCAACTGCCATAGCCAAGGAGTGTGATCGAAAACGTGTGACGGTAAATGTGTCAATGAATTGTGACTCAGATCCAGTATAAGAAGTTGACGCTGATATGCAAACAGACCTTCGGGCAATTCCCATATTTCATTACGGCTCAAATTCAGACTATTCAATTGCGTTAGCCCTGCAAAGATATTTGTGTCCAACATTCTCATATTATTCCCGGCTAGGTCAAGATGTCTGATCGTAGTGAAGTTTTTAAAGTATGTTTGCGTTAAGTTTTGCAGCGATAAGTACTGATTTCGTAGACCTTGCACGTTAAGCGTAAGTGTTTCCAGTTGGTTGAGCTTAGGAAATTTGTCAGTGTGTATGCTTATAATATCTGCTTCTCGGATTTCTTTACGATTTGATTTAATAATCAATTGTAGATGAAGTACATCACCAATATACATTTCTGGCTCTGGAGCAAGATCAATGTTATAGACTAGTGTTACTTTATTCAGCTTATACATTTTTATTCGAATTGCCCGCACTTTGTCATTCATATAGATTTCGTGTGTAAAATTCTTGCAATCTGTCACTTCGAAATACCGGGTTTTAAGTAAAACTGACGGAAACTTGCGCTGGAGTAGAAAATTGATATTAGTTATTGTGTTTATGGAACAACTTAGATACA
Source organism: Bactrocera dorsalis (assembly GCF_023373825.1). Lineage (NCBI taxonomy): Eukaryota > Metazoa > Arthropoda > Insecta > Diptera > Tephritidae > Bactrocera > Bactrocera dorsalis. The sequence goes on along the minus strand of NC_064303.1, from coordinate 19,381,230 downwards.
GATTCCGCAAGATTGAAGAAACATATATGTAAATATCATTGAGTCTGTCGACAATATGGCAATGAAAATTTTTGCCAGAGCAATCACAAGTAATCTCCTCATCACTATAGCAATCTTGAACCCAAGTGGAGACTGGTTCAACAGTAGTTTTGATTAACTCCATTTCCGTAGAGTGCGCCAACAGAAATTTGTTGTTTATGATCAGTTGACTTAGTATATAAGTGAGTATTACACACATATTGCGTACTTTTAATTTGTTCATATTTATTAATGTTCTGTTTTCATATTTCTCCACATCAAATCGGGTTTGCAGACTAAGTCACCTACACTTACTGAAATACTGAAATATAATATCGAATTGGTAAGCTTTAAAAAACTTAAATCGTATTTTGATTCCTTATCAAAAAAAAAAATATTTGTGAAAACCGCAAACTCTCTAAGCACTCGCCCTTGTGCGATAATTTGTTTGTTGTTTTAGTTATATAAGAAAAACTAACTTTTTTTCCAGAAGAATTTACTCTCTCGTAAGCTGACCTAATCTATAGTCAGGCAACTGAAACTGGTAAGCGAAGTCATAGCGACGTAGTATATCACAACAAATTTGGACATTTGCGGTTAAAAACTTTTTAAAAAGTTGCCGTGAACGCGTTAAAGCGACATTAAACGCCGGTCAAATCACTAAAAATTAAGTTAACCGTCCTTACGTCGCCTACGCAAGCTGTAACTTGAATAAAAATTGAGATAGCTCGATGAAACTTGGTATATGGTTTTCTAAGTACAAAAAAAAATACGAGTCTTAGATGGAGGTAACGGGACCTCTGTCACGCCCACATATCGCCATTAAGCGAAATCTATAAAGTGCCATAACTAAGCACTTAATTAAGATATAAAACTGAAATTTGACACAGGACACCGCAGTGACAAGTGGCACCTGTGGGCAAAAAGTTTTGAAAAAGTGGGCCTGGCCCCGTCCTCTAATAAGCTTAATAATAATTTGTGCTAAACCGTAAAGCTACGATAACCCAGTTCAAATACTCTAAGAACTCTTACTGAAAATGGATGACAACACTTCTCTCTCTTTCCATATAACGGTACTGTTAAAAACTACTACAAGCGCAATTTGGACCCAGTATTTATAGATGACTTTTGATCGGCATAATTCTTCTCTATTAATAGTTTGTCTGTATGTCAAAAATTGGTTGAATCGGATCAATTCTTCCTTAGCCCCCATATACCTAATATAAAGATTTTTCGAACTTTCGATGACTATGATCGGCCAATATATGAGTTATCTAATTAAAATTAGGAGAACGCGTTTTACTCATAATATCGTATATTTGTGTCTAAAATAAAGGGTGATTTTTTAAGAGCTTGATAACTTTTTTTTTAAAAAAAACGCATAAAATTTGCAAAATCTCATCGGTTCTTTATTTGAAACGTTAGATTGGTTCATGACATTTACTTTTTGAAGATAATTTCATTTAAATGTTGACCGTGGCTGCGTCTTAGGTGGTCCATTCGGAAAGTCCAATTTTGGGCAACTTTTTCGAGCATTTCGGCCGGAATAGCCCGAATTTCTTCGGAAATGTTGTCTTCCAAAGCTGGAATAGTTGCTGGCTTATTTCTGTAGACTTTAGACTTGACGTAGCCCCACAAAAAATAGTCTAAAGGCGTTAAATCGCATGATCTTGGTGGCCAACTTACGGGTCCATTTCTTGAGATGAATTGTTGTCCGAAGTTTTCCCTCAAAATGGCCATAGAATCGCGAGCTGTGTGGCATGTAGCGCCATCTTGTTGAAACCACATGTCAACCAAGTTCAGTTCTTCCATTTTTGGCAACAAAAAGTTTGTTAGCATCGAACGATAGCGATCGCCATTCACCGTAACGTTGCGTCCAACAGCATCTTTGAAAAAATACGGTCCAATGATTCCACCAGCGTACAAACCACACCAAACAGTGCATTTTTCGGGATGCATGGGCAGTTCTTGAACGGCTTCTGGTTGCTCTTCACCCCAAATGCGGCAATTTTGCTTATTTACGTAGCCATTCAACCAGAAATGAGCCTCATCGCTGAACAAAATTTGTCGATAAAAAAGCGGAAAGCGGAGTTCGAACCGAACACTGATTTTGGTAATAAAATTCAATGATTTGCAAGCGTTGCTCGTTAGTAAGTCTATTCATGATGAAATGTCAAAGCATACTGAGCATCTTTCTCTTTGACACCATGTCTGAAATCCCACGTGATCTGTCAAATACTAATGCATGAAAATCCTAACCTCAAAAAAATCACCCGTTAGATACATTTGAGCGGATACTTGACCTATCCCCCATATAACTAATATCACAATTTTCGAACATCCGGCTGACTTTACTCTATATGATTGGTTTTTTAGTATAATATGTTAATAATATGCGATATTCAAAAAATTAGATAAAACTCGAGTCAATACCATCCCAGCTTTCATATACAGTCTGTCAAGTAAGAGCGTGGTCGGTATAATTTATAAAAAAAATTATTTTATAAAACTTTCATATTTATATGTATATACATACATTGTACACATTACAAACAATGATGCAATTTGGTCAATAATGTGTCCAGTCACCACCGGCGTCGATAATTGCCTGGCATCTCCGAGGCATGCTTTCTACTAATTTGACGCGTATTCTAGTGGCAAAAATCTCCAGATCCGACGAATTTCGTAAGACAACTGCTTGAAAGTGTATGTGCGTCTTCCACGAAGCTTCTGTTTAATACATATATGCCCAGAAATTTTCAATAGGATTTGCATCGGGCGACTGCGACGGTCAATCAAATTTAACGATGCCAGATTGAGTTTTCCACTAAGTACAGAGCTTGCTGCGATATTTAGGATCGTTGTAATCTTCATTTCTTCTGATGAACCATCGTTAGGCAGATAACAGTAAAGAATTTTTGTAGATTTTTATCATTTTCTCGGCATTTAGGTTGTCGGTAAAGGGGTACAAAGTGCCGAATCCCTGCTTTGAGAAGCAGTCCCAAAGATGCACCTTTATTCCATGTTTTACGGTCCGCTGAATAAGCCTTTTGGGGGAAGTTGACCAGGCTCGTGTGAGGACAGAACGTGCCCGTATAGAACATTCATCAGTAAAAATGACATTTTCAAAATCTCAATCAATATTCTCATGCGCCCAAGCGAGTCGCTTTGTCACAAGTTTTTCAGTCAAAAGAGGCTTCTTCATTGTGTTGTGCCATTTCAGATCATGAGTATGAAGAAGGGTTCGGATAGTTTCTTAGGATATATCTAAACCTTTTGCCACTAATTTTGCTTCCCCTTGCCGCAATGTCAAACCACGTTCTGGTAAATCATCGACATTTTTAGCCACTTTATATCACTGTATCCACTTCTATACAAATGCCTTCGACATTCTCATATATTTAGCAGCCGCTGATTGCGACATTCTGGGATCTTTCGGGTGGTGCAAAGGAACACAGCCTCGTAGCGCGACGGACGTGTACTTAGCTCTCATGGCGTTTAACGTGATTCGCTTTCAAAAGATCAACAACAACTGAACCTTTGTTAATAATGCATCAAGGACAAAGCTTCCCTCTATCGGCTCGCGAAGGAATTAGAGCGAAATCTTTCATTAACTGTCGGAAGAAGTCGACCACGCTCTTACTTGACAGGCTGTACTAAATATAATGTTCTAACAAACCTTATGCCGAATATGTCGGTCATTACATCAGTTATGTAGAGTATATCTAGGTTAGGTTAGGTTAGATGGCTGATCAGTGATCGCACATGGACTGGTATAAATAATTCTTTGTGAAGCCATAGAAAGGGAAAACTCCTATGTTCAGACTTACAGATTGGCAAAACGTTTAATAGCCAACACGAATTTGTAAAGGCGCTTATATAGAACACACGCCTGTTCGGTGAGATATCCGAAGGAGTGCAATCCCAAGTGTTTAAGGGAGCAGTGGGGTAATCGTTTTTCAAAACTTTTTTTTTTGTTTTTTGCACTTTCTGTTTCCTTGTACTCTAAGAATTAATGTAGAAACCCACCTTACCATTGGAAGGTTTCGAAAAAGGCCCAGAAATAATAATACCGCTCGACGTTCAGAGCGCACGGAGTGCACACCTCAAACTTTAAACGTTAACTTATTTTTTTATTTATCAACATTTTTTCATAATTGTAGTAAAGACGATAACCATTCACAGACCTTTTAAGAATAAATTGGCTTTTTGTGTTTCAGGTGATCCAAACATGAGAAATCTCCGACAGAAGTCATCAAAAAATTCCGAAAAAAAATTGTTTATACGGTCTACGATCAGGTATGATATGTAAAACATGTTCTATTGTAGAATAAAAATTTCAAAAAAGCAGGCCAGGTTACCCTACTGACCCCTTAAGTGTTGAACTCCCAACCTCGAGTCAATAAGGAAGTGTTGACTTGTTTCTACCTAATCGTTTTCCGAACAGCTTTTACAGACGACGTCCGGTAAGGTTCCCAATCTTATAGCATGTATGTCAATAAGGCAGTGGCTTTTTAAAATCCCATTACTAATGAGAGGCTAGTTTTACTGAGGGCAAAAATATCGCTAGATCTCCTGCGATCAATCTTGGGCCAAACGGCTTTTGCGACTGCGCAAGTGCCGATGGTGGCCCAGCCTAGAAGACACTGCAATAGTCAAGAAGTCTGAAACTGGAGTTGATAGAAAGCTCCCGACAAAGCTCCCAAGCTTTGACCAAGCACAAAGAAGCTCACTGCCCCACTCTTCTAAAGACTTCTTCCCACTCATAACTCTGTCGTTGGTACTTAGAAAGACAAGGAGCCGCCAGAGTTCGTTCGAGTTTTGGCGACTCCATTATCCGGATGGCTCGGTATGCAGTCAAATGGTGTGAGGATATCAGAATATTCAAATACGCGATCTTTTAAGAAACCAGTTTCTCCTAGTTTAGTAGCATTATGTTCAAAATGGCGTTAAGTGTCATGTTTGGAGTGGACCTTAGTGCACGACATATGCTGATGAGCTCATCCCGTTGAACGCCTTCGAGTTTCTTTGCAAATGTGATTGTTTAAATGACTTCATCATCTTCCCGCATATATACACCACTCTGCCTGGGAAAAACTGGCGCACCCTAGGACAACACCACCACGCTCAGCCAGCGATCACCGCACGACGACACCATACACCATCAACTTAACAAAAAGGAATTGGATAATCGCTTACTGACACTTCGCACGTCAACTTTCGTCACCCTTATACGTCAGCTGAAGTTCGCCCATCAACATCACCTTTGGCACACGAACATCGGTCTTCAGGAGCTTCGCATATACACGGCGCCGCCTCATCCTCTCGCTGCTCTACCGCGATTAACCTATTCGTCCTCGATTCGCGGAATCTCGATCGCCAGCTCCGGCAAATCATCATCTTTTATATAAATTTATATTTTATAAATAAATTCGTTAAAAACCCCAAAGTGTACAAAGTGTTTGTTATTTGAATTAAAGCAGTAATGTGTGCTCCACATTACATTGGATATATGTAATTAAACATGCTAGTGAAGTGCTTTATCACAAAATAGAAATGATGATTGGGCATCCTTTTAAACAGTGATCTTTTCTAGAGCCCTCCCCCGCATAAAGACTCCAGAGAACATAATGGGCTTGACTATGGTGTCATAGAGGCAGAGAACAACCTTCGGTGTGAGACCCCACCTCTTGCCAATGGCTCCTCTATAGCAGTATAGGGCAATCGATGCCTTTTTGCACTCTCTTAGATACACGGCTTCCATTAAAGCCTTTACGATAAGTATGTTGCGCTTCTGATAGATAGTCTCTCGGAATGCGCCACCTTATGTACCGCCAAAGTATCTCTAGAGTTTTAAGCAAGAAGGAGGAGAGGCTGATGGGCCTGAAATTCTTGGCCGTAACGTGGGAGCCCTTGCCAGCCTTCGAGATTAACGTAACTCTGACTCGTCTCCCGGCCCTCGGGATGTCTAATGCAGTTCTCATGGATAGGTGTATGACTCCTTATCAGACTGTTGCACCCGCGCTCGTATGATGCGATCTGGACCCGCGGTCTTGAACGGTTTGAACGAATTGATCGCCCATGTCATGTGTCGTTCCTACAGAAGGTCGACAAAGGCGTACTGCAAGAATTTCTGGGGTGTTTGGGGTGAATACGCCTGAACCTAGAGGACTCGTGCCAGCTCTCCAATTTTTCGCAGAAGCTTCTCACCGAAGTCATCTTTGCCTTTCTTTACTCGGACTTGTATATTGCAAGTCCCGTTTTATACAAAACCCAGTCGTCAGTTGACCCACTTCTACTGTGGGCCCTGTTAAATAAATGTCTGCAGGAGGCCCTAATATCCAAGAGTTTCATAGTATTCCAGGAGGTTTCTCTCTGCCCTTCAGTGTTTTCAGTAGACAGGAGCTCTCCAATGCCAATGCACGCCGAGCTGAAGACTTCGATTCACCCGCCCACCAAGTCAGTGGTGATCAATACGTCGACCGCAAGTAAGTGTGGGAAATTTTGGCGGATCCTCTTGCGGTATCCTTCCCAGTTTGAATTCCTAGGATTTCCAAACGACTTTCTAGATGAACATTCTCCGACTAGACTAAGCCTGATATGATCAGAAATGGAGTGGTCATCAAATATGTTCCAGCTTGAGATCAGCGGGGCAATCCCGTAAGAGGCCAAGGTGAGGTCAAGAACCTCCTGCCTGCCTGCAGTCACGAAAATGGGTGAGTTTCCCTTATTACAGATGAAAAGTTTTTCGCTAACAATGTAATCAAAGAGCGACTCATCTCTATTATTAGTGTCCGAGTTACCCCAGATTGAATGTCGTGAATTGGCGTCAGAAAAGCCAGATATTTCCGGTGTCACACCCCAGTTTTGCCGTCACTACGTCAGACCATCATTCAGGCTCTGTTTCTACCTGCTTCGTTTGTCACCAGAAGCTTATGGCTCTCCGTCCTCAGTCCAGAGATGCTGTTACTAGTCAGTCACAGTTCCTGGATCAGGAGGACGCCAGCTCCGTCTTGCCTGGTCGAAGCATTAAATTGGCGGGGCCGCCTTTGCGTATTGGAAGTTAATTTGGAGGAATTTCATCTTTCAGAATCTCCTCCAGAAATGTTTGTTCAGCGCCCATGTCGTGCTCGATCCGCACCTCCTCAAACAGTTGTTCGACACTGAAGACGGAGTCGCCGATTGACGAACCGCCCCCAGCACTCGCTACGTTCAAGAGACTTGGGTCGTCATCCATGGTCGTTTGATCATCACCATCGCCGTCTGCCTTATCCATCAGCTTTGGCACCCGTCGAGAATACTTTAAGGACTATCCTTTCAACCCCACAACTTATGGCTCCCTTGCTGTTGCTGAGAGGACCGATGAGTTCCGCATTTACCAGTATCAGCGTTTGCCGATATGGTTTCTCAATTCTCTTCAGCCTTATTATCCTCCAGTCTTGCGTGGATAGTGAGCAGTTACAATACCTAAGGATTTCTTCAATATCACTCAGAAAGATTCGGCTGGCAACCAGACGCGAGCCCTAGGGCGAAGTAAAAGATCCACTTTGTCCACCGCCTCCAATCCGGATCCCCTCCGCACCTTCCACACCTGAAAGACTGTCTCCTTACATAGGAGAGCCGATCTTCTATCGACACCTCTAATCAGCTACTGGAGTCTGGGTATTGTTGCTGCAGTTTCCCACAAACGGCATCGTCGCCCCATGAGTAGCAGACCTGTGGGTTTGTAAATGAATTAAATGCATGAATTCCACTAATTTATTTATTAATTTGAAAATTGTTAAGAAATGTTGTACATGAATAACTCGACTTGACTGACTAACTGAACTCTATGCTATCTGTACGGTAATGTGTAAAGAAAGTGAGCTGTCATCTAACGGAATACTAGCGCTGTCAGCGCCTTAACGATCAAAACAAAAGTCATATCGATATGATATTGGCGCGAATTTTAAAATCGAAGTCAGAATGAAATTAAAATTGCAAATAAATTTAAATTAAATCTGACCGCCACAGACCCACCCAGGATAGATCTGGGTGTCGGTTTCGACATCCCATCACCTCCCTTCGTCGCCTTTCTGGCAACGTTTGTGTTTTTGTTGTTGTTTCTTGTGTTTTTGTCCATGTAAAAAGGGTTCCCACTCAGATCCGCTGTTCGTCCACCGAAAAGGTAGTCATCTTTTATGGTCCTAAGGCTAAATCAGTGATAAGGCCAACCGTGGGTTGACGTGCGACGTTATGAGGCAGTACGTTCAGAGCCAACCAGCGTAAAGAAAGAGTCATCTCAACATACACTTACCAATTTAACTTAACGACGACGGGAGGGGAACGTACTCAGAGGCATGCCACGGTTTTAATGGGACGGGGGCGGTTGCGACATTAGCCCGTCAGCCATTTCTAATGAGTAACACCTCATCATATTCAGGTGCCAGAATGCCGTCACCACCAGCCCAGGGTTGTACCAAATCCTAAATAGCGACTCCTAATCACTAACCGTGATCTCCCCTTGGGGATTTGCTATCTTGACGTGATGAGGGGGCTCAATAGATATTATGATCAAAAGAGCGATGCTGGCGGTAGCGTAGCTACCAGTAGGGCCACCCATGCCGGTAAGATGATGGTAAAAGCAATCCACAATATATCAGAGTCTGTTACTATAAATACGGATGAAAGCGGACGTCTGTACTTGTATCAAGAAGTTCGCTATGTAAATGTGTAAGGATGGAAAACAGTAAACCCTTCAGAAGGCAAGGGGAAACCACCAAATCGATTTACTTGGCATAAGTGAAACATGGTGGCCAGATTTCCCAAAATACAAAGTTCTTTTTCTCTGACAACCAAACTAAAAATCACCGCAATGGTGTAGGCATTATAATTAAAGAAAACATTCCAAAATCTGTCATCGGATTTGTGCCGAAAGCTGATAGATCAATGATGCTAAAGTTATTTGCAACACCACTGAACTAGCCGTAATTAAAAAAAGCCAAATCTTGATAAGTTGAGAGACGAAAGTGTGAAACGCCTATTTCAAAGTGAAATTATTGAAAAAATAAATGATATCCCATCAGGAAGGGCAGAAAGTATATGGACCGACTTAAAAGAGAATACTTTCTTTTCAAAAAATTCACGAAAATCGCCTAATTTTTCATGCGTTACACTATTATAGCTCCTTAAGCCATTATTCCAGCAAAGTTTTACCCTGTTACTTTAATTGCTTTTTATGTGTATTACACTGGAAAGTGAAAGAATCAAATGGAATTAAAATGTATGTGTATTTATATGTGAAGTAGGCGTGGTTTTTGTCCGATTTCGCCCATTTATATCGTACATAAGAATCTTGACTTTGATTGAAATCGGTTTACAAATGTAAAAAGTAGTAAATAGTAAATAATTCCATTACCTCAGTAGGTGCCCTCATTACTTGTTTAACCTAAATTTTGGTCAGCACCTGACAGCACTATTCCTCATTGCACCTTTCAAGACCATTCATAAAATATCCCATTGCACTCGAACTTACGCTTTCTTTCTAGTTAAATTATTTAGGTAAATACGTTTTGCAGAAATATATAAACAGATATTATTGTGTATTTTCTAATTGATTATACAAGAAAATTCATTAAATAGTTACTTGAAATACTTATAATAAATGGAATTGAAGAGTTTGTGCGATCATCACTGCTTTGTAAGAAGGTTGGCCAAGATTATCTCCATCTTTCTCTTAGTAGCGACATTTTGAATAACTCTTTGTGTCACAGAAGAATCGGAAGATTTCACTAAGTAACTGCAATTAAATGGAACATATTTGTATTTCATGTATATATGTATGTATATAAAAATATATTTGTTGTAAATCTTACCATCCTGCAGCTAATTGCTTTATCACAAGCGAACTATGACAAATTTAAACAATTTCGTCACCCAAACGATTCATCTCAACTTGTCCCATAACATACATTCTGCCGTTAATCTTTAGCATATCGGTATTCCTCTCTACACCCATCTTATGTGGCATGGCGTAGCGTAATTTGTCCCAAAATCTTATGTCTTGCCAATCGAGATATGTATTCATATCCAAATATGCCTTTAGTTCTCTATCCAATAACTCGCTTTTCGAGATTTCTCCATATTTAATCATTATTATGCGCGCGCGACCTTCGTTCAATGAGCACTGATGCGCTGTGCGAAACTCCATGCGCGCCCAATCCGACTCGATGAAGTGCTGCGAGAGCACAATGATCGTTCGACGCGACTGTTCCACCGATTCGATGATTTGTTCGGGTATATAAGCGCCAGCCAGCCAATTGCGTTCGTGCGTGCATACACGAAATGGTGGTTCGCACTGTTCGAGTCGCGGCAGCAATGTATAGTTGACGAAGTCTGCATCCTGGTGTGCATACGAAATAAACGCATCAAATGTTTTATGCTTATCCAGCTCACATTCGCGAATGCAAGATCTCAATATGTTGTGATTATATAACCAGACTTTCACTTCTAATTTATATTTATAGAAGAGTGCGATAATGCAAAGTAAAATAATAACGGTTAACCCTAGACTAATCAGAGTGGCAATCAAGTACTGATTATATTCAACAGTGGCAGGAATTGAACACAATTCTCTCACATTTGCTATTAGCAGTTTATCGTTCGGCTGATTAACACAGAGTAACTGGTCGGCATCGGGTATGCGTGTCCGATGTGTTCGTATGGTGTACAGCAATTTCTGCGTGGAACAGTCGCAAAACCAAGGATTTTCACTTAGATAGAGAAATTGTAGTTTTGTGCTCTCATTGAGGTATGTACGTAAAAATTCATCATTTAAAGAATTTAAGCGATTATTTCGTAGATCCAAAACCGTCAAATTGGTTGGCAGTTGACTGATATTTATGCTTGTGATTTTATTGTACGACGCGTTGAGTTGCGAAACGTTACCATAGCCGAAGGTGGTGTTTAGCGGCAATACAATGAAATTGTTATTGCTAATATCGAGTACCGAACTCTTGAGCCCAACTTGCTCGGGGCGTGGGAGCTGTTCGATATGTTGCGCACCATTGCAATTGATGTGCAGGAATTCAAATTGTGTGTAACAATTGCATTCGCTCGGGCACATTACTGGTTCCCAAGCACACAGTTCTTTACGTTCAAGCTCCGCGAGATCTTTTACTAGTTTGGTTGACGTCTGAACGCACTGTGCACCATTGAACAGCGAACGATAGTTTTCACTGTAAATCCAAGCCAATTTACAATCGCACACGATCGGATTAGCAGTTATTTTGATTTCGGGTGCACAATCGGCAGTTGCAATGAAGAAATTTTGTAAAGCAAAAATGTTTTCAATCAGATTGTGCTCTAGGTTTATTTCAAAAGGGCATGAAATGTTCCCTGCTACAAGCCAATCCAAAGTGAATTCGCGCAGACGATTGCCACTTAAATTGATTACTGTTGAGTTAATCTTGCCACCTTCGTAATTTTCTGGTTGCAACTCGGTAATATAATTAAGACCGTCGGCTAAAGCCCAACTCATGCACTCATAGTTGTGTCGAAAATTTGTTAGTAAGCTTGGTGCTCTATTAACGGAAGTCTCGGTGCTCCAAATAGTTTTCAGTTGGTTCTGACTCACGTCTAACCTATGTAGACAATTCAGTAATTTCAGATTTTCTATAAGATTTATAGTGTCGTGCAGTTGATTGCCACCAAGTTTCAACTGCCATAGCCAAGGAGTCTGATCGAAAAGGTGTGGCGATAAATATTTCAATGAATTGTGACTCAGATCCAGTATAAGAAGTTGAGGCTGATATGCAAACATACCTTCGGGCAACTCCTGGATTTCATTACGGCTCAAATTCAGAGAATTCAATTGCGTTAGCTCTGCAAAGATATTGGCGTCCAACATTCTCATATTATTGCCGGCTAAGTCAAGATGTTTGAGCGCAGTGAAGTTTTTAAAGAATGTTTGCGTTAAGTTTTGTAGCGATAAGTACTGATTTCGTAGATCTTGGACGTTAAGCGTAAGAGTTTCCAGTAGATTCTGCTTATAAAGTAGGTCATTTGGTATGCTTATAATATCTGCTTCTCGGATTTCTTTACGATTTGATTTAATAATCAGTTGTAGGTGAAGCAGATAACCAATATAAATTTCTGGTTTTGGAGCAAGGTCAACGTTACAGACTAGAGTTATTTTATTCAGCTCACGCATTTTTATTAGAATTGCCCGCACTTTGTCATTCATATAGATTTCGTGTGTAAAATTCTTGCAATCTGTCACTTCGAAATACCGGGTTTTAAGTAAAATTGACTGAAATTTGCGCTGGAGTAGATAATCGATATTAGTTTTTGTGTTTGTGGAACAAGTAACAACCAGATTCCACAAGTCTGAATAAAAACGGATGTCAATATCATTGAGTCCGTCTAAAATTGCACAACGAAAACTGCCATCACCATAGCACTCACAAGTAGTCTTCTCATCCCTATAGCAATCAGGAGGCCAAGTGGAGACTGGTTCAACAGTAGTTTTGATTAACTTCATTTCGGTATTTTGCGCCAACAGAAATTTGTTGTTTATGATCAGTAGGCTTAGTATGTAGGCGAGTATTACACACAAATTGCGTACTTTTAGTTTGCTCATATTTATTAATTTGCTGTTATTGCTTTTATATTGCCTCCACAATAAATCGGTTTTGCAGACCAAGTTACTTATGCTCACTGAAATACTAAAATAAAATATCGAATTGGTAAGCTTTAAGAAACTTAAATCGTATTTTGATTCCTTATCAAGGAAAATATTTGTGGAAACCGCAAACTCTCTTAGCACTCGCCATTGTGCAATACTTTGTTTGTTGCTCTAGTAATATAAGAAAAACAAACTTTTTTCAAAAGAATTTATTCTTTCGTAAGATGACTAAATCTTTAGCCAGGCCACTGAAAGGCGTAAGCGAGGTCATACCGACGTAGTATATCACGATAAATTTGAATATTTGTGGTTAAAAACTTTCTAAAAAACTGCCGTGAACGCGTTAAAGCTACATTAACCACCAGTCAAATCGCTAAAAATTAATATACTATAAAATTTTAATTAGAATAATTTTAATATAATACAAATATTTGAGGTATAAAGCAAAAATGTTATAAGTTAAAACTAGAAAACGTTGTTTCGCAATAAATGTTATTTTTAGAAAATATTTATTTTTTAAATCAAAATTTCAGAAGATCAGCCATATGCGTCCGTCCATCCGTGCAAGCTGTGACTTGAGTAAAAATTGAGATATCTTGATAAGACTTGGTATATGGGTTTCTAAGTACAAAAATATACGAGTTCTTAGATGAGGGTTACTGGACCCCTGTCAAGCTCACAAATCGCCATAAAGCGAAAACCTATAAAGTACCATAAATTAGCACTTAATTAAGATAAGATGTCATTTTTACAGGGAATTGCGGTAGAAATTGTACGGCCACGCCCTCGAATGAATTTAATATACATATCTCCTTAACCTCAAAGCTACAATAGCCAAATTTTCCCAGTTCAAATACTATAAGAACTCTTACCGACAGTGTGAAAATAATGAAATCGGATGATAAGACCGCTCTCTCCCCATATAACGGTATTGTAAAAAGCTACAAAAATCGCGATGACTCAATAACCAAGTACGCAAAGACATTAAATTGTACGCCCAAGATGGCATAAGAAGGCTTTGTGTGAGGCTGTGTAAAAATTAAATAATGGGCGTGGCACTCCCACCTTTTGGTGAAATCACATACACATACGGGACTCAACCGGCCGATTTCGACTAAATTTAGCACTTGGCATTCTTCTCATATTCCTATGTCCAAGTGCGAAAACGGGCGAAATCGGACTACAACCACGACTACTTCCCATGCAACACAATTTTAAATTCTATTTAATTCTATCACATAAGTATAGAAGTAATTAATATAACGGAACAAAATTCTTCACCAATAATTTGTTTAAAATATACCATCTCATGAGTTGTCTATGTAAGTCCAACCAAAACTGTTGATTCCTCTAGTTACCAAAAAGAGTAGAGTAGAGTAGTTCCTATAATATTCGCACTGAGCGAATTTATAGCATAAGAGGCTATACCAGTGTAACGCATGAAAAATTAGGCGATTTTCGTGAATTTTTTAAAGGAAAAGTATGCGATTGAATATTTGGAACTTCTTTGAACGTAATAAGGTATATTTTCAGCTATATAATACAGCTCGACGATCGGAGCGCTCGGAGGGCACAACTCAAACTTTAAACGCGAAAATTAAAAAAAACGTTAATTACCTTTTTATTTATCAACATTTTTCCATGATTATAGTGGGGACAATAACCATTCACGTACTTTTTAAGAATACATTGGCTTTTGTGTTTCAGATGATCCAAACATGAGAAATCGTGTCCGCCAGTGAAAAGACACATCTTATTCAGCCAGCCATTCCTCAGACAGATGTCATTTAAAAATTCCGAAAATTTTTGTTTATACGAATACACTCCACGATATACCTCATGATGTGTGAAAAAAGTTCTATTGTAGTATAAACATTTCTATGAAAAAAATGTCAAAAAAAAACAGGTCCATATTACCCTGGTGTGGGAGATAAAATAAATTTTCAAAATTTTCATATCTTAATTTAGTTTTCTTAATTTGTTTTTTTTTTTTGCACTAAGAAATCTCCATACCAATTTTCATTGAGATATCTCAATTTTTACTCAAGTTACAGCTGGCACGGACGAACGGACAGACAGACTGTCAACCGTCAATTTTCTCGCCATCCTAATCATTTATACTTACACATAGGGTATAATAATAGGGGTATAATAATAGGGCGAATATTACAATATGTAACTCCTCCATCGCTAGAACTGAAGAAATTTATTAAATTCTAATAAGATTTTCAGAATTTCAGTGTGCTCTTAATATTAGAGCTATGAATATTTTCTAAATTAGAATTTTTATACTTTGGTTGTTCTTTATTATAAGATTATAAATCTTTTTTTTTAATTTTTTAAGTATTCATTATACCTTTGTTCTTTGTAAGGTTCTCTCTTTTCATTTCTGTTATTTATACATTTATTTTTTTTTTATTAAAATGTTTTTATAAATTTTTCATTTATTACAATTTCCTAGTTCAATATTTATTGGTTTTTCTTTTGCCACCGAATGATAAAAATTCTTATAATATTCTTATGCTTTAATAGTTTTTTCTTTTATACTAAGGGATTTTTGTTCAATCATAAAAACTCGAACTGTTGTTCAATCATAAATACTCGAACTGTGAAATAGTGTTATGCAATCTTTCAAAATTGGCATTGCCAGTTTGATTATTAGGCTTCACTAAATGAAGACTTATATTTTCGGTTTTTGAACAATGTTTAATGTTTACACTTTTGAATTCACTATCGTAAATTAAATTTTTAAAATGTCCCTTTTGAGATTTATAAAGTCTTAGTTTTTCTATAGTATAGTTTGATTGGTTCTGTCAATAAATGTCAGAAAATTTGATTTTGTGTTTGTTTAGACATCCATTTGTTTTATTTGTTTTATGTCTTTTGGAGTTTCAGTTCAATAGAATTTGGCTTTAATCCTAGATCTGGTACAAGTGGAGCAATTATTAATGTATTTTTGGATTAATAACTTCAAATTATAAATAAATATAAATTATATTTTTTATGGTTACCGGTATAACCAGTTTGATTTTATGGTAATTATTGATTAGTTTAAGAGCTTCTTCTTCTGTGTCAATATCTTTTGCATGACATGAACAACGAACGAATCTGATATTTCTACATATAAATCCTGAAAATAATTCTATTAATTTATTTTGTAAAATACATATTATATTGATTGTCATCTAACTCTGTATATATTCCAACATTTCCTTTGTTAAATATTCTTTTAGAATTGATTCTAAATTATTTTCTAAGTCGAAAGTGTTTATATAAATTATTTTATTTTTATGTTTTAAATCTATATCTTTAGTTTAATATTTTGTAAAAATAATTTGAGTTTTAGATCTATTTACAACGGTTTCCATAATTGGGATGTAGTCATGAAAATCTTCAGACTGTGAGTGAACGGTATATAAATCATCCTGATACATTATTATATAAAAAATTTCGTTAGTGTCTGCATTAATTCTGCTAAGAAAGTCCACTGCTAACTTGTCCTTACCTTCCTTCTTATTCTTTACTGGCGTAGACACCGCTTACGCGATTATAGCCGAGTTAACAACCGCGCCCCAATTGTTTTTTCCTTACGCAACGTGACGCCAATTGAAAATGCCAAGCGAAGCCAGGTCCTTCTCCACCTGGTCTTTCCAACGGATTGGAGGTCTTCCTCTTCCTCTGCTTCCCCGTCGGACATTGCGTCGAATACTTTCAGAGCTGGAGTGTTTTCGTGCATACGTACGACCTTTTCATTGGAGGCGTTGTTTACATGGCGAGCCCCAAACCTTCTTGTTCTTAGGCTACCCAGAGGATACTTGGTCAAAGACCGGAAGTCGTGAGCTGCTTGAGCCATATGTAAAATAATTGTTTCTGGCCACTCTCAAGTGAATGGCGACTAGAGAACTTTCCTCACTTGCTTGAACTTCTACACATGGCTCCATCCTCAAATGTTCCTTATCTTTAATGTAGGAAATATTTATATTAAATTCGTTTGATTTTTTAATTAACGATGTAACCTTTGACTCTGTTTATTTGGTTGCCCAATTTAGTATTTAAATTTTGTGATAAAACACCCACATTAGCAGATTTAATTACCGCTTTAATTAAAATAAAGAAACACTTTATACACTTAGGTTCCTTAACCACTTTATTTATAAAATAAAATTTATATTTTATAAGGATTTTATAACAATAATGCTTTGCCGGAAACTGGCGATCGGGGCTCCGCGAATCGAGGTCGAACTGGGTAGTTAATAGTTAACTCCAGCGCGCGAGGAGGGTGACGGGAAAAACGTATGTTAATGTGCGCACCGTGTCGAACGAATGTTGATATCGAATTGGACCGGGTGATGGTGACGGGGCGCAGTGTGTCAGCGAATGTGTATCAGCGAATTGTTAATGTCGAATTGAGCCTTCCATCCCGATGTCCATCCTTTTTGTTGAGTGGGTACATGTGTGGTGAGTTGTGGTGAGTTGTGTTAGTGTTGTGTGGTGATGTGAGTGTATGGTGCCATCGGATGTGGTGTATGTGAGTTCGTCCTTAGGGTGCGCCAGTTTCTCCCGGGTAGAGTGGGGGGAGGCTTAAACTCATTTAAACAGACTCATTTCTACTGCGACTTAATAAAAAGTCATTTTAGTTGTTAATGATCGGATAGAATATAAAACTAGCAGCCCTATAATAATCCATAATTTTTTTCGTGATCATTTAACGTTCTAGCCGCATAACATAGTTGATGATTATCCTGTTGTAGAACAGCGGCGAGAGCATCTGAACTTGCATAGTCGCAGAAACTGTTTTTCAAAATCTGGGTACTTAAGTACCGGGCAGTCTCTTACTACTCTCTTAAGCTTTTCGAATGAATTAATATAATTTGGGTCGTTTACACCTTTTTTTGAAAAATATTTTATAAATTTTCGGTAGTAACCAGTAACACTAGGAAACGGCTTAATCTGTTTCACAGATGTTGGCAATTCCAATTTCAAAATTTCATCGATTTTACTAGTATTTGGCCTAACTCTTTCAGGGGTCACTATATCACTTAAGTACAAAGTTTCTTTTGAAAAGAACTTGCATTTACGAAGTTTTGTTAGAACTCGGTTTATATCATTAAAGTGCTTGTAGAGACTTGTAGAGAATATCAAACTATCGTATAAATAGACACAAATATTTTATTAATAAAATCTTTCAGTAGTTTGTTAGTAAATTTTTGAAATGTTGCAGGCGGGTTTTTTAGTCCAAACGGCATTCGGTTGAATTCGAAATGTTTATATTGAGTGGAAAAGGCAGGGGCCCTCTTAAATAAACGTCTGCGTTTCATAGTCTACCAGAGAGGTTTCCTCCGCCCTTCGGTATTTTCTGCGGACAAAAGCTCTCCAATGTAGTTTTGCACGACGAGCTGAAGACTTCGATGCACCCATTCGTTAACAATGAAATCAAAGATGGACTCACCTCTAATATTAGTTCCGAACTACCCCAGATTAAATGCAGCGAGTTGGCGTGGGAACCGATGATGACACTGATTCCTCGTCATTATGCTTCAGCCAAGGTCTTCTTCAACAGTTCGGGAGGTGGCTCCATTTCATCGTCATGCGTAAAGTGCACAGAAATTAGCCAGACATCTCCAGCGTCACACTCCAATGCTGCCGTTAGTACGTTGCTGAAATTAGGTAAAAGAAATACCGTTAATTCATTTCGGACCATCATACAGGCTCTGTTTCTACCTACATCGTTGGTCACCAGTTATTTGTAGCTCTTCGTCCTTAGACCAGAGATGTCGCTACTAGTCAGTCACGGTTCCTGGATCTGGCCGACGTCGGCTCCGTCTTGCTCTAAACGAAACAGTAAATTAGCGGATGGAGCTTAATCTGGAAAAATTGCATCTTCTAGTCTCTCCTCCAAAACCGCGACGTCGGCAGTACTTTAGAAACTACTCTTTCGAACCTATAGCTTATAGCTCCCTTGGTTTTGATGAGAGGGCCATTGAACTCTGCATTTAGCAGTATCAGCACTTGCCGATATGGTTTCTCGGTTCTCACCAGACTTATCACCTTCCAGTCTTGCGTGGATAGTAAGGGGCTACAAAACCTGAGGATTTCCTCAACATCACTCGTAGAGGAAGGCTCGACTGCCAATCAGAGCGAAGTGGAAGATACACTTTGTCCACCACTTCCAATCTAGCTCCCCCACCTGAGAGATTGCCAATGGTGCCATCCGGCACTTTCCAATTTTTGGGGAGGGCCAGAGTTTCCTTTGATCACCTTCAAAAAGACTGAAGAGACAGCCACCGCTACTCTTTTCCTTCTTCGATCGAACACGCCAAGTCCAAGCTAAAAGTTGTTGCAGCCCCTATT
Source organism: Bactrocera dorsalis (assembly GCF_023373825.1). Classification (NCBI taxonomy): domain Eukaryota; kingdom Metazoa; phylum Arthropoda; class Insecta; order Diptera; family Tephritidae; genus Bactrocera; species Bactrocera dorsalis. Next base: position 19,362,197 of record NC_064303.1, on the reverse strand, counting down.
CGCAGTTTTTTATCAAGGGAGTTTTCTCCCTCATTGGACCTTTGTCGCTTAATCACTGTTTTAACTTTGTTCGCGTCCGATCCGAGTGTTTTGGCATGTTGCTTAGCATGCTTATCACCGTAGCGTTCCACAATTTTGGCCGCCAAGCGGCGGTCTGACTTCAGCTTTCTCCCTAGAAAAAGTCTTGGTCTTGTTGCAGCAGTTTCCCAGCGACGGTTTGATTAAGTATTTAAGTAAATAATTTTTGCAGAATTATATAAACAGATATCATTGTGTGCTTTTTAATGTATTCAACAGGAAAATTGATTAAATAGTTACTTGCAATATAATAAAATGGGATTGAAGAGTTTGTGCGATCACAACTGCTTAATAAGTAGGTTGGCCAAGATTATCTCCATCTTTCTCTTAGTATTGAATATTGATGAAGTAACTGCAATAAATTGTAATATATTTGTATTTTCATAAATATATGTAAATGTATTTGTGATAAATCTTACCATTCTGCAACCAATTGCTAGACCACAAACCAACTGTGACAAATTTAAACAATGTCGTCAGCCAAACAATTCACCTCAACTTGTCCCATAACATACATTCTACCGTTAATTTTTAGCATATCGGAATTCCTCTCTACACCCACTTTATGTGGCATGGCGTAGCGTAATTTGTCCCAAAATCGGACGTCTTGCCAATCCAGATATGTATTCATATCCAAATATGCCTTTAGTTCTCGGTCCAATAACTCGCTTTTCGAGATTTCTCCATATTTAATCATTATTATGCGCGCACGACCCTCGTTCAACGAGCACTGATGCGCTGTGCGAAACTCCATGCGCGCCCAATCCGACTCGATGAAGTGCTGCGAGAGCACAATGATCGTCCGACGCGACTGTTCCACCGATTCGATGATTTGTTCAGGTATATAAGCGCCAGCCAGCCAATTGCGTTCGTGCGTGCATACACGAAATGGTGGTTCGCACTGTTCGAGTCGCGGCAGCAATGTATGGTTGACGAAGTCTGCATCCTGGTGAGCATATGAAATAAACGCATCGAATGTTTTATGCTTATCCAGCTCACATTCGCGAATGCAACATCTCAATATGTTGTGGCTATATAACCAGACATTCACTTCTAATTTATATTTATAGAAGAGTGCGATAATGAAAAGAAAAATAATAACGGTTAACAATACACTAATCACAGTTGCAATCATGTACTGATTATGTTCAACCGTAACAGGAGTTGGACACAATTCTCTCACATTTGCCATTAGGAGTGTATCGTTCGGCCTATTAACACAGAGTAACTGGTCGGCATCGGGTATGCGTCTCCGATGTGTACGTATGGTGTACAGCAATTTCTGCGTGGAACAGTGGCAAAACCAAGGATTTTCACTTAGATAGAGAAATTGTAGTTTTGAGCTGTCATTGAGGTATGTCCGCAAAAATTCATCATTTAAAGATTTTAAACGATTATTTCGTAGATCCAAAACCGTCAAATTGTTTGGCAGTTGACTGATATTTATGCTCGTGATTTTATTGTGCGACGCGTTGAGTTGCGAAACGTTACCATAGCCGAAGGTGGTGTTTAGCGGCAATGCAATGAAATTGTTATTGCTAATATCGAGTACCGAACTCTTGAGCCCAACTTGCTCGGGGCGTGGGAGCTGTTCGATATGTTGCACACCCTTGCAACTGATGTGCAGGAATTCAAATTGTGTGTAACAATTGCATTCGCTGGGGCACATTACTGGTTCCCAAGCACACAGCTCATTTCGTTCCAGCTGCGCGAGATCCTTTACTAGTTTGGTTGACGTCTGAACGCACTGCAAACTATTGAACAGCGAACGATAGTTTTCACTGTAAATCCAAGCCAATTTACAATCGCACACGATCGGATTTCCAGTCATTTTGATTTCGGGCACACAATCGGCAGTTGCACTGAAGAAATTTTGTAAAGCAAAAATGTTTTCAATCAGATTGTGCTCTAGGTTTATTTCAAAAGGGCATGAAATGTTCCCTGCTACAAGCCAATCCAAAGTGAATTCGCGCAAACGATTGCCACTTAAATTGATTACTGTTGAGTTAATCTTGCCACCTTCGTAAATATCTGGTTGCAACTTGATAATATATTTAATACTGGCAGCTAAATCCAAAGTCATGCCCTTATAGCTGTATAGAAAATTTGTCAGTAGCCTTGGCGTTCTATTGACGGAAGTCTCGGTGCTCCAAATAGTTTGCAGTTGGTTCTGGCTCACATCTAGCCTATGTAGATAACGCAGTGGTTTCAGCCTTTCCATAAGATTTGTGGTGTCGTGCAGTTGATTGCCACCAAGTTTCAACTGCCTTAGCCAAGGAGTTTGATCGAAAAGATGTGGCGTTAAATATGTCAATGAATTGTGACTCAGATCCAGTATGAAAAGTTGACGCTGATATGCAAACAGATTTTCGGGCAATTCTCGGATTTCATTATGGCTCAAATTAAGACTATTCAATTGCGTTAGCGCTGCAAACATGTTGGCGTTCAACGTTCTCATATTATTTCCAGCTAAGTCAAGCTGTCTGAGCGTAGCGAAGTTTTTAAAGAATGTTTGCGTCAAGTTTTGCAGCGATGTGTACTGGTTTCTTAGGCCTTGTACGCTAAGCGTAAGTGTTTCCAGTTGGTCCTGCTTATAATGTGTGGGTATGCTTATAATAGCTGCTTCCCCGATTTCATTACGATTTGATTTAATAATCAATTGCAGGTGAAGCACATCTCATGATTGGACCATAATATTCCTTTGGTTCTGGAGCAAGGTCAATGTTATAGATTCGTGTTACTTTATTCATCTCATACATTTTTGTTAGAATTTCCTGCACTTTGTCATTCATATAGATTTCGTGTGAAAAATTTTTGCAATTTATCACTAAGAAATAATGGGTTTTAAGTAAATTGACTGAAATTTGCGCTCGAGTATATAATCGATATTAGTTATTGTGTTTATGGAACACCTTACATACAGGTTCCGTAAGTTTGAAGAAAAATATATCGAAATATCATTGAGTCCGTCTAAAATTGTACAACGAATATCGCCATCACCATAGCAGTCACAAGTAGTCTTATCATCGCTGTAGCAATCGGGGGGCCAAGTGGAGACTGGTTCAACAGTAGTTTTGATTAACTCCATTTCGGTAGTGTGCGCCAACAGAAATTTGTTGTTTATGATCAGTTGACTTAGTATATAGGCGAGTATTACACACAAATTGCGTACTTTTAGTTTGTTCATATTTATTAATTTGCTGTTATTGTTTTTATATTTCCTCCACAATAAATCGGGCTTGCAGACCAACTCACTTACACTTACTGAAATACTAAAATATAATATCGAATTGATACGCTTTAAGAAACTTAAATTGTGTTTTAATTCCTTATCAAGCAAGCACTTATCTCTATGCACTCGCCCTTGTGCGATAATTTGTTTGTTGCTCTAGTAATATAAGAAGAATTTACTCTCTCGTAAGGAGGTGGATATTTTTGGTTAAAAACTTTTTAAACACCAGTCAAATCGCTAAAAATTAAGATAGAATTTTATTAGAATGATTTCAATATAATACAAATATTTGAGATACAAATCATGAATGTTATAAAATAACTAGCTAACGACGTTTCGCAATAAATGTTATTTTTAGAAAATATTTATTTTTAAAATCAAAATTTCAGAAGATCAGCCATATGCGCTTTTGCAATTTGTTCTCTAATTTTATTCGTTTGAATACTCTCGCAATATGTTGCTAGAGAGTATGATAGTTTAGTTCACATAACGGTTGTACGTAACACCTAAAACTTAGCGAGATAGATATAGGGTTATATATATACAAATAATCAGGATGACGAGAATAATAGATATCCGGCAGGATGTCTCTGTTCATCCTTCCTCCCGTGCAAAATGAAACTTGAGTAAAATTTTCGATGAAACTTGGTGAAAAATCTCAAACTTTTTTGAGTAAAATTAGTCATTTGAGGATGCGTGAAAACTAAATTGCTTGCACCGAAAAATATAACTGACCCATCGCGATTGCTCTTCTAACCAATTGAATTCTTTATTCCAGGAATTTTATGACTTAGCCTAAACCTTAACCTAACGGGACGCGTAAGTATGTATTTACAAAAAGGGGTAAGTAGAATACATTTCGTTACATTATGGTGAGTATTTTATATAAATTAAACTTTAACCTTTTAATTCAAATATTAATACTATTATAATACAAAAATTTTGTAATAGTGGTAGTAGTTTAAAGGATGTCGCGTGACGCAACACCGGCCACCTTGACAGGATCATGATCCTTCAACGTTGATGGGTAGCAGGGCGAGCTTATGGCTCGCACCTTGTCGTCTTGCTCTTCTGCGATTGCGACGACACCTCCTAGTACCCAGTGCTGCGGTTGTGTTGTCTTCGTGTTTGAGGACGGGTTCGCCGGCCTGCAGATTCCGCTCCGGATGTAGCCATTTGTTGCGCTCCTGGAAACTCATGGGATATGTTTTGGAGCACTGCTGTCAAAACTGTTGCTTGCGAAAACGAATTAGGTCCGCTGGCACTTGAGTTGGTGGCAGTGCTCGAAGCGGGCAACCGATCAGTAGTTGTGCTGGAGGTAGGGCTTCTCCATCGTTAGTGTCCTGGCTCAACGGTGCTAGTGGACGCGAATAGAGAATGGCTTCCACTTCGGCTAGTACTGTTGACAGCTCTTCTGCGGTGAGAAGAGCGTTGTCGAGTGCGCGAACTACTAGATGTTTGGCGGATTTCACCGCGGCCTCCCATAATGCGCCGAAGTGCGGTGCCCTAGGTGGTATAAAGGTGAAGCTGTATCCTTCTTCTGCGGCGAATGCTTTCATTACTGAGCTACAAATGCCTCCTTCACCTCGTGCAGCTTGCGGTCGGCGCCGACGAAGTTGTTTGCGTTGTCACTGAATTTCTTCAGCGGAATTCCTCGGCGACCAATGAACCTTTTTATGGTGAAAATAAATGAATTAGTCCATAAATCAGAAACTAATTCTAAATGTACTGCTTTCGGAGTAAAGGCACACAAAAACTGCGATATTAGTTTTCACGGGTGCTCGACCAAAAATCTACGCTAAATATAAGGAAAGGGCGTAGCGCTCGAAGTCTTTCAACGAGCAAATTTCCCAGTATTTGGGTTTGCAGCTTCGGCTTGTAATGAAAGCAGTGTGTGCTTTCATCTCCTACTCGGATTAATTTGGATGAAAGCGACATATCCGAGTACTCATGCAAGAACGGATTGAGATTATGCAAGGTTGCGGGTAGCGTGGTGCCTTAAGTCAGTTTTTGGATTTTATTCGCAAATTTTCAAAAAATACAAGTGTAATTCGTTAGATGTCAGTTCCCTACCCTGGTCGTCTGATCCATTGTAGTAAATATGCGACCACACAAAGCATTTTCTGATGAGAAGAAAATTTTTCGATAAAGTTCAATATTGTGTTATCTTTCACATTTATAGTTAGTGTAAAATTAGTTTTCTTCTTCTCTATTGCTTCATCTTCTAGGGAGAGCTAGAAGTGGGTGCTTTCAGGTCTTCTATGAGGAAATGTAAGCCGCCAAAACCTATCGAATTATTCAATTCGTCCACGTTACAACCCGAAATACTTGATCCGCAGGATTTTGTTTTATTGGCACATGCCGCCAATGCGCTCTGTCAATCAACTCTAGTTGCGCCGAAGCTTTGTGGTGAGGAAGGATGTGTTTTCATTCAATGTAAAACTATTACAGAGTCTGTCCAAAATGTAATTTTATCGAAAGGTTGATTCAACATAGGCGTAACACTTGACCAAAATTTTGAAAGAAAATGTGCTGCCGAGAGCTCAAGATGCGAATTATTTAAGGCAAAAAAAATTTGGTCTTCTGCGGACCCCACTAGACTTTGCAGTAAGCGGCCTACATTTAATACCACTAGTAGATTGGCTTCGTATATATATTCAGCAACCGTACGCCCTTACTGAAGCCATGTATTTGGCAGATGGTACTCGACTCTAAGTTTACGTAACGAGGAATGATAATTGTTGAAAGCTGCATTGGGTTGGGTTTAAAATTCTGCCAACTAGTGTCGAGGCGCAATGGAATTGACTCATCCCAATCTAGTTTTTGAAACCAAAGCTCTTGTAATAAGATTTTTGCTTTGGTAACTAGTAGGGCTAATAGTCCAAGAGGATCGAAAAGGCGAGGAGAAAATGACAATATGTATGTTTCGTTTAGTGGCTCGCAGATCACTAGAATTGTCATCTAAAACGAAATCGAAACAATTGCTCTATCGGCAACCAATGGATTCCCAACGTTTTAGTGGAATTTTTGTCATTGAAGCTTAATGACTGTTCAATGTCATTTCCTTAAGGTGAATCCGGCCGAGTTTAACATTTTAATTACCTCACTTCTCAAAAGATCTAGAGACTCGAAATTATAGGATCTTGTTAGTAAATCATTAATATAAAAGTCTCTTTTAATGGCCAATGAACCGAGTGGATATTTCATTGTATTGGCATCACTGAGCATTTGCAAACACCGTGTTACGAGAAACGGTGCAGGCGCAGTGCCGTAAGTTACGGTGTAAAATCGAAAAGTTTGTATTTGCTCTGAAGGAGCACTCTCCACACAATAGGTTGACAACTTCTATCTTCTTCATGCATAATTATTTGGCGATACATTTTAGTAATGTCCGATGTTAGTACATATTTATGTATGTAAGCGAAAACGGAGGAGCGTTGAGTATAACTCTCCTTGGATGGTTGGACCCACCATCAAAAGTTCATTCAAGACTATTTGAGTTGAAGATCGACTCGATGCATTAAAGACAGCATGTAATTTAATAATAAAGTAGTGTGGCTCACTCGGTATCTAAATGCTCGTTGGGCTCATGTAACACAGTGCTCCATATTCATTCATAAAGTCCATATACATTTTACGAAGTTCTGGATCCTTCATTGTTTTCCTCTTCAGGGTCTGAAACCGCCGAACTGCGGTGTTATAGGAGTGACCGTGTAACTTACGGTCAGATTTAAAGGGCATTCTGACTTGAAGCCGTTTTGAAGGCAATACTTCAGTTGTGTTAACGAAAAATTGTTCACACTATTTTGTTCTGGTGTGAACTTGTTGTCATTTATTTCTAAAGGAAGTTCCTCCAGAGCTCAGAATTTTCGGACTACTTAATCCATAGACGATAAGTGTGTAGTTGTTGTTGGTTGCTTATGAGATTCCGCAGTAAAGGAAACGGGATACTGGTGCAGTAACGTATGATGGGATCGATTGCACACACGACATCGATCCGCTCTGGACTTGGAGACCGTATGTTCCTTACGCAATCAATTTAGCCCCAAATGTGACATACTCAAATCTCTGTTGCACAGAGAAAGTTTTAAAGGTGTAGTGGCCCTTTGATTTACACTGTTGACAAAGAGGCTGCTTTGTATTTGCAGCTACTAACTATGGTTTGGTTCTGTCCGATTTGGTTCCTGTCATATGACTCGTGCTGATTGCAGCTCCGGGTTTCGTTCTCGAACATGACTCCCGTTCTGCTGATAATTGATGAAATCTTCTATTCAGAGTAGCTTCACAGTCCTTCCACAATGGTAGCTTGTCGTCATCCAGCTATTCCTCCCAATTTGATCGGGTGGCAAAGTCAACTTTTGTCATGACCATGTGTATGATTGAGCTGTTTGAGGAGTGTCTGTCGTCACTGCCCCTGGCGGCGACAGTATTTATTACAACCCTTGTATGGGTGCCGGGCCACAGCGGAATAGCAGGTCATTTCGAAGCTTATGAGCTAACAAGGAAAGGTACCCTAGAGTCGCTATCGGTAGAATGGGAACGGGTCGGTGCCCCTGTGTTCTACTACTGGATAGTTTGGCCTCGCGGATGCTTGGTCAATGCTGGGCCAGCATTGGTACTTGTGCGGTCGCGAAAGCATTCTAGCCCAAGATAGATCGTAGGATCTCTTTGCCCTCAGTAAGGCTAGCCTCTCTTTAATAGTGGGGCTCTTGACGGGTCACTGCCCTATTGGCACACATGCTGTAAGACTGGGAAGACTTGGACGCCGTATGCAGAAGCTGCTTGGAAGAAGATATGGCAAAAACTAGCCACCACTTCCTTCTTGACTTTCCCGCATTTGGGAGGTCAAGACTTAGATACTTGGGGACACATACCTTCAGATATCCTACCGGTGGGTGTAGATATTAAGCGCAAAATTGTATTGACTACTAAGCGTTTTGCCGATCTGTAAGTACGAACACGGGAGTTCTATTTTCTATGGCATCACAAAGGACTACATCTATTAGTCCACGTGCCATCTTTGATCAGCCTTCTAACCTAACCTAACCTATGTGTATGATTATCGCATTTGTAATTGGTTTGTCATCGCCCAGCAATAGCAATGGGTCATACGAAACCGACACTTCATCGATCTTCGCTCGCAATGAGGGTGCCGATGGCTTTTTGTATATGTAGTTGGCAACTCAAAAAGATTCGAAATTATATTGAAAAATATCAACAATTTATTATCGTAAGCTTTTTTGAGACTTGCCAACGCCTTCGGAGAGCCTCTCCAGATAGACAATTAACCAGATGGTTAAATTTTTCAATATCTGATATATTTGGATCATTGTGAACCAAACTGTCAAACAAACTAATGAAATTTTTAGACTCGATATATTCTTTCTTGAATTTCGGCAGATTCATTTTTTGGAGCCTTGAGCTATGAGATGTTACGAAAGATGTGTCCGCAATACACGCTAAATTGTTTTAATTATAGATTTTGTTTCTACAATGTGTCCTCTAACTCCCCTCGGGCCATGTTGTCTTCATCAATCTCTACAATTTTAGATTACATTCCAGCAACTTTTTATTGTGCGAGTTTAATATGTCGAGACGACATTCCAACACAATTGGATTTAACGACATGGCTTCTTCCAGAAGGTTCGTCTACTTTTCGGCACCGTTCTTTGACGCTTTAATGATTTTAAGTGGATCAACTCCTTACTTTGAGAGAGGTTGGTGATGGTTTGCTTTGGCTTGCTCATTTTTAATTGTATAAATTAAAATTTCTAAAAAGAACAGGCAAATTTTTTACTTGTTGCTTTGAGAAGTTTGGCTCTGAGTTGTAGCAACTGGAAATGTTGAACTTCTTCCGCTTTAATGTCAATTGTTCTACAGTAACAAATGCGTAAAAATAAATTGAAAACTAAAATGACAATTTTAAATGTATCTTTTACGGGAGTTGAAGTCGTTGTTGGGCATTCCTTCAAATAGGTTTCATCGCATAGCGCTGGTGAATCCATCTGATTCAGAAATAAAAATCACAATCAAAGTCTACATATTTTTCATAAATTTTCTCAAATTTAGATGCACTTAGATTAAAAGCCTTCTTCCCGGCTCATACATACTTTTATGTATATGCACTAAATGTATTTTTCTTCATATTGTATTGTTATTTCCTCTACTCACCCCTTTTTCCAAGTATTATTGCAGTCACAAATATTAAACGAAACACAATTCGAAGAGATTTAAATATTTATTTTAAATAATTTTGCATAAATATGCCAATTCTTTTCACGACGCGGGTCTAACCGAAATTTTTTTTCTTCGAATTCAATCTGTCACAACGAACAAGCAAACGTCAAATTCGACAATTAGTGACAAGTAAAAATTGTGTAAAAGTCACGAAAATTTTGCTGGGTACACTCTGTGAATCTTTTCACTTGCACAGCAATAATTTGTACTAAAAATTTTTGTAAACCTAAGCTTAGTATCCAGCTCTCAAGAAATGTAAAAACTTCATACAAAAAAAGCTTAAGAAATGGTAAAGAAAATTTACCGCAGGAAATTTTCTTGTGCTAGTATGCAGCTCTAAAGAAATCTAGTACTAATTCTCAATACATTAGGGGTATTCGCTTGCTCTTGCAAGATTGCAGATTGCAAAAATACTATACCGATATATACAAGGGCACGAGAGCACCCATTGCAGAATCTAGTGGTATATAAACGGCTGATTCGGTCAATTTAGTGTGAATGACTATTATGCATTGCTATTGTGAATTGGCGCACCTTCTGCATACATTTTTAACAAAAGAACTGTAACAAATCTTCATAATTTAAATAAAAATCATAAAATCCATTTAAAACTTACGGTCCTCAACAATTTACCGACGTAATATGTCTTTATGTAAAATGACAGTTAAAACAGGGTTGCAATTATATTTTTGCATGACATTGCACGCAAATATACATACATGGGTTTTGGTCTGACATATTTTACTGCCATTGCAAATAATTTTCTGCGTGTGTTTGTTGTTGTGCCGGCGCACCAAGAGGAAACATAAGCAATTCTTGCACCGGGGGTTTTGCAAGAGCAAGCGAATACCCCTATTTTTTTTCAATAAAATGCGAATATGGCAAACCTGGTTTTGCGAAGAGACATGAAATCAAGAACTGTTTCTTCAAGGAAATTCAAAGTAATCGTAAAATTCATCCTAGTTAAAATCATTATTATGAAGGGTATTTCATTCTGAAATGTAGTATAAAACTTACCAATCATCAACATCATTCCTTAAATCTCAATGAAAATATTTGTGTTACTACACTTGTACATACATACATACATACATACGCACAAAGTTTGTTTGTTTATTCTCTCTTGCTCTTCTAATGTGGATCATTCACAATGCGTAACCAGCTGTCAAAATTACTTGAGAAATAATGTATTTTTTTTCTTGAGCAATTACTTGAGAGCTGCGTATCAACCTTTAAACCTAAAATTTTATTTACGAAAATACGATATGCACAAAAATTGTTAGTATTATTTGTTAAACTTTTATCACGCATTGAGTCCCTACTCGGGCGCCATGAAAAATTTCAAGCGTTTTTGGGAAAAATTAGTCAAAGAAGTGAAAAAATGCCAACATAGTTGTTGTCAATTTATAATATTTGTCAATTCTAAAATATTTTTCCGTGACTCGCAAAAATCTGCGTCAATATGTATTCACGCTCATATATATACATACATACATACATATTTACGCATGTTTGTAGGCGAAACTGTTACAGTGGCAAGGGAAGCAGTGACAATCGGCGTTCCTTCGTTTGAGTTTTTCGGCACAGCTCCGATTTTCTACCAACAACACAATGTTGTGACGCTTTGTCGTCGCGACAGTGTTTCGATACATTGACCTACTGAACACAAAACGATGACAGACGACAAACGACAAACGACAAACGAGAGTACGAAAGTGAAATGAAAACAAAACAACACAGCTGTCCATTTTGCATGTACACAACGTTGTGGCCATACTAATACCTTGCACTTCAATGAAATTTTAATATTTTGTTCAAAGTTAAATTTTTTATGCAAAAAATAAGTAAATAGGTATATATTTTTGTTTTAACTTATCAATTGTTATTACAAATGATATAATACAGCTATTTTATGCTTTTATTTGTAAAATAACGTCAAGTTTGTAAGAGCTGTGAATAATTTTACATTTTACATATTAGTGGCATCACCACTCCTCCTCATCTCTCTTCTTCCATTCTACTGTCGTTCTACTGTATTTGGCAAATAGGAGTTAGCAAGAATGACAACTGTCGGCCTACAGTCGTGTTTTCGTGTCGTCGTCAAAATAAGTGTCCATAAGAACGTGTGTAATATTTGACAGATTTCGTTTGTCGTCTGTCGTCGTTATGTGTTCAGAGCACGACTCTTTGACAAAACGTGAGCTTCGGCCATTGGTTGCCCGTGACAACGGAGATGCGAAAAGATGCGTCCCTTATGTAGCTCGTATTTGCTTTCGTAAATATACAGACAAATGTGCCAAGGAAATAATATACATATTTATGTATGTACTTATACCCCCTCGGGGATTTGCTATCTTGACGTGATGAGGGGGCTCAGTAGATATAATGATCCAAAGAGCGATGCTGGCGGTAGCGTAGCTACCAGTAGTGCCACCCATGCCGGTAAGGTCGATGGTAAAAGCAATCGAAGCTAAAAGCAATCCACAACATATCAGCGTCTGTTACTATAAGTACGGATGAAAGAGGACGTCTGTACTTATATCAAGCGGTTCGCTATATAAATGTGTAAGGATGGAAAAGAGTAAACCCTCCAGAAGTCAAGGGGAAGTATACTTCACAGCATGTCATATGACAATGATAGTACACAGTTCTTTTTCTCGACGAAAGTGTGAAACGCCTATTTGAAAGTGAAATTAATTAAAAAATAAATGATATCCCATCAGGAAGGGCAGAAAGTATATGGAGCGACTTGAAAGAGAATACTTTCTTTTCAAAAAATTCACGAAAATCGCCTAATTTTTCATGCGTTACACTATTATAGCTCCTTAAGTCATTATTCCAGCAAAGTTTTATCCTGTTTCTTTAATTGCTTTTTAAGTGTATTCCACTGGAAATTGAAAGAATAAAACGGAATTAAAATGTATGTGTATTTATATGTGAAGTAGGCGTGGTTGTTTTCCGATTTCGCCCATTTTTATAGTACATAAGAATCTTGTTTTTGATTGAAATCGGTCAGTTGAGTCCCAAGATAAGTGGTGTCACCGAAAAGTGGGCGGTACATTAAAGCAAACAGAGGTCGGGGCCACGACCAGTTTTTCAAAAAATTTAGTTCTTAGATACCTCATATTAGTGAGATTACACCTGTGCCAAAATACAGTTCTATATATTAGTTTTGTATTAAGTTACGGTACTTTATACAAATGTAAAAAGTAGTAAATAGTAAATAGTTCCGTTACCTCAGTTAGTGCCCTCATTACTTGTTTAACCTAAATTTTGGTCAGCACCTGACAGCACCATTCCTCATTGCACCTTTCAAGACCATTCACAAAATATCCCATTGCACTCGAACTTACGCTTTCTTTCTAGTTAAAGTATTTAGGTAAATATGTTTTGCAGAAATATGTAATAAGATATCATTGTGTATTTTTTAATTAATTATACAGGAAAATTCATTAAATAGTTACTTGAAGTATAAAAAAATGGAATTGAAGAGTTTGTGAGATCATCACTGCCTGATAAGCCGGTTGGCCAAGATTATCTCCATCTTTCTCTTAGTAGCGATATTTTGAATAATTCTTTGTGTCACAGAAGAATCGGAAGATTTCACTAAGTAACTGCAATTAAATGTAATATATTTGTATTTTCATAAATATACTATATATATGTACTTGTGAAAACTCTTACCATTCTGCAACCAATTGCTTTACCACAAACCAACTGTGACAAGTTTAAACAATGTCGTCACCCAAACGATTCATCTCAACTTGTCCCATAACATACATTCTGCCGTTAATTTTTAGCATATCGGTATTCCTCTCTACAACCACCTTATGTGGCATGGCGTAGCGTAATTTGTCCCAAAATCTGACGTCTTGCCAATCCAGATATGTATTCATATCCAAATATGCCTTTAGCTCTCTATCCAGTAACTCGCTTTTCGAGATTTCTCCATATTTAATCATTATTATGCGCGCACGACCTTCGTTCAACGAGCACTGATGCGCTGTGCGAAACTCCATGCGCGCCCAATCCGACTCGATGAAGTGCTGCGAGAGCACAATGATCGTCCGACGCGACTGTTCCACCGATTCGATGATTTGTTCGGGTATATAAGCGCCAGCCAGCCAATTGCGTTCGTGCGTGCATACACGAAATGGTGGTTCGCACTGTTCGAGTCGCGGCAGCAATGTATGGTTGACGAAGTCTGCATCCTGGTGAGCATATGAAATAAACGCATCGAATGTTTTATGCTTATCCAGCTCACATTCGCGAATGCAACATCTCAATATGTTGTGGTTATATAACCAGACTCTCACTTCTAATTTATATTTATAGAAGAGTGCGATAATGCAAAGTGAAATAATAATTGTTAACCACACACTAATCAGAGTTGTATTCAAGTACTGATAATATTCAACAGTGACAGGAGTTGGACACAATTCTCTCACATTTGATATTAGGAGTGTATCGTTCGGCTGATTAACACAGAGTAACTGGTCGGCATCGGGTATGCGTGTCCGATGTGTACGTATGGTGTACAGAAATTGCAGTTCGGAACAGTTGCAAATCCAAGGATTTTCACTTAGATAGAGAAATTGTAGTTTTGTGCTCTCATTGAGGTATGTACGTAAAAATTCATCATTTAAAGATTTTAAGCGATTATTTCGTAGATCCAAAACCGTCAAATTGGTTGGCAGTTGACTGATATTTATGCTCGTGATTTTATTGTACGACGCGTTGAGTTGTGAAACGTTACCATAGCCGAAGGTGGTGTTTAGCGGCAATACAATGAAATTGTTATTGCTAATATCGAGTACCGAACTCTTGAGCCCAACTTGCTCGGGGCGTGGGAGTTGTTCGATATGTTGCGCACCCTTGCAATTGATGTGCAAGAATTCAAATTGTGTGTAACATTTGCATTCGCTGGGACACATTACTGGTTCCCAAGCACACAGTTCTTTACGTTCCAGCTGCGCGAGATCCTTTACTAGTTTGGTTGACGTCTGAACGCACTGCAAGCCGTTGAATAGCGAACGATAGTTTTCACTGTAAGTCCAAGCCAATTTACAATCGCACACGATCGGATTACCAGTCATTTTGATTTCGGGCGCACAATCGGCAGTTGCACTGAAGAAATTTTGTAAAGCAAAAATGTTTTCAATCTGATTGTGCTCTAGGTTTATTTCATAAGGGCATGAAATGTTCGCTTCTACAAGCCAATCCAAAGTGAATTCGCGCAGACGATTGCCACTAAAATTGATTACTGTTGAGTTCATCTTGCCACCATTGTAATTTTCTGGTTGCACCTTGATAATATATTTAAGACCGTCAGCTAAAGCGAAACTCATGCACTTATAGTTGTATCGAAAATTTGTTAGTAATCTTGGTGCTCTATTGACGGAAGTCTCGGTGCTATAAATAGTTTGCAGTTGGTTCTGGCTTACGTCTAGCCTATGTAGACAATTCAGTGATTTCAGATTTTCCATAAGATTTGTGGTGTCGTGCAGTTGATTGCCACCAAGTTTCAACTGCCATAGCCAAGGAGTGTGATCGAAAATGTGTGGCGTTAAATATTCCAATAAATTGTGACTCAGATCCAGTATGAGAAGTTCACGCTGATATGCAAACAGACTTTCGGGCAATTCCCGGATTTCATTACGGCTCAAATTCAGACAATTCAATTGCGTTAGCCCTGCAAAGATGTTGGCGCCTAACATTTTCATATTATTTCCGGCTAAGTCAAGCTGTCTGAGTGCAGTGAATTTTTTAAAGAATGTTTGCGTCAAGTTTTGCAGCAATAAGTACTGATTTGTTAAACCTTGTACGCTTAGCGTTAGCGTTTCCAATTTGTTCACCCTAGAAAATATTACAGTTGGTATTATTATAATATCTGCTTCCTGGATTTCATTACGATTTGATTTAATAATCAGTTGAAGGTGAACCATTTACTCGGTTGGACCCATAAATCCTTTTAGTTCTGCAGTAAGATCAGTGTTATAGACTAGTGTTACTTTATTCAGCTCATTCATTCTTATTTGAATTTCCTGCATTTTGTCATTCATGTAGTTATCGTGTATAAAATTCTTGCAATCTATCACATATTAAGAACGTCGTTTAAGTAAAATTGACTGAAATTTGCGCTCGAGTAGAAAATTGATATTAGTTTCTGTGTTTCTGGAGCACAATACATACAGTCTCCGCAAGTGGGAATTAAAACTGATGTTAATATCATTGAGTCCGTCCTCAATTCTACAAGAAAAATCGGCATCACCATAGCACTTACAAGTAGTCTTCTCGTCGCTATAGCAATCGGGGGACCAAGTGAAGACTGGTTCAACAGTAGTTTTGATTAACTCTATTTCCATAGTGTGCGCCAACAGAAATTTGTTGTTTATGATCAGTTGGCTTAGTATGTAGGCGAGTATTACACACAAACTGCGTACTTTTAGTTTGTTCATATTTATTAATTTGCTGTTATTGTTTTTATATTTCCTCCACAATAAATCGGGCTTGCAGACCAAGTCACTTACACTTACTGAAATACTAAAATATAATATCGCTTTTGTACGCCTTATGAGACTTAAATCGTGTTTTAATTCCTTATCAAGCAAGCACTTATCTCGATGCACTCGGCCTTGTGCGATAATTTGATTGTTGCTCTAGTAATATAAGAAGAATTTACTCTCTCGTAAGGAGGTGGATATTTTTGGTTAAAACTTTTTAAAAAGTTTTCATGACCGTGTTAATGCTACATTAACCATTGGTCAAATCGCTAAAAATTAAGATAGAATTTTAATTAGAATGATTTTAATAAACTACAAATATTTGAGATATAAACAAGACTGTTATAAGTTAATTAGCAAGCGTTGTTTTGCAATAAATATTATTTTTAGAAAATATTTATTTTTAAAATCAAAATTTCAGGAGATCAGCCATATGCGTTTTTGCAATTTGTTCTCTAATTTTATTCGTTTGAATACTCTCGCAATATGTTGCTAGAGAGTATGATAGTTTAGTTCACATAACGGTTGTACGTAACACGTAAAACTAACCGAGATAGATATAGAGTTATACAAATAATCAGTATGACGAGAATAATAGAAATCCGGCAGGATGTCTCAGTTCGCCCTTTCGTCCGTGAAAGCTGTAACTTGAGTAAAATTTTCGATGAAACTTGGTGAAAAATCTCAAACTTTTTGAGAAAAATTAGTCCCTTGAGAATGCGTGAAAACTTAATTGCCTGCACCGAAAAGTATAACTGACCGATCGCGATTGCTCTTCTAACCAATTGAATTCTTTATTCCAGGACGCGTAAGTATGTATTTACAAAAAGGGGTAAGTAGAATACATTTCGTTACATTATGGTGAGTATTTTATATAAATTAAAATTTTACATTTTATTTCAAATATTAATACTATTATCCTTCAAAAATTTTGTAATAGTAGTAGTAGTTTAAAGGATGTCGCTTGACGCAACACCGGCCACCTTGACAGGATCATGATCCTTCAACGTTGATGGGTAGCAGGGCGAGCTTATGGCTCGCACCTTGTCGTCTTGCTCTTCTGCGATTGCGACGACACCTCATAGTACCCGCTGCTGCGGTGTTGTGTTGTCTTCGTGTTTGATGACTGGATCGCCGGCCGCAGATTCCGCTCCAGATGTAGCCATTTGTTGCGCTCCTGAAGGCTCGTCGGATATGTTTTCGACCACTGCTGCCAAAACTGTTGCTTGAGAAAACGAATTAGGTCCGCTGGCACTTGAGCTGGTGGCAGTGCTCGAAGCGGGCAACCGATCAGTAGTTGTGCTGGAGGTAGGGCTTCTCCATCGTTAGTGTCCTGGCTCAAGGGTGCTAGTGGACGCGAATAGAGAATGGCTTCCACTTCGGCTAGTACTGTTGACAGCTCTTCTGCGGTGAGAAGAGCGTTGCCGAGTGCGCGAACAACTATATATTTGGCGGCCTCCCATAATGCGCCGAAGTGCGGTGCCCTGGGTGGTATAAAGGTGAAGCTGAATCCTTCTTCTACAGCGAATGCCTTCACTACTGAGCTACAAATGCTTCCTTTACCTCGTGCAGCTTGCGGTCGGCGCCGACGAAGTTGTTTGCGTTGTCGCTAAATTTCTTCAGCGGAATCCGTCGGCGACCAGTGAACCTCTTTAGGGCGAAAATATGTAAATGAATTAGTCGATAAGTCAGAAAATAATTCGAGGTAAAGGCACACAAAAACTACGATATTAGTTTTTACGGGTGGTCGACCAAAAATCTACGCTAAATATAAGGAAAGGGCGTAGCGCTCGAAGTCTTTCAACTAGCAAGTTTCCCAGTATTTGGGTTTGCAGCTTCGGCTTGTAATTAAAGCAGTGTGTGCTTTCATCTCCTACTCGGATTAATTTGGATGAAAGCGACATATCCGAGTACTCACGCAAGAACGGATTGAGATTTTGCAAGGTAGTGGGTAGCGTGGTGCCCCAAGTCAGTTTTTGGATTTCATTCGCAAATTCCGAATGTTGAATCACCGCAACAATTTTCAAAAAATACAAGTGCAATTCGTTAGATGTCCAATCCCTACCCTGGTCGTCTGATCCATTCTAGTAAATATGCGTCCACACAAAGCAATTTCTGATGAGAAGAAAATTTTTCGATAAAGTTCAATATTGTGTTATCTTTCACATTTTTAGTTAGTGTAAAATTAGTTTTCTTCTTCTCTAATGCTTCGTCTTCTAGGGAGAGCTGGAAGTGAGTATCTTAAGGTCTTCTATGAGGAACTGTAAACCGCCAAAACCTATAGAATTATTCAATTCGTCCACGTTACAACCCGAAATACTTGATCCGCAGGATTTTGTTTTATTGGCACATGCCGCCAATGCGCTCTGTCAATCAACTCTTGGATTTTGGACACTCTAATTGTGCCGAAGCTTTGTGGTGAGGAAGGATGTGTTTTCATTCAATGTAAAACTATTACAGAGTCTGTCCAAAATGTAATTTTATCGAAATGTTGATTCAACATAGGCGCAACCCTTGACCAAAATTTTGAAAGAAACTGTGCTGCCGAGAGCTCAAGATGCGAGTTATTTAAGGCAAAAGAGATTTGGTCTTCTGCGGACCCCCTCTACACTTTGCAGTAAGCAGCCTACATTTAATACCACTAGTAGATTGCCTTCGTATATATATTCATCATTCGTACGCCCTGAAGCCATGTATTTGGCAGATGGTACTCGACTCTAAGTTTACGTAACGAGGAATGATAATTGTTGAAAGCTGCATTGGGTTCGGTTTAAAATTCTGCCACCTAGTGTCGAGGCGCAATGAAATTGACTCATCCCAATTTAGTTTTTGAATCCAAAGCTCTTGCAATAATATTTTTGCTTTGGTAACTAGAGGGCTAATAGTCCAAGAGTATCGAAAAGGCGAGGAAAACGTGACAATATGTATGTTTCGTTTAGTGGCTCGCAGATCACTAAAATTGTCATCTAAAACGAAACAAATCCTCTTTCAGCAACCAATGGATTCCCAACGTTTTAGTGGAATTTTTGTCATTGAAGCTTAATGACTGTTCAGTGTCATTTCCTTAAGGTGAATCCGGCCGAGTTTAACATTTTAATTAAGTCACTTCTCAAAAGATCTAGAGACTCGAAATTATAGGATCTTGTTAATAAATCATCAACACAAAAGTCTCTTTTAATGGCCAATGAACCGAGTGGATATTTCATTGTATTGGCATCACTGAGCATTTGCAAACACCGTGTTACGAGAAATGGTGCAGGCGCAGTGCCCTAAGCTACGGTGTAAAATCGAAAAATTTGTATTTGCTCTGAAGGAGCTCTCTCCACACAATAGGTTGACAATATCTATCTTCTTCATGCATAATTATTTGGCGATACAGTTTAGTAATGTCCGATGTTAGTGCATACTTACGCGAAAACGGAGGAGCGTTGAGTATAACTCTCCTTGGATGGTTGGACCCACCATCAAAAGTTCATTTAATACTATTTGAGTTGGAGATAGACTCGAAGCATTAAAGACAGCATCTAATTTAATAATGAAGTAGTGTGGCTCATTCGGGATCTAAATGCTCGTTGGGCTCATGTAACACAGTGCTCTATATTCATTCATAAAGTCCATATACATTTTACGAATGTTTTCCTCTTCAGGGCCTGAAACCGCCGAACTGCGGTTTCATAGGAGTGACCGTGTAACTTACGGTCAGATTTAAAGGGCATTCTGACTTGAAGCCGTCCTGAAGGCAATACTTCAGTTGTGTTAACGAAAAATTGTTCACACTATTTTGTTCTGGTGTGAACTTGTTGTCATTTATTTCTAAAGGAAGTTCCTCCAGAGCTCAGAACTTTCGGACTACTGAATCTTTAGACGATAAGTGTGCAGTTGTTGTTGGTTGCTGATGAGATTCCGCAGTAAAGGAAACGGGATACGAGTATTGGTGCAGTAACGTATGATGGGATCGATTGCACACACGACATCGATCCGCTCTGCACTTGGAGACCGTATGTCCCTTACGCAAACAATTTATGCATACGAAGTCCCAATTTGACATACTCAAATCTCTGTTGCACAGAGAAAGTTTTAAAGGTGTAGTGGTCCTTTGATTTACACTGCTGACAAAGAGGCTGCTTTGTATTTGCAGCTACTAACGACGGTTTGGTTCTGTCCGATTTGGTTTCTGTCATATGACTCATACTGTTTGCAGCTCCGGGTTTAGTTCTCGAACATGACGCACGTTATGCTGATAATTGATGAAATCTTCTATTCAGAGTAGCTTCGCAGTCCTTCCACAATGGTAGCTTGTCGTAATCCAGCTGTTCCTCCCACTTTGATCGGGTGGCAAAGTCAATTTTGTCATGACCATGTGTATGATTGAGCTGTTTGAGGAGTGTCTGGCGTCACTGTCCCTGGCGGCGACAGTATTTATAATAAGACATGTATGGGTGCCGGGCCACAGCGGAATAGCAGGTAACTGCAAAGCTTATGAGCTAGCAAGGAAAGGTACCCTAGAGTCGATGTGGGTAGAATGGGAATGGGTGGGTGCTCCTGTGTCCTCTTGTATTCTACTACTGGATAGTTGGGCCTCGCGGATTCTTGGTCAATGCTGGGCCAGCATTGGTACTTGCGCGGTCGCAAAAGCATTCTGGCCCAAGATAGATCGTAGGAGATCTAGCGTTCTCTTTGCCCTCAGTAAGGCTAGCCTTTCTTTAATAGTGGGGCTCTTGACGGGTCTCTGCCTTATTGACACACATGCTGTAAGACTGAGAATCCTACCGGACACCGTATGCAGAAGCTGCTTGGAAGAAGATATGGCAAAAACTAGCCAGCACTTCCTTCTTGACTTTCCCGCATTTGGGAGTTTAATATGTCGAGACGACATTCCAACACAATTGGATCTAACGACATGGCTTCTTCCAGAAGGCCCGTCTTTATACGCAAAATGCTACTTTTCGGCACCGTTCTTTGACGCTTTAATGATTTTAAGTCGATCAACGCCTTACTTTGAGAGAGTTTGGTGATGGTTTGCTTTGGCTTGCTCATTTTTATTTGTTTAAATTAAAATTTCTAAAAAGAACAGGCAAATTTTTTACTTGTTGCTTTGAGAAGCTTGGCTCTGAGTTGTAGCAACCAGAAATGTTGAAATTCTTCCGTTTTAATGTCAATTGTTCTACAATAACAAATGCGTAAAAATAAATTGAAAACTAAAATGACAATTTTACATTGTATCTTTCAAACAAGTTGTTGTTGGGCATTCCTCCAAATAGGTTTCATCGAATAGCGCTGGTGAATCCAGCTGATTCAGAAATAACGATCACAATCAAAGTCTACATATTTTTCATAAATTTTCTCAAATTTAGATGCACTTATATTAAAAGCCTTTTTCCCGGCTCATACATACTTGTATGTATGTATATGCACTAAATATATTTTTCTTCATATTGAATTGTTATTTCCTCTACTCACTCTTTTTCCACATATTATTGCAGTCACAAAATGTTCACAAATATTAAACGAAACATAATTCGAAGAGATTTAAATATTTATTTTAAATAATTTTGCATAAATCTGCACAATTCCTTTCACGACGCGGGTCTAACCGAAATTTTTTTTCTTCGAATTCAATTTGTTACAACGAGTAAGCAAACGTCAAATTCACGGTATCATGCTGTAGGCTTTCACATCCATCGTTCTCAATACGCGGTGACAGCTAAACAATTTGTTTGTCTTATTTTGCTTTATTTTTGCCTAACATCTGTTGAGTAAAGCGTATATAATATAAAATAAACAAAATACACAATCCGTGCGATTCTGTAACGTGAGACAGTCTCAAGTCTCTAAATTTGAGATTTTAAGTTAGAGACAATTTTTGAGACTTGAGACGATTTTGCTATTCTGTAAGTGACAGTCACAAAATCTATTACATTTCATCATTCAGAGATGTTTTTACACTTGAATGAAAATAAACAGGGGCATTTTCTTGCTCTTGCAAGATTGCAGATTGCAAAAATACTACACCGAAAGATACAAGGGCACGAGAGCACCCATTGCAGAATCTAGTGATATATGGCGACTGATTCAGTCAATTTATTGTAAATGACTATTGTGCATGGCTATTGTGAATTGGCGCACCTTCTGCATACATTTTAACAAAAAAAACTGTAAAAAATCTTTGTAATTTAAATTAAAATTATAAAATCTATTTAAAACTTAACGTCCTCAACAATTTACCGACGTAATATGTCTTTATGTAAAATGACAGTTAAAACAGGGTTGCAATTATTTTTGCGTAACATTGCACGCAAATATACATGGGTTTTGGTCTAACATATTTTACTGCCATTGCAAATAATTTTTGCGTGTGTTTGTTGTTGTGCCGGCGCACCAAGAGGAAATATAAGCAATTCTTGCACCGTGCAAGGGTTTTGCAAGAGCAAGCGAATACCCCTATTTTTTCAATAAAATGCGAATATGGTTTTGCGAAGAAACATGAAAGCAATAATTGTATTTATGTTATTACACACGTACATACACACATATATATATGACACACAAAGTTTATTCTCCCTTGCTCTTCTAATGTGAATCATTCACAATACGTAACCAGCTGTCAAAATTACTTGAAGAAATTATTTTTTTTTTTTTTTGAGCAATTACTTAAGAGCTAGATACGGACCTTTAAATAAGTTTTGTACACTTTTTTTTGTTTGTATATACACCGTTTATGAATTTACGTTTGAATTTGTTTAAATATTTTTCACTTTTAGTTAGCCGACGACAACCGACAATAGTCGAGAAGCGAGACGCGCACGGGCAATTGAAAACCTAAAATTTTATTTACGAAAATACGACATGCACAAAAATTGTTATTATTATTTGTTAAACTTTTATCACGTATTGAGTCCCTACTCGGGCACCATGAAAAATTTCAGGCTTTTTTGAGAAAAATTAGTCACTTGAGAATGCGTGAAAACTAGACTGCCTGCAACGAAAAATATAAACGACCGATCGCGTTTGCTCTTCTTACACAATTGAATTGTTTCTTATAGAAATTTTATGATGTAACGGGACGCGTAAGTATGTATTTACAAAAAGGGGGAAGTAGAATACTTTTCGTTATATTATGGTAGAATATTATGGTGAGTATATAAAACAGTATTATTAGGGTGAGTATTTTATATAAACTAAACTTGAACATTTTAATTCAAATATTTAATATAAAATTAATGCATTTACATTAGTTAAGTATTATAACGGGTGATTTTTTTGAGGTTAGGATTTTCATGCATTAGTATTTGACAGATCACGTGGGATTTCAGACATGGTGTCAAAGAGAAAGATGCTCAGTATGCTTTGACATTTCATCATGAATAGACTTACTAACGAGCAACGCTTGCAAATCATTGAATTTTATTACCAAAATCAGTGTTCGGTTCGAAATGTGTTTATCGACAAATTTTGTTCAGCGATGAGGCTCATTTCTGGTTGAATGGCTACGTAAATAAGCAAAATTGCCGCATTTGGGGTGAAGAGCAACCAGAAGCCGTTCAAGAACTGCCCATGCATCCCGAAAAATGCACTGTTTGGTGTGGTTTGTACGCTGGTGGAATCATTGGACCGTATTTTTTCAAAGATGCTGTTGGACGCAACGTTACGGTGAATGGCGATCGCTATCGTTCGATGCTAACAAACTTTTTGTTGCCAAAAATGGAAGAACTGAACTTGGTTGACATGTGGTTTCAACAAGATGGCGCTACATGCCACACAGCTCGCGATTCTATGGCCATTTTGAGGGAAAACTTCGGACAACAATTCATCTCAAGAAATGGACCCGTAAGTTGGCCACCAAGATCATGCGATTTAACGCCTTTAGACTATTTTTTGTGGGGCTACGTCAAGTCTAAAGTCTACAGAAATAAGCCAGCAACTATTCCAGCTTTGGAAGACAACATTTCCGAAGAAATTCGGGCTATTCCGGCCGAAATGCTCGAAAAAGTTGCCCAAAATTGGACTTTCCGAATGGACCACCTAAGACGCAGCCGCGGTCAACATTTAAATGAAATTATCTTCAAAAAGTAAATGTCATGAACCAATCTAACGTTTCAAATAAAGAACCGATGAGATTTTGCAAATTTTATGCGTTTTTTTTTTTAAAAAAGTTATCAAGCTCTTAAAAAATCACCCTATATTTCAAAAATTTAGTATTTATGTTTAAAGGTTGTCGCTTGACGCAACGCTTGGTATACGGATTTCTAAGTAAAAAAAAATTACGAGTTCGAAGCTGGGGGTAACTGGACCACTGCCACGCCCACAAGTCGGCATTAACGGAAGACCTTTAAAGTGCCATATCTTAGCACTTAATTAAGTAATAAAATCAGACTCAGGACATCGCTGTAGCAATTAGCAACTGTGGAAAAAAAGTTTCGAAAAAGTGCACTTGGCCCCGCCCTCTAATAAGTTTAGCCAGAGAACTTAAAATGTAGAGAAGGTGCAGGTTCGATATCGAACATTTGTTAGAATTGAAGTACGGAATTCACCTCACAACCACAGAATTCTCGCTGTGAAATACAATACTAACATTGTTTACAGTTCTCTCACATACTCAACCAGCGAATATGAAGAGAAATAACATTAACACCATTATCATGTTTTCATGCTTCATGTTAGCTTTCAACCAGGGAATTCCCTTCATACGCAATGTACGAATGTAAGGAAATTCGTTCTGCCGTTTTATGATATGATTATAATTTTGTATGAATGCAAGCATTGTAATATTTATAGTTAATTTGGACTTGCATATTTAATAATTTTATTTGATTTTTATATAGTATACTTACTAATAAATATTTTTGTATTATATTTCTTACTAATAGAAATTATATTTATCACAACAATATACATAAGTATGTAAGTATTTATAAATCGATCTTCTATCATATTAATCGTATGTCTCTGCACACTCTCATATGAATGTATGTATTGTATACGCATGTGCGCGTTCAGAAATTCATGATGTTATCACTTATCAATATATATGTAAATGTGCGTGTTGATGCATTTATATATACTTATATGTACATACATATATGTAGGAATGGCTTACGGAAGAACGACACGTAGTGGACGTAACTACTGAGTACTTAAAACACAACTCTACTTACTTGACACACAGAATACTAACTTGACGAATTGAACAAAGCGTGCGCTTGACTAGAGACGAACAGGAGAGTTGAATTTTAAACCTTAATAAAGCAACATCAATTTGTATTCAACTAAGTTAATTAATATTAAAAACCCGTCTTTTATTTAAAACTTCCACATATATTTGTATACATTGCCGAACAAATAATGTTCAAGCATACAAACATACATATGATGCATGTACATAGGCTGCTATATATATTTCTGGACTAGGCAACACTAAGTGTTGCCAGATGCAATCTGACATTTCCATTGGAAAGTTTGACATTTTTTAGCATAACATCACTCAGAACGTTTTGTCATTTAATCGTGAAT
Source organism: Bactrocera dorsalis (assembly GCF_023373825.1). Lineage (NCBI taxonomy): Eukaryota > Metazoa > Arthropoda > Insecta > Diptera > Tephritidae > Bactrocera > Bactrocera dorsalis. Next base: position 19,336,637 of record NC_064303.1, on the reverse strand, counting down.
TGTTTTATTTACAGGGAATTAAAAAATTCATCTCGGCCAAAAAATGGAATTAACTCGTGAACATTTTCGTGCGATCATTTTTCACAACTTTCGACGTGGATTATCACGACAAGAGTGCATCGATGAACTAAAATCTTTGTATGGCTATGAAGCACCATCCTATAGCACTGTGAAAAACTACTACAACGAATTCAATCGTGGCCGACGCTCGCTCAAAGACGAATTCCGTGAAGGTCGTCCAAAAACAGCCGTTGTGCCAGAAAACATCGATGCCATACGTGAACTGATAATGCAAGACCGTCATGTAACATACCTTCAGATAGAGGCATGCCTAAGCATTTCTCCCACCAGCACACACTCGATATTGCATAAACACCTGGCCGTAAAAAAGGTTTGTTCTCGCTGAATCCCGCACAATTTGACAATCGCTCAAGAAAAGGTGCTTCAAAAGACGTTTATAAGATCGTCACAGGTGACGAATCATTGATCTATGCGTATGAGCCCGAAACAAAACAGTAATCGACCGTGTGGGTCTTCCAAGACGAGCCAAATCCAACGGACAAAAAAAAACATTTACATTTGCAAAAACAACAATTGTCTCAATTATCAGAAGCATCTTTAGTGAATATGACAACAAAAACGATTTCATTCATAAACGCAGGCGCATATTCTACAAGCGACATCGCTTCATTCATAAAACAAAAAACGTTGTAACATCTCCCCGAACATGCCTTTGCCGGAAAGCGTCTTTTCGCGACGTTGGCAAAAGCTAACAATCATAAATTGAACAACTTTCGGGTTTTTGTTCTAAGAAAGAAGTGAAGAAGTGGCAACATAGCTGTTGTCGATTTATATTTGTCAATTCTAAAATATTTTTCCGTGACTCGCAAAAAACTGCGTCAATATGTATTCACGCTCATACACATACATACATACATATTTATGCACATTTGTAGACGAAGCTGTTACAGCGGCAAGGGAAGCTGTGACAATCGGCGTTCCTTCGTTTGAGTTTTTCGGCACAGCTCCGATTTTCTACCAACAATACAATGTTGTGACGCTTTGTCGTCCCGACAGTGTTTCGATACATTAACTCTTTGACAAAACGTGAGCTTCGGCCATTGGTTGCCCGTGACAACGGAGATGCGTTCCTTATATAGCTCGTATTTGCTTTCGTAAATATACAGACAAATGTGCGAAGGAAATAATATACATATGTATGTATGTATTTATACCCCCTCGGGGATTTGACGGGATGAAGGGGCTCAGTAGATATAATGATCCAAAGAGCGATGCTGGCGGTAGCGTAGCTACCAGTAGGGCCACCCATGCCGGTAAGGTCGATGGTGAATATCGAAGCTAAAAGCAATCCACAATATATCAGCGTCTGTGACTATAAGTACGGCTGAAAGCGGACGTCTGTACTTGTATCAAGCGGTTCGCTATATAAATGTGTAAGGATGGAAAACAGTAAACCCTTCAGAAGGCAAGGGGAAACCATTGAAGTATGCTTCCCAGCATGTCATTTGACAATGATAGTACACTGTTCTTTTTCTCTGGCAACCAAACTAAAAATCATCGCAATGGTGTAGGCATTGTAGTTAAAGAAAACATTGCAAAATCTGTCATCGGATTTGTGCCGAAATCTGATAGATCAATGATGCTAAAGTTATTTGCAAAACCACTGAACCAGCCGTAATTAAAACAAGTAAGGAAGGGCTAAGTTCGGGTGACACCGAACATTTTATACTCTCGCATGATAAAGTGATAATCGAGATTTCATTATCCGTCATTTACATATTTTTTTATTTTGCTGTAAAATTAATTATAATTAAATCTTGAGAGATTTGCCGATATTTTCGGTGAAAAATTAGGTTAGGTTAGGTTAGGCACTGAGTTCTTCGTGTTCAATATCAGGGACCTTGAAAAGTTTATAGTCCAATCACGACAATTTTTCCACAAGGGAAGAAGGCGTGGTTGTGAACCGATTTCACCCATATTTCGTATATGTCATCAGGGTGTTAAGAAAATATTACATACCGAATTTCATCGAAATCGGTCGAGCGGTTCCTGAGATATGCTTTTTGGTCCATAAGTGGGCGACGCCACGCCCATTTTCAATTTTTAAAAAAAGTCTGGGTGCAGCTTCCTTCTGCCATTTTTTCCGTAAAATTTTGTGTTTCTGACGTTTTTTGTTAGTCGGTTAACGCACTTTTAGTGATTTTCAACATAACCTTTGTATGGGAGGTGGGCGTGGTTATTATCCGATTTCTTCCATTTTTGAACTGTATATGGAAATACCTGAAGGAAACGACTCTGTAGAGTTTGGTTGACATAGCTATAGTAGTTTCCGAGATATGTACAAAAAACTTAGTAGGGGGCGGGGCCACGCCCACTTTTCCAAAAGAATTACTTCCAAATATGCTCCTCCCTAATGCGATCCTTTGTGCCAAATTTCATTTTAATATCTTTATTTATGGCTTAGTTATGACACTTTATAGGTTTTCGGTTTCCGCCATCTTGTGGGCGTGGCAGTGGGCCGATTTTGCCCATCTTCGAACTTAACCTTCTTATGGAGCCAAGAAATACGTGTACCAAGTTTCATCATGATATCTCTATTTTTACTCAAGTTACAGCTTGCACGGACGGACGGACATACGGACGGACGGACAGACAGACATCCGGATTTCAACTCTACTCGTCACCCTGATCACTTTGGTATATATAACCCTATATCTGACTCTTTTAGTTTTAGGACTTACAAACAACCGTTATGTGAACAAAACTATAATACTCTCTTTAGCAACTTTGTTGCGAGAGTATAAAAAGTAAGCCTAAAATCTTGATAAGTTGGGAGACGAAAGTGTGAAACGCCTATTTGAAAGTAAAATTAAAGAAAAAACAAGTAAGGAAGGGCTAAGTTCGGGTGTAACCGAACATTTTATACTCTCGCAGTGATAATCGAGATTTCATTATCCGTCATTTACCTATCATCATTGGTCCCTAATGTATATATTATACAGAGAAGGCATCAGATGGAATTCAAAATAGCGTTATATTGGAAGAAGGCGTGGTTGTGAACCGATTTCACCCATATTTCGTACATGTCATCAAGGTGTTAAGAAAATATTATATATCGAATTTTATTGAAATCGGTCGAGTAGTTCCTGAGATATGGTTTTTGGTCCATAAGTGGGCGACGCCACGCCCATTTTCAGTTTTTAAAAAAGTCTGGGCGCAACGTCCTTCTGCCATCTCTTCCGTAAAATTTAGTGCTTCTGACATTTTTTGTTAGTCGGTTAACGCACTTTTAGTGATTTTCAACATAACCTTTGTATGGGAGGTGGGCGTGGTTAATATCCGATTTCTTCCATTTTTGAACTGTATATGGAAATGCCTGAAGGAAACGACTGTATAGAGTTTATAGTAGTTTCCGAGATATGTACAAACAACTTAGTAGCTTTCCAAAAAAATTACGTCCAAATATGCCCCTCCCTAATGCGATCCTTTGTGCCAAATTTCACTTTAATATCTTTATTTATGGCTTAGTTATGACACTTTATAGGTTTTCGGTTTCCGCCATTTTGTGGGCTTGGCAGTGAACCGATTTTGCCCATCTTCGAACTTAACCTTCTTATGAAGCCAAGAGATACGTGTACCAAGTTTCATCATGATATCTCAATTCCGGACATCCGGATTTCAACTCTACTCGTCACCCTGATCACTTTTGTATATTTAACCCTATATCTGACTCTTTGAGTTTTGGGACTTACAAACAACCGTTATGTAAACAAAACTATAATACTCTCCTTAGCAACTTTGTTGCGAGAATGTAATAAATGATATCCCATCAGGAAGGGCAGAAAGTATATGGAGCGACTTAAAAGAGAATACTTTCTTTTCAAAAAATTCACGAAAATCGCTTAATTTTTCATGCACTACACTATTACACTATTATAGCTCCTTAAGCCATTATTCCAGCAAAGTTTTATCCTGTTACTTTAATTGCTTTTTATGTGTATTATACTGGAAAGTGAAGGAATCAAATGGAATTAAACTGTATGTGTATTTATATGTGAAGTAGGCGTGGTTGTTGTCCGATTTCGCCCATTTTTATAGTACATAAGAATCTTGTTTTTGATTGAAATCGGTCAGTTGAGCCCCAAGATAAGTGGTGTCACCGAAAAGTGGGCGGTATATTAAAGCAAACAGAGATCGGGCCACGACCAGTTTTTCAAAAATTTTAGTTCTTAAATTAGTTCTATCTATTAGTTTTGTATTTAGTTATGGTACTTTATACAAATGTAAAAAGTAGTAAATAGTAAATATCTCCGTTACCTCAGTAGGTGCCCTCATTACTTGTTTTACCTAAATTTTGATCAGCACCTGACAGCACTATTCCTCAATGCACCTTTCAAGACCATTCATAAAATATCCCATTGCACTCGAACTTACGCTTTCTTTCTAGTTAAATTATTTAGGTAAATACGTTTTGCAGAATTATATAAACAGATATCGTTGCGTATTTTTTAATTAATTATACAAGAAAATTCATGAAATATAATAAAATGGAATTGAAGAGTTTGTTCGATCATCATTGCTTGATAAGTAGGTTGGCCAAGATTATCTCCATCTTTCTCTTAGTAGCAACATTTTGAATAACTCTTTGTGTCACAGTAGAATCGGAATTTCACGCAGTAACTGCAATTAAATGGAACATATTTGTAATTTCATATATATGAATATATATTTGTGATAAATCTTACCATTCTGCAACCAATTGCTAGACCACAAACCAACAGTGACAAATTTAAACAATGTCGTCAGCCAAACGATTCATCTCAACTTGTCCCATAACATACATTCTGCTGTTAATTTTTAGCATATCGGTATTCCTCTCTACACCCACTTTATGTGGCATGGCGTAACGTAATTTGTCCCAAAATCTGATGTCTTGCCAATCCAGATATGTATTCATATCCAAATATGCCTTTAGCTCTCTATCCAGTAACTCACTTTTCGAGATTTCTCCATATTTAATAATTATTATGCGCGCACGACCCTCGTTCAACGAGCACTGATGCGCTGTGCGAAACTCCATGCGCGCCCAATCCGACTCGATGAAGTGCTGCGAGAGCACAATGATCGTCCGACGCGACTGTTCCACCGATTCGATGATTTGTTCAGGTATATAAGCGCCAGCCAGCCAATTGCGTTCGTGCGTGCATACACGAAATGGTGGTTCGCACTGTTCGAGTTGCGGCAGCAATGTATGGTTGACGAAGTCAGCATCCTGGTGTGCATACGAAATAAAGGCATCGAATGTTTTATGCCTATCCAGCTCACATTCGCGAATGCAACATCTCAATATGTTGTGGTTATATAACCAGACTTCCACTTCTAATTTATATTTATAGAAGAGTGAGATAATGCAAAGAAAAATAATAATGGTTAACGCTACACTAAACAGAGTTGTATTCAAGTACTGATAATATTCAACAGTGGCAGGAGTTGAACACAATTCTCTCACATTTGCCATTAGGAGTGTATCGTTCGGCTGATTAACACAGAGTAACTGGTCGGCATCGGGTATGCGTGTCCGATGTGTACGTATGGTGTACAGCAGTTGAAGCGTGGAACAGTTGCAAAACCAAGGATTTTCACTTAGATAGAGAAATTTTAGTTTTGTGCTGTCATTGAGGTATGTACGCGAAAATTCATCATTTAAGGAATTTAAGCGATTATTTCGTAGATCCAAAACCGTCAAATTGGTTGGCAGTTGACTCATATTTATGCTCGTGATTTTATTGTACGACGCGTTGAGTTGCGAAACGTTACCATAGCCGAAGGTGGTGTTTAGCGGCAATACAATGAAATTGTTATTGCTTAAATCGAGTACCGAACTCTTGAGTCCAACTTGCTCGGGGCGAGGGAGCTCTTCGATATGTTGCGCACCATTGCAACTGATGTGCACAAATTCAAATTGTGTGTAACAATTGCATTTGCTGGGGCACATTACTGGTTCCCAAGCACACAGTTCTTTACGTTCCAGCTGCGCGAGATCCTTTACTAGTTTGGTTGATGTCTGAACGCACTGCAAACCATTGAACAGCGAACGACAGTTTTCACTGTAAATCCAAGCCAATTTACAATCGCACACGATCGGATTACCAGTCATTTTGATTTCGGGCGCACAATCGGCAGTTGCACTGAAGAAATTTTGTAAAGCAAAAATGTTTTCAATCCGATTGTGCTCTAGGTTTATTTCAAAAGGGCATGAAATGTTCGCTGCTACAAGCCAATCCAAAGTGATTTCGCGCAGACGATTGCCACTTAAATTGATTACTGTTGAATTAATCCTGCCACCTTCGTAGTTTTCTGGTTGCAACTTGGTAATATAATTAAGACCGTTGGCTAAAACCAAACTCATGCGCTTGTGGCTGTATCGAAAATTTGTTAGTAAACTTGGCGTTCTATTGACGGCAGTCTCGGTGCTCCAAATACTTTGCAGGTGATTCTGACTCACATCTAGCCTATGTAGATAATGCAACGGTTTCAGATTTTCTATAAGATTTGTGGTGTCGTGCAGTTGATTACCACCAAGTATCAGCTGCCATAGCCAAGGAGTGTGATCGAAAATGTGTGGCGGTAAATATTCCAATAAATTGTGACTCAGATCCAGTACGAGAAGTTGAGGCTGATATTCAAACAGACTTTCGGGCAATTCCCGGATTTCATTACGGCTCAAATTCAGACAATTCAATTGCGTTAGCCCTGCAAAGTTGTTGGCGCCCAACATTCTCATATTGTTTCCGGCTAAGTCAAGCTGTCTGAGCGCAGTTAGGTTCTTAAAGTGTGTTTGCGTCAAGTTTTGCAGCGATAAGTACTGACTTCGTAGGCTGTGTACGCTAAGCTTAAGCGTTTCCAGTTTGTTCAGCGTAGAAAATGTGTCAGCTGGTATGCTTATAACATCTGCTTCCCGGATTTCATTATGATTTGATTTAATATTCAATTGTAAGTGAACTATATTCATGACTGACCCATAATATTCCATTGTTCCTGCATCAAGGTCATTGTTATTTATTAGAATTATTTTATTCAGCTCATGCATTTCTACTATAATTTCCTGCACATCGCCATTCATATAGATTTCGTGTGTAAAATTCTTGCAATCTATCACATTTAAATAACGTGTTTTAAAAAAAATTGACTGAAATTTGTGATCGAGTAGAAAATTTATATTAATTTCTGAGAATATGGAACACAATACAACCAGATTCCGTAAGTTTGAAGAAAATTCGATGTAAATATAATTGAGTCCGTCGTCAATATTACAAATAAAATCACTATTTTCAGAACAATCACAAGTAATCTCCTCATCGCTATAGCAATCGGGAGGCCAAGTGGAGATTGATTCAAAAGTAGTTTTGATAAACTTCATTTCGGTATTTTGCGCCAACAGAAATTTGTTTTTTATGATCAGTTGACTTAGTATATAGGCGAATATTACACACAATTTGCGTACTTTTAGTTTGTTCTTATTTATTAATTTTCTGTTATTGTTCTTATATTTCCTCTACAATAAATCGGGTTTGCAGACCAAGTTACTTGCACTTACTGAAATACTAAAATATAATATCGAATTCAGACGCTTTAATAAGCTTAAATTGTGTTTTAATTCCTTATCAAGCAAGCACTTATCTCTATGCACTCGCCCTTGTGCGATAATTTGTTTGTTGCTCTAGTAATATAAGAAGAATTTACTCTCTCGTAAGGTGGTGGATATTTTTGGTTAAAAACTTTTTAAAAAGTTGCCATGACCCTTTAAAGCTACATTAAACACCAGTCAAATCGCTAAAAATTAAGATAGAATTTTATTAGAATGATTTCAATATAATACAAATATTTGAGATACAAATCATGAATGTTATAAAATAACTAGCTAACGACGTTTCCCAATAAATGTTATTCTTAGAAAATATTTATTTTTAAAATCAAAATTTCAGAAGATCAGCCATATGCGTTTTGCAAACTGAAACTTCAGTAAAATTTTCGATGAAACTTGGTGAAAAATCTCAAACGTTTTTGAGAAAAATTACTTGAGAATGTGTGAAAACTAAATTGCCTGCGCCTGAGCGGGAATGAGCGGAGCCACTCTTAAGTGGTACCTTAGATTCCTGTAGGACGGCATGACACCAGAGGCAGCTGAAAAGCGGGCTCTGAGTAGGAGCAGTGCGAGCAACCCCTCTCCTAATAACGCACAACGCACAGGTGCAAATGGTGGATCGGCGGCAACTATACGCAGAAATCGAAGGCGTCGCCGAGCTCACGCAGCCTCGCTGGAGGGACGGAGCGAAGCAAGGCCGGCGCCCCAAGAGGCACCTAGAATGGAAAAATGGAAGAGTGGCCAAATAACGCCTCAGGAGCCACCTAGACCAAAGGGGGTAAGAGAAGACAAACCACAGGAGGCCAGTGGAAAGCGCTCCAACCTTAACCAGCAAGCGATGAGAACCGCAAGCCGCAAATACTCAGAGGCTGTGAGCAGCATCCAGATGGCAGTGTTGCCCCGCAACTACCCGGCGGAGGCCCTGGGGTCCGAACAATTGACGGCTCTCCAGAACTGCATTGTAGATGCCCTATCTGTCGGCGAAGGCTTCACCGGCGGGTGACGAAATTCCACAACTACACAGCATGGTGGCTTTCTTCCCTAGAAGTGCAGACAAAAGCTACGACATCGCGCTCAATCTGGTGAGAAACCAGAATGAAGGTTTAAGTACCTCGGCGTGGAAGGTCGTAGCAAGCAGTGTTGAGGGTTCTGGGTGGAACCTCAACATCACGATGGACGATGAATCCTATAAGTACATCAGGCAGAAGGGATTCAGGTTGAATTTTCGCTTCGGCAAGATCGTTGTGAGGCCATGGAGGCAAAAGGCCACGTCAACAAGCCAAGGAACTACGACGGGGATGACCGAAGCACCGGCTCCACCCGTACCCCGCCCAGCAGAGCATGAGGCGACTGCGTCTGTGGTTTCGGGAGAGCAAAACGAGTCCCCCAACGAACCCATCCCGGCTGGAGAGGTTGAGACCCCTGCCGCGGATGTAGACAGTAGCAACGAGCCCCCCAACAAGCAAGGAGGCACGCTGCCATCAACCCAAGAGCTTCTGGAAGGGCTGGAGATGCAGGTTGATAAAGAGATCGTGGACGAAGGCCTGTCTCTCACCGAAGCCATATTATAAGCTCCAGAACCGGCATAGAAGTAGCTCAGGTGAACCTGCATCACGCATCGGCAGCCTCGGCGGTCATCGTAAGGAGATTCATCTCGGATAACCTGGGCATCCTTCTAATCCAGGAACCTTGGGTTTTCAGAGGAGAGGTAAGAGGCCTCAACACGAGAAAGAGAAAGGTAATCTGTGATCTCTCTAGCGGGCTGATCTCATAGTGGCGGGTGTCAAGAGAGCCCTCACTGTCAGATCACATAATCTTCGTTTCGTTCTGGGAGTGGTAGTCGGAGACCGACCTCCGACTCGTACCCCGCGAAATACGAACTGGGGTACTTTCAGATAAACTCTAAATAATAATATAATCATAAGTGTAGTGAGGCAGGCGGATGGTAGGTCCACCGCAGATGGACTGGAGAGCAGACTGAGGGCCATAAACCAGTCCATTGTGGACGCCTATCATTGTGCCTGTTCATTGAAAGCGACCACCAGCAAACAAAGCTGCCCCTGGTGGTCCAGTAAACTCTGGGCCCTCAGACTTAAGGTGCGCAGGCTGTTCAACAAAGCCAAGCGCACAGGCAGCTGGGAGGACTACAAACCGCACCTAACAGTCTACAACCTCCTCGACCCCGGAGGCAGCTAGACTGCATAAGGCGTTGTCGAAGGGTAAGACGGACGCAGTATTACCCCTAAAAAGACAAGACGGGACTTATGCGACAAGCGCGGAGGAGAGGGCAGAAACACTCCTACAAACGCACTTCCCGGGGACAGTTCAAGCGGACCTAATTCCACCCTCGATCACGCGTAGGTCGGATCGCTCAGACTGGTTGACTACAAGGAAGTTGTTCACTGCAGACTTAGTCGGGTAGGCACTGGCCTCCTTTTCGAGCTACAAGTCACCGGGAGTGGACGGCGTCTTCCCGGCTCTCTTGCAGCAGGGTATGGATATCCTCCTACCACACCCGCTAGGGCTGATGAGAGACAGCCTGGCGTTATCGTGTATCTCTGAACCATAGAGAACTGCAAAAGTAATTTTCATCCCCAAGATAGGGAAGAGAGACTATTCGCTAGCCAAACCGTTCCGGCCTATAAGTCTCACATCCTTTATGCTGAAAGGGATGGGAAAAGTACTAGACAATCATATTAGATCGGAAGCGCTAAGGATCGCACCCCTACATGCCAGACAACACGCGTTCAGAGCGAATAGATCCACGAACACTGCTCTGCAACTCACGTCTGAGCTGCAGGATTCGCTTGAAAATGGCGAGGTTGCGATCTGCGCCTTCCTTGATATTGAGGGTGCCTTTGATAATGCGTCCCACACTAGCGTGATCAAGGCACTCGAGAGAAGGAACGTCAACCCCACGATACGCAGATGGATAGAAGCCCTTCTGAGCACGAGGGTTGCAGAAACATCATTGGAGATAGCAAGATTCGTCTTGGCACCACGAGGGGCTGCCCACAGGGTGGAGTACTGTCCCCTCTGCTATGGAGACTGATAGCAGACGAACTACTCGAGCTGCTCACCAGCAATGGAATCCGCTGTCAGTGTTACGCGGACGACATTGTCATAATGGCGAGAGGCAGATTTGAGAACACTCTCTGTGACATTGTTCAAAGGGGCCTAAGCTTGGCGAAAGGATGGTGCGGCTAAACGGTAGGGCTAAACATCAACCCAGCAAAAACCACCGTGATCCCACTCACTAGGCGGAGATCTCTTCCGGGCCTGAGGTCCCTAACAATTGGAGGCACAGAGGTGGAAATGTCAAAGGAGGTCAAATTCCTTGGTTGCTCCTTAGACTCAACGTTGAGATGGAGCAGGCATTTGCTTAACGTTGTCCAAAGCAACTAGAGCGCTCATGATATGCAGACGCCTGGCCGGCAGATCATGGGGATGCAAGCCAAATATCATTAGATGGCTGTATACCATGATAGTAAGGCCTATCGTCACCTATGGAGCGGTTGCCTGGGCCAACAAAGCAGCACAGTCCTCTGTGATTCAGAGACTATCAAAGCTGCAGAGACTTGCATGTGTCTGTGCTTCGGGGGCAATGCGCACATGCCCCACGGTGGCACTGGAAGTCATACTAGAGCTCACACCGCTGCATCAGGTGATCAAGCTAGCAGCAAAGCACACCATGCTGCTAATGTCAGCAGAAGGCTGTGGAAGAGGGAAGATAGTGTCCTCTAAACAGATGGACGCTCTAGCGGAAAGCACACCGCTGGCCCTCCTCCCAAGAGACGGCACATCGAAGAAAATAAATCTCAAGAAGAACTTCAAAGTAACTCTAGGCAGCAAGACGTAGTAGAATGATTCCACTCTGGAAAAGCTGCTGGAGGACAGTACCATTCAGTGGTACACTGATGGCTCAAAAACATCGGAAGGCATTGGGGCAGGTATTGCGGGTCCGCATACTAAGCTGTCCATTCCTATGGGCTGCTTCCCAAGCATGTTCCAGGCTGAAGTTTTTGCCATTAGTCAGTGCGCCGAAGTTAACCTCAGCCGCAACTATCGCAACCAGCGCATAGCTATCCTCAGCGATAGTCAAGCGGCACTAAAAGCGATCTTGTCATACGAGACCAAATCGCTTTTAGTCGAGGAATGCATAGAAAGGCTAAACCGCCTATCCTTGTGCAACCGGGTGCACCTGATTTGGGAACCATGGCACAAGGGAGTAGAAGGAAACGAGAAGGCCGACGAACTGGCACGCAAGGCGGCAGCGTCCAAGATATTGGGACCAGAGTCGTATATAGCAGTAGGACCCCACACTCTTAAGGAGCTGTTTCGCATGGAGGAGAGAGAGGATAGGGAGCGGCACTGGCGGCAGGTAGCAAGTATGCGTCACGCCAAGCTGCTTCTAGGAGGATATAACCTCTCCAGGTTCAAAGAATTAATGAACCTTCCCCGTGAGAAATTCCGTCTCCTAGTCGCAGTCTACACAGGACACTGTAAGCTCAGGAAGCACCTGTCCAACATGGGCATGGTCTCCTGTGCTAACTGCCGGTTCTGCGACCTCGAGCTGGAAACAGCAGCACACCTAATCCTGGATTGCACAGCAATCTGTGGAAAAAGGTTCACGGCCCTGTATTCTGTTTATATCAGCAGGGATCACATCACCTCAACGGCGCCCGGCAAACTACTGGAACTGTTCAGGCTGCTGGCGCTCTGGGAGGTCATGTGATATGGGGGAAGGCACAATAGACCCTAAGTGCAGAACCTCAATTAATATTCTATTCTATTCCAGTACCTACTGCTGCGGTGTTGTGTTGTCTTCGTGTTTGATGACGGGATCGCCGGCCGCAGATTCCGCTCCGGATGTAGCCATTTGTTGCGCTGCTGAAGGCTCGTGGGATATGTTTGGACCACTGCTGCCAAAACTGTTCTTGAGAAAACGATTAAGGTTCGCTGACACTTGAGCTGGTGGCAGTGCCCGAAGCGGGCAACCGATCAGTAGTTGTGCTGGAGGTAGGGCTTCTCCGTCGTTCGTGTCCTGGCTCAAGGGTGCTAGTGGACGCGAATAGAGAATGGCTTCCACTTCGGTTAGTACTGTTGACAGCTGTTCTGCGGTGAGAAGAGCATTGTCGAGTGCGCCAACTACTAGATGTTTGGCGGATTTCATCGCGGCCTCCCATAATGCGTCGAAGTGAAGTGCCCCTGAACCATTCTTCTGCAGCGAATGCCTTCACTACTGAGCTACAAATGCCTCCTTCACCCCGTGCAGCTTGCGGTCGGCGCCGACGAAGTTGAATTTTTTCTGCGGAATCCCTCGGCGACTAGTGAACCCCTTTAGGGCGAAAATATGTAAATGAATTAGTCGATAAGTCAGAAACTAATTCGAAGTAAAGGCCCACAAAAACTGCGATATAAGTTTTCACGGGTGGTCGACCAAAAATCTACGCTAAATATAAGGAAAGGGCGTAGCGCTCGAAGTCTTTCAACTAGCAAGTTTCCCAGTATTTGGGTTTACAGCTTCGGCTTGTAATGAAAGCAGTGTGTGCTTTCATCTCCTACTCGGATTAATTTGGATGAAAGCGACATATCCGAGTACTCATGCAAGAACGGATTGAGGTTTTGCAAGGTTGCGGATAGCGTGGTGCCCTAAGTCAGTTTTTGGATTTCCTTCGCAAATTCCGAATCATCGGAACAATTTTCAAAAAGTGTAATACGTTAGATGTCAGATCCCAACCCTGGTCGTCGGAACCATTGTAGTAAATATGCGACCACACGAAGCAATTTCTGATTATGTTTGGTTTATCTTTCACATTTATAGTTAGTGTAAAATTAGTTTTCTTCTTCTCTAATGCTTCGTAAACCGCCAAAACCTATCGAATTATTCAATTCGTCCACGTTACAACCCCGCTATACTTGATCCGCAAGATTTTGTTTTATTGGCACATGCCGTCAATGCGATTTGTCAATCAACTCTAATTGCGCCGAAGCTTTGTGGTGAGGAAGGATGTGTTTTCATTCAATATAAAACTATTTCAGAATCTGCCCAAAGTGTAATTTTTTCGAAATGTCGATTCAACATAGCCGCAACCCTTGACCATAATTCTGAAAGAAGTTGTGCTGCCGAGACCTCAAGACGCGGAAGAGATTTGGTCTTCTGCGGACCCCACTAGACTTTGCAGTAAGCAGCCTACATTTAATACCACTAGTAGATTAGCTTCGTATATATATTCAGCATCCGCACGCCCTTATTGAAGCCATGTATTTGGCAGATGGTACTCGACTATACGTTTATGTAACGAGAAATGATAATTGTTGAAAGCTGCATTGGGTTGGGTTTAAAATTCTGCCAACTGGTGTCGAGGCTCAATGAAATTGACTCATCCCAATCTAGTTTTTGAATCCAAAGCTCTTGCAATAAGATTTTTTCTTTGGTACCTAGTAGGGCTAATAATCCAAGAGGATCGAAAAGGTGAAGAGAAACTGACAATATGTTTCGTTTAGTGGCTCGCAGATCACAAAAATTGTCATCTAAAACGAAGTCGAAACAAATCCTCTTTCGGCAACCAATGGATTCCCAACAATTTAGTGGAATTTTTGTCATTGAAGCTTAATGACTGTTCAGTGCCATTTCCTTAAGGTGAATCCGGCCGAGTTTAACATTTTAATTACCTCACTTCTCAAAAGATCTAGAGACTCGAAATTATCGGATCTTGTTAATAAATCATCAACATAAAAGTCTCTCTTAATGGCCAATGAACCGAGTGGATATTTCATTGTTTTGGCATCACTGAGCATTTGCAAACACCGTGTTACGAGAAACGGTGCAGGCGCAGTGCCCTAAGCTACGGTGTAAAATCGAAAAATTTGTATTTGCGCTGAAGGAGCACTCTCCACACAATAGGTTGACAATTTCTATCTTCTTCATGCATAATTATTTGGCGATACATTTTAGTAATGTCCGATGTTAGTACACACTTATGTATGTAAGCGAAAACGAGCGAGCGTTGAGTATAACTCTCCTTGGATGGTTGGACCTACCATCAAAAGTTCATTCAATGCTATTTGAGTTGAAGATCGACTCGAAGCATTAAAGACAGCATGTAATTTAATATTGAAGTAGCGTGGCTCACTCGGGATCTTAGTGCTCGTTGGACTCATGTAGCACAATGTTATATATTCATTCATAAACTCCATATACATTTTACGAAGTTCTGGATCCTTCAATGCTTTCCTCTTCAGGGCCTGAAACCGCCGAACTGCGGTTTCATAGGAGTGACCGTGTAACTTGCGGTCAGATTTAAAGGGCATTCTGACTTGAAGCCGTCCTGAAGGCAATACTTCAGTTGTGTTAACGAAAAATTGTTCACACTATTTTGTTCTGGTGTGAACTTGTTGCCATTTATTTCTAAAGGAAGTTCCTCCAGAGCTCAGAACTTTCGGACTACTGAATCTTTAGACGATAAGTGTGCAGTTGTTGTTGGTTGCTGATGAAATTCCACAGTAAAGGAAACGGGATACTGGTGCAGTAACGTAAGATGGGATCGATTGCACACACGACATCGATCCGCTCTGCACTTGGAGACCGTATGTCCCTTACGCAAACAATTTATGCATACGAAGCCCCAATTTGACATACTCAAATCTCTGTTGCACAGAGAAGGTTTTAAAGGTGTAGTAGTCCTTTGATTTACCTTGCTGACAAAGAGGCTGCTTTGTATTTGCAGCTACTAACGACGGTTTGGTTCTTTCCGATTTAGTTCCTGTCATATGACTCGTGCTGATTGCAGCTTCTCGAACATGACGCTCCTTCTGCTGATAATTGCTGAAATCTTCTATTCAGAGTGGCTTCACAATGGTAGCTTGTCGTAACCCAGCTGCTCCTCCCACTTTGATCGCGTGGCAAAGTCAACTTTTGTTATGACCATGTGTATGATTGAGCTGTTTGAGGAGTGTCTGGCGTTACTGTCCCTGGCGGCGACAGTATTTATTATAAGACGTGTATTGGTGCCGGCCACAGCGGAATAGCAGGTAAATGCAAAGCTGATGAGCTAGCAAGGAAAGGCACCCTGGAGTCGCTTTCTGTAGAATGGGAACGGGTTGGTGCTCCTGTGTCCTCTTGTGTTCTACTACTGAATAGTTGGGCCTCGCGGATGCTTGGTCAATGCTGGGCCAGCATTGGTACTTGCGCGGTCGCGAAAGCATTCTGGCCCAAGATAGATCGTAGGAGATCTAGCGATCTCTTTGCCCTCTGTAAGGCTAGCCTCTCTTTAATAGTGGGGCCCTTGACGGGTCACTGCCCTATTGGCACACATGCTGTAAGACTGGAAATCTTACCGGACGCCGTATGCAGAAGCTGCTTGGAAGAAGATATGGCAGAAACTAGCCAGCACTTCCTTCTTGACTGCCCGTATTTGGGAGGTCAAGACTTAGATACTTGGGGGCACATACCTTCAGATATCCTACCGGTGGGTGTAGATATTAAGCGCCTTTGCAAATTTGTATTGACAACTAAGCGTTTTGCCGATCTGTAAGTACGAACACAGGAGTTCTATTTTCTATGGCATCACAAAGGACTACATCTATTAGGCCACGTGCGATCTTTGATCAGTCATCTAACCTAACCTAACCTATGTGTATGATTATCGCAATTGTAATTGATTTCTCATCGCCCAGCGATAGCAATGGGTCATACGCAACCGACACTTCATAGATCCTCGCTCGCAATGAGGGTGCCGATGGCTTTTGTATATGTAGTTGGCAACTCAAAAAGATTCGAAATTATATTGAAAAATATCAACAATTTATTATCGTAAACTTTTTTGAGACTTGCCAACGCCTTCGGATAATTTTCATCCGACATTTGAAACGCTTTTACCGTACCCAAAGCCTCTCCAGATAGACAATTAACCAGATGGTTAAATTTTTCAATATATCAGATATTTGGATCATTGTGAACCAAACTCTCAAACAACTAATGAATTGTTGGGCATTCCTCCAAATAGGTTTCATCGAATAGCGCTGGTGAATCCAGCTGATTCAGAAATAACGATCACAATCAAAGTCTACATATTTTTCATAAATTTTCTCAAATTTAGATGCACTTATATTAAAAGCCTTTTTCCCGGCTCATACATACTTGTATGTATGTATATGCACTAAATATATTTTTTTCACATTGAATTATTATTTTCTCTACTGACCCTTTTTCCAAATATTATTGCAGTCACAAAGTGTTCACAAATATTAAACGAAACACAATTCGAAGAGATTTAAATATTTATTTTAAATAATTTTGCATAAATATGCTAATTCTTTTCACGACGCGTGTCTAACCGAAATTTTTTTTCTTCGAATTCAATTTGTTACAACGAGTAAGCAAACGTCAAATTCACGGTATCATGCTGTAGGCTTTCACATCCATCGTTCTCACTACGCGGTGACAGCTAAACAATTTGTTTGTCTTATTTTGCTTTGTTTTTGCCTAACATCTGTTGAGTAAAGCGTATATAATATAAAACAAACAAAATACACAATCCGTGGGATTCTGCAACGTGAGACAGTCTCAAGTCTCTAAATTTAAGATTTTTAGTTAGAGACAATTTTTGAGACTTGAGACGATTTTGCTATTCTGTAAGTGACAGTCACAAAATCTATTACATTTCATCATTCAGAGATGTTTTTACACTTGAATGAAAATAAGTATCGACAGCAAATATTAAATTTTCTTTAACATAGTCAAAAAACATAATTACCAATAAAAATGTAAATATATGTTCACCTTGTTTCATAATATTTACGAAATTTATGTAAAATTTATTTATTTTTAACCTTTTCGTGTTTGAGCTGTTTACAACATATAAAAAAAACGACAATCGATTAATATCTATGATAACCTCTATTCAGTATATTCAAAATAGCAGACAAGAGCTCTTTTTAGTTTTGTGGCCCGCTAACTATCAGGTCTCAAATTTGAGGCAATGTTTTGAGACTAACGCTAGAGACTGTTTAGTGAATAGTAACTAGTCACAAATTGAGACTTTACCTCAAAATGTCTCAAATAGAGACTAGAGACTGGTTACAGAATCCCGCTAAATATCTTACTCATTTTCAAGATTTGTGAGGAAGTGTTACTGACAAGTAAAAATTGCGTAAAAGTATTGGAGCTTCGGTCACGCAAATTTAGCTGAGTACACTCTGTGAATCTTTTCACTTGCACAGCAATAATTTGTAATAAAACTTTTTGTAAACTTAAGCTTAGTATCCAGCTCTCAAGAAGTGTAAAAACTTCATACAAAAAACGCTTAAGAAGTGGTCAATTTTCTTGTGCTAGTATGCAGCTCTACAGAAATCTAGTACTAATTTTTAATACGTTTTTTCAATAAAATGCGAATACGGCAAACCTGGTTTTGCGAAGAAACATGAAACCAACAACTGTTTCTTGAAGGAAATTCAAAGTAATCGTTAAATTCATCTTAGTTAAAATCATTATTATGAAGCATATTTCATTCTGAAATGTTGTATAAAACTTACCAATCATCGACAACATTCCTTAAATCGCAAGGAAAATATTTATGTTACTACACACGTACATACATACATAAATACATAGATATATGTATATGACACACAAAGTTTATTTTCTTTGTTTATTCTCTCTCGCTCTTCTAATGTGGATCATTCACAATGCGTAACCAGCTGACAAAATTACTTGAAGAAAATATGTATTTTTTTTGAGCAATTTCTTAAGGGCTGGATACGGACCTTTAAATATGTTTTGTACACTTTTTTTTTTTGTTTGTATATACCCTGTTTATGAATTTACGTTTGAATTTATTTAAATATTATTCACTTTTAGTTAGCCGACGACAACCGACAATAGTCGAGAAGCGAGACGCGAGACGCGCACAGGCAATTGAAACCGAAAATTTTATTTACGAAAATACGATATGCACAAAAATTGTTATTATTATTTGTTAAACTTTTATCGCGCATTGAGTCCCTACTCGGGCGCCATGAAAAATTTCAGGCTTTTTTGAGAAAAATTAGTCACTTGAGAATGCGTGAAAACTAGATTGCCTGCACCGAAAAATATAAACGACCGATCGCGTTTGCTCTTCTTACACAATTGAATTGTTCATTATAGAAATTTTATGATCTAACGGGACGCGTAAGTATGTATTTACAAAAAGGGGTAAATAGAATACATTTCGTTACATTATAGTAGAAAGTTATGGTGAGTATATAAAACAATATTATTAGGGTGAGTATTTGATATACGCTAAACTTTAACATTTTAACTCAAATATTTAATATAAAATTAATGCATTTACATTAGTTAAGTATTATACTTCCAAAATTTAGTATTTATGTTTAAAGGATGTCGCTTGACGCTTGGTATACGGAATTCTAAGTACAAAAAAATTACGAGTTCGAAGCTGGGGGTAACTGGACCACTGCCACGCCCACAAATCGGCATTAACGGAAAAAGTTTAAAGTGCCATATCTTAGCACTTAATTAAGTAATAAAATCAGACACAGGACATCGCTGTAGCCATTGGCAACTGTGGGAAAAAAGTTTCGAAAAAGTGGACTTGGCCCCGCCCTCTAATAAGTTTAGGCAGAGAACTTAAAACATAGAGAAGGTGCAGGTTCTATATCGAACATTTGTTAGAATTGAAGTACGGAATTCACCTCACAACCACAGAATTCACGCTGTGAAATACAATATTAACATTGTTTACAGTTCTCTCACATACTCAATCACTGAATATGAAGAGAAATAACATTAACACCATTATCATGTTTTCATGCTTCATGTTAGCTTACAACCAGGGAATTCCCTTCATACGCAATGTACGAATGTAAGGAAATTCGTTTTGCCGTTTTATGATATAATTTTGTATGAATGCAAGTATTGTAATATTTTTAGTCAATTTGGACTTGCATATTTAATAACATTATTTGATTTTTATATAGTATACTTACTAATAAATGTTTTTGTATTATACTCGTACATATTTCTTACTAATAGAAATTATATTTATCACAACAATTTACATACATACATATGTACTTATAAATATGTACATCTTCTATCATATTATTCGTATGTCTCTGCATATGCTCATATGAATGTATGTATTGTATACGCATGTGCGTTTTCAGAAATTCAAGTCATGATGTTATCACTTATCAATATATATGTACATACATATGTATATGTAAATGTGCGTGTTGATACATTCATATATACTTACATGTACATACGTATATTTGTATACATTGCCGAACAAATAATGCACAAGCATACAAACATACATATGCGTACACATGTAAATATGCCATCAAAAAAAATTGAAAGATTGTTCTACAAAAACAACACTTGTCTCAAATACCAGAAGCATCTGTAGAAATTTTTTTTTTTTTTTTTTTGTTTCAATATCTTTTTGTTTATTGAATCTGCTTTTTGTTTTGAAAGCCTAACAATAAGTAATAAAAGCTTAAACCTATTTAAAAACTAGACACGCTCAAGCAAGTGATTGAGCTGTTTTGGTGATACATTGCTCCTCAGTAGGCGGGCATATCTCTTCTTTTAAGGCGTGTTTGATCACAGGAATGTACCAAAGCATTAGCCAAAGGGTTTGGGTGATCACGGAGTTTAGATATATATAGGGTGATTTTTTAAGAGCTTGATAACTTTTTTTTAAAAAAAAACGCATAAAATTTGCAAAATCTCATCGGTTCTTTATTTGAAACGTTAGATTGGTTCATGACATTTACTTTTTGAAGATAATTTCATTTAAATGTTGACCGCGGCTGCGTCTTAGGTGGTCCATTCGGAAAGTCCAATTTTGGGCAACTTTTTCGAGCATTTCGGCCGGAATAGCCCGAATTTCTTCGGAAATGTTGTCTTCCAAAGCTGGAATAGTTGCTGGCTTATTTCTGTAGACTTTAGACTTGACGTAGCCCCACAAAAAATAGTCCAAAGGCGTTAAATCGCATGATCTTGGTGGCCAACTTACGGGTCCATTTCTTGAGATGAATTGTTGTCCGAAGTTTTCCCTCAAAATGGCCATAGAATCGCGAGCTGTGTGGCATGTAGCGCCATCTTGTTGAAACCACATGTCAACCAAGTTCAGTTCTTCCATTTTTGGCAACAAAAAGTTTGTTAGCATCGAACGATAGCGATCGCCATTCACCGTAACGTTGCGTCCAACAGCATCTTTGAAAAAATACGGTCCAATGATTCCACCAGCGTACAAACCACACCAAACAGTGCATTTTTCGGGATGCATGGGCAGTTCTTGAACGGCTTCTGGTTGCTCTTCACCCCAAATGCGGCAATTTTGCTTATTTACGTAGCCATTCAACCAGAAATGAGCCTCATCGCTGAACAAAATTTGTCGCGCGAAACACATTTCGAACCGAACACTGATTTTGGTAATAAAATTCAATGATTTGCAAGCGTTGCTCGTTAGTAAGTCTATTCATGATGAAATGTCAAAGCATACTGAGCATCTTTCTCTTTGACACCATGTCTGAAATCCCACGTGATCTGTCAAATACTAATGCATGAAAATCCTAACCTCAAAAAAATCACCCGTTATTTAATTCTGCTGTCTTCTACTTCTTTTCTTACCATAGAAATACCAAGGTCTTTATGGATATTTTCATTACGCATGTACCATGGTGAACACGTGATTGATCTAAGCATTTTTGATTGGAACCTTTGTATTATGTCTATATTAGTTGCACAGGTCGTACCCCACAGTTGAATGCCATACATCCAAATCGGCTTTATGACCGCATTATATAAAAGCACTTTGTTGTCTAGGCTAAGTTTGGAGTTTTTATTTAATAGCCAATTTAAATTTGCAGCTCTTATCTTCATGCAAGTTATTTTACTAGATATATGTTTTTTCCACGTAAGTCTTCTATCTAGGTGAATACCAAGATAAGTTACTTCATTCGCTTGGGGTACTAAAATATTGTTAATTTTTACTGCCGGACACATTTTTGGTCTAAGCGAAAATGTAACATGCTTACACTTTTGTTCATTTACCTTTATACGCCAGTTGGCTAGCCATTCTTCGACAAACCTTAAGTGCTCGGCTAATATTCTTGATGCTATTATGTGGCATTTGTTACGGCTCACTATAGCTGTGTCGTCCGCAAAAGTAGAAGTTAATACATTGTTAGCTGTTGGAAGATCTGCTGTATATATGATGTAAAGTGTTGGGCCTAGAACACTGCCTTGGGGTACACCAGCCCTTATCTGTCTTTCATCAGATATGAAATTTCCCACTTTTACCATAAATTTTCTATTTTTTAAATACGATTCCAATGTTTTATATAATTCTGAAGG
This sequence comes from Bactrocera dorsalis, assembly GCF_023373825.1. Lineage (NCBI taxonomy): Eukaryota > Metazoa > Arthropoda > Insecta > Diptera > Tephritidae > Bactrocera > Bactrocera dorsalis. Next base: position 19,314,600 of record NC_064303.1, on the reverse strand, counting down.
TAGAATATTTTTAATCTTGTATAAAAGGCCCTCATGCCATACCTTATCAAACGCCTGAGCCACGTCTAGAAATATAGTTGAACAGTACTCTCTGTGCTCAAATGCTTTTCTTATTTCGTTAGTAATTCTATTTACTTGCTCAATCGTGCCATGTTTTTCACGAAAGCCAAATTGGTGCGTTTTTATAATATTATTTTCGTGGAGGAAAGGAGTCATCTTTGATAGTAACAATTTTTCAAATATCTTAGAAAGACAGGGTAGAAGACTGATTGGTCTGTATGAAGACGGCTGTGTTAAGTCTTTCCCAGGTTTGTCTATCAAGATGATCTGCGACTTTTTCCATGAATTTGGATAGTGTCCGAGATTAAGAATTGCATTGAAGAGCAAAGAGAGCACCTTTACGGCAATCTTTGGTAACTCAATTAGCATTTTTGGGGTAATATTATCATGTCCTGGTGATTTTTTGGGGTTAAGTTCTTTTATTATTCTAGTAACTTCAGAAGTAGAAGTCCTAATAGACACATGCGAATCGTTTGCGGCATTGGGCAAGGTTGGCAACTCAAAGTTGTTCTTTGGGCAATTGGGTTGAAATACCTTTTCTAGGTGATTTGCAAAGCAATTTGCCTTATCCTCATCACTACGTGCCCAATTACCATTCAACTGTCTTAGAGGCATGTTGGAATCTACTGGTGGCTTGAAAGACTTTTGTGCTCTCCAAAGAGAGTTTTGCTTGCGAGAATTTGGACACAGTTTCTTTATATAATTTTCAGTGTTGTGTTCCTCTTCGCGTTTAAGCGCTTTTTTTAACTTTCGTACAGCAGATTTCAGTTGAAGCAGAGTTGAAGGGGATCGATTTAGCTGCCATTCCCGCCTAGCTCGCCTTTTCTCATTTACAAGTTTCTCTATTTCATTATTAGTGATCTTTCTAAAACCTACTGGTTTGTTGTTTTTTTTCGGTGTTGCCAATACAGCTGCATTAATTATTACTTCATTAATTTCTCTTATATTTTCATCAATGTCTCTTCCTGTATTTATTTTGCAATCAATATTGATGTGGGTGCTGACATACTTTCTATATTTCAACCAGTTAGTTTTATGTGATGTTAGAGAAACTTTCGGCTCAAATATCATGGGCTGTTCGTATAACTTTATTAGTACAGGAGAATGATCAGATGATAAGTCTGTACATGTTTCAGCTGTCATAAGCGATCTATCTATATTTTTGACGACAGCAAAATCTATTAAATCTGGTATTTTTCTTCTATCACTGGGCCAGTATGTCGGCTTACCAGGAGATATTATATCCAGCTTATTATGCTTATTCATAATAGTGTAGTACAACTGTCGTCCTTTCGGATTAATTAGCCGTGAGCCCCAATACGTGTGCTTTGCATTGTAATCTCCACCTGCTATAAATCTATGGCCTAGTGTTTCAAAAAAGTCTTTGAATTGGATGTCTGTAATTTTAAACCGAGGTGGGCAGTATATGGCCGTCAGATTTAAGTCCCCGCAGCGATTTTTTATAGTTATTGTTGTAGCTTGTAATTGCGCTGTGGCATAAGATTCTGATGTGTGGTGATTTAACCGTTTTCTAACCAACACTGCTGTTCCTCCATGTGCCTTTCCATCTGGATGGTTTGTAACATAGAGTCTAAATCCCGGTATAAAAAAATTGTTTTTGTTCGTAAGATGAGTTTCTGACAATAGCATTACATCGATGCTATTTTCATCCAGAAATCTAATAAGTTCCAATTTATGTTGGTTAACACCGTTAGCATTCCGTAAACAAATGTTCAATACACTCATTTTTTACTTAAAAAAGTTTGCAACATTTGGTTTTGAAAGTTGATTATCTCTTGAATCATATTTTGCATTGAAGCCATAAATTGTGTCATACATTGGGTAAGGTTTAAAATCATAGTTTCAACGCTTCCATTTGGTTGGTTTTGGGGTAATTGCATTTGTGTAGTATTGCCTTTCACAACGTTTGCATAACTCCCTTGTGTAGCATTGTCTTTAAGATTTACTGGTTTTGAAATATGGACGGGGATTTTAATATTTTCATTAGATGGAATATTCATCATTTGATTACGACGTGCTTGGATACCCTGTGACAATTTCGATTTTAAATCTTTGTATACAGGGCAACCCCTGTAGTTAGCAGTATGATTTCCTCCACAATTGCTGCATCTTTTATTTAAATCCTCTTTTTTAAGAGTACATTTTGAAGTGGGATGTAGGTCACCACATACTACATCGACACTTCGTAGAGTGCAATATGCTTTCGTGTGTCCATATTCTTGGCAGTTTGTACATTGTACTGGACCATTTCTCTTGTGTGGTTCCTCAACAGTGATTCTGCGATGGAGAAGATATTTTAAATTGTAAATCGGGTGTATTTCATTTTTCTTTAATTTGTTAGAATCTGGCATAAATTCTATTTTGAACATTGGTTGTGGGACTTTGTTCCTGTTAAAAATATTTACTACTGATTTAATGCTAAAACCACCTTCTTCTAGTGCTTCTTTAACGTCGTTAGAGTCTACCGAAGACTCTATACCTTTTATTACAACAACTAGGCCTTTTGAGCTCTTCAGTTGGTAAGAGTAGTAATTCTTGTTATTATCTGATAGGAATTTTACAGTATCCATGAAACTTTTTTCAGTGTATGTTTGAATTTTTGTTTCATCTATGTTACCTTTTTTCAAGGGCACAATGTGAAAATTGTTTGTGCCTATTAAATTGCTCATTTTGGAAACAAGCGCATTTGAGCTACACTCACGCAAATAGATTGGAGGGGGTTTGGCATTCACGACCGTTGTGGTACCCTTTGCTTCGTCGTTAGGCTCCTTGCTTAATAAGGCAAATCTGTTGCCATTAAGAATTTCTGGCTTTTTACCATTTGGCGTGCCTGGTTGAAATTTTTTGGTATTGACGGCTGATTTAACTGGACTTAGTTTCCTTTTTACGTTAATATAGCGATCAATACCAGTCTGAACAGACGGTCCTTTTTTGCTTGGTACATTCTCACCTTGCTTTTTGTTTTCCTTCGCTGACCGGGTGCTTGCTGGTACCTGCGTACTGTTTGCTGTCAACGCATTTGTTGTTGCCCTTTTGCTGTTCTCTGCTGCTTCTGCTGGCTCCGCTTGCTTACATGCTCTTTCAGCTGATCGCTGCGATGATGAGTCATCGCCGTTAATTTTGTTTTTGCCAGGAGTTACTGTTGTTGGCTCGACAAAGCTAAAGTAGGCATTTAAAGAATGCCTACGGCCTTGCTGGTGAGGCTGAGTAGCACTCATTTTTTTATTTGATTATTTTTCTTTTTTTGTTTTTACTTTTTGTTTCGTGCACAATTTGTTTATGTTTACTTATAACAATTTGTGTGCACTGTTTTCTATTTGTTTATTTTCTATTTATTCGATTTTTTGGTTTTTTTAATTTCTTTTGCTTGTTTGCGTTTTAATTCACGGATCGAATTAAAATACGTCCGTACACCTTGAACACTTGAAGATAAAGAAAATTTGAAAACAAAAAACGATTTCATTCATAAACGCAGGCGCATATTCCACAAGCGACATCGCTTCATTCATAAAACAAAAAACGCCGTAACATCTCCCCGAGCATGCCTTTGCCAGCAAGCGTCTTTTCGCGACGATGGCAAAAGCTAACAATCATAAATTGAACAACTTTCGGGTTTTTGTTCTAAGAAAGAAGTGAAAAAGTGGCAACATAGCTGTTGTCGATTTATAATATTTGTCAATTCTAAAATATTTTCCCGTGACTCGCAAAAATCTGCGTCAATATGTATTCACGCTCATACACATACATACATACATATTTATGCACATTTGTAGACGAAGCTGTTACAGCGGCAAGGGAAGCTGTGACAATCGGCGTTCCTTCGTTTGAGTTTTTCGGCACAGCTCCGATTTTCTACCAACAATACAATGTTGTGACCCTTTGTCGTCGCGACCGTGTTTCGATACATTTATTCTTTGACAAAACGTGAGCTTTGACCATTGGTTGCCCGTGACAACGGAGATGCGAAAAGATGCGTCCCTTATATAGCTCGTTTTTGCTTTCGTAAATATACAGAAAAATGTGCCAAGGAAATAATATACATATGTATGCATGTACTTATACCCCCTCGGGGAATTGCTATTTTGACGTGATGAGGGGGCTCAGTAGATATAATGATCCAAAGAGCGATGCTGGCGGTAGCGTAGCTACCAGTAGGGCCACCCATGCCGGTAAGGTCGCTGATGAATATCGAAGCTAAAAGCAATCCACAATATGTATATCAGCGTCTGTGACTATAAGTACGGCTGAAAGCGGACGTCTGTACTTATATCAAGCGGTTCGCTATATAAATGTGTAAGGATGGAAAACAGTAAACCCTTCAGAAGACAAAGGGAAACCACTGAAGTATACTTCCCAGCATATCATATGACAATGATAGTACACAGTTCTTTTTCTCTGGCAACCAAACTAAAAATCACCGCAATGGTGTAGGCATTATAGTTAAAGAAAACATTGCAAGATCTGTCATCGGATTTGTGCCGAAATCTGATAGACCAGCCGTAATTAAAAAAAGTAAGCCTAAAATTAAGCCAAATCTTGATAATTTGAGAGACGAAGGTATGAAACGCCTATTTGAAAGTGAAATTAGTGAAAAAACAAATGGTTTCCCATCAGGAAGGGCAGAAAGTATATGGGGCGACTTAAAAGAGAATACTTTCTCTTAAAAAAATTCACGAAAATCGCCTAATTTTTCATGCGTTACACTATTATAGCTCCTTAAGCCATTATTCCAGCGAAGTTTTATCCTGTTACTTTAATTGCGGTTTATGTGTATTACACTGGAAAGTGAAAGAATAAAATGGAATTAAAATGTATGTGTATTTATATGTGAAGTAGGCGTGGTTGTTGTCCGATTTCGCCCATTTTTATAGTACATAAGAATCTTGATTTTGATTGAAATCAGTCAATTGAGTCCCAAGATAAGTGGTGTCACCGAAAAGTGGGCGGTACATTAAAGCAAACACAGGTCGGGGCCACGACAAGTTTTTCAAAAATTTTAGTTCTTAGATACCTCACACTAATGAGGTTACATCTGTGCCAAAATACAGTTCTATATATTAGTTTTGTATTTAGTTACGGTACCTTATACAAATGTAAAAAGGAATAAATAGTTCCATTACCTCAGTAGGTGCCCTCAGTACTTGTTTTACCGAAATTTTGGTAAGCACCTGACAGCACTATTCCTCATTGCACCTTTCAAGACCATTCATAAAATATCCCATTGCACTCGAACTTACGCTTTCTTTCTTTCTAGTTAAATTATTTAGGTAAATACGTTTTCAGAAATATATAAACAGATATCATTGTGTAGTTTTGAATTAATTATACAAGAAAATTCATTAAAAAGTTACTTGAAATATAATAAAATGGAATTGAAGAGTTTGTTCGATCACCACTGCTTTGTAAGAAGGTTGGCCCAGATTATCTCCATCTTTCTCTTAGTAGCAACATTTCGAATAACTCTTTGTGTCACAGAAGAATCGGAAGATTTCACATAGTAACTGCAATTAAATGTAATATATTTGTATTTTCATAAATATATATATTTGTTATAAATCTTACCATCCTGCAGCCAATTGCTTTATCACAAGCGAACTATGACAAATTTAAACAATTTCGTTACCAAAACGATTCATCTCAACTTGTCCCATAACATACATTCTGCCGTTAATTTTTAGCATATCGGTATTTCTCTCTACACCCACTTTATGTGGCATGGCGTAGCGTAATTTGTCCCAAAATCTGACGTCTTGCCAATCGAGATATGTATTCATATCCAAATATGCCTTTAGTTCTCTGTCTAGTAACTCGCTTTTCGAGATTTCTCCATATTTAATCATTATTATGCGCGCACGACCCTCGTTCAACGAGCACTGATGCGCTGTGCGAAACTCCATGCGCGCCCAATCCGACTCGATGAAGTGCTGCGAGAGCACAATGATCGTCCGACGCGACTGTTCCACCGATTCGATGATTTGTTCAGGTATATAAGCGCCAGCCAGCCAATTGCGTTCGTGCGTGCATACACGAAATGGTGGTTCGCACTGTTCGAGTTGCGGCAGTAATGTATGGTTGACGAAGTTTGCATCCTGGTGTGCATATGAAATAAACGCATCGAATGTTTTATGCTTATCCAGCTCACATTCGCGAATGCAAGATCTCAATATGTTGTGATTATATAACCAGACTTTCACTTCTAATTTATATTTATAGAAGAGTGCGATAATGCAAAGTAAAATAATAATGGTTAACCCTACGCTAATCAGAGTTGTATTCAAGTACTGATAATATTCAACATTAACAGGACTTAGACACAGTTCTCTCACATTTTCCATAAGGAGTGTATCGTTCGGCTGATTAACACAGAGTAACTGGTCAGCATCGGGTATGCGGTTCCGATGTGTTCGTATGGTGTACAGGAGTTGTAGCGTGGAACAGTTGCAAAACCAAGGATTTTCACTTAGATAGAGAAATTGTAGTTTTGTGCTCTCATTGAGGTATGTCCGCAAAAATTCATCATTTAAAGATTTTAAACGATTATTTCGTAGATCCAAAACCGTCAAATTGGTTGGCAGTTGACTTATATTTATGCTCGTGATTTTATTGTACGACGCGTTGATTTGCGAAACGTTACCAAAGCCGAAGGCGGTGTTTAACGGCAATTCAATGAAATTGTTATTGCTAATATCGAGTACCGAACTCTTGAGCCCAACTTGCTCGGGGCGTGGGAGCTGTTCGATATGTTGCGCACCCTTGCAATCGATGTGCAGAAATTCAAATTGTGTGTAACAATTGCATTCGCTGGGGCACATTACTGGTTCCCAAGCACACAGTTCTTTACGTTCCAGTTGCGCGAGATCTTTTACTAGTTTGGTTGACGTCTGAACGCACTGTGAACCATTGAACAGCGAACGATAGTTTTCACTGTAAATCCAAGCAAATTTACAATCGCACACGATCGGATTACCAGTCATTTTGATTTCGGGAGCGCAACCGGCACTCGAACCGTCGGAATTTTGTAAAGCAAAAATGTTTTCAATCAGATTGTGTTCTAGGTTTATTTCAAAAGGGCATGGAATTTTCACTGCCTCAAGCCAATCCAAAGTAAATTCGCGCAAACGATTGCCACTAAAATTGATTACTATTAAGTTAGTCTTGCCACCTTCGTAATTTTCTGGGTGCAACTTGGTAATATATTTAAGTGCGCTGGCTAAAGCCAAACTCATGCTCTTATGGGTGTATTGAAATTTTGCCAGTAACCTAGGTGTTCTATTGACAGAAGTCTCGGTGCTCCAAATAGTTTGCAGTTGATTCTGACTTACGTCTAGCCTATGTAGATAATGCAGCGGTTTCAGATTTTCCATAAGATTTGTGGTGTCGTGCAGTTGATTGCCACCAAGTTTCAACTGCCATAGCCAAGGAGTGTGATCGAAAATGTGTGGCGTTAAATATGTCAATAAATTGTCACTCAGATCCAGTATGAGAAGTTGAGGCTGATATTCAAACAGACCTTCGGGCAATTCCCGGACTTCATTACGGCTCAAATTCAGACAATTCAATTTTGTTAGCTCTGCAAAGATGTTGGCGCCCAACATTTCCATATTATTTCCGGCTAAGTCAAGCTGTCTGAGCGCAGTGAATTTTTCAAAGAATGTTTGCGTCAAGTTTTGCAGCGATAAGTACTGGTTTGTTAGACCTTGTACGTTAAGCGTAAGTGTTTCCAGTTTGTTCAGCATAAAAATTATGTTGTTCATAATATCTGTTTCCCGGATTTCATTACGATTTGATTTAAAAATCAGTTGTAGGTGAAGCACATCACCAATATATAACGTTGGTTCTGCAGCAAGGTCAGTGTTATAGACTAGTGTTATTTTATTCGGCTTACGCATTTTTATTTGAATTCTCTGCACTTTGTCATTCATGTAGTTATCGTGTAAAAAATTCTTGCAATTTATCACTTGGAAATAACGTGTTTTAAGTAAAATTGACTGAAATTTGTGCTGAAGTAGATAATTTATATTCGTTTTTGTGTTTATGGGGCAAGTTACAATCAGACGCCGCAAGTCTGAACCAAAAGTGATGTAAATATAATTGAGTCCGTCGACAATATTGCAATGAAAATGTTTGCCAGAGCACTCACAATTAGTCTTCTCATCCTTAAAGCAATCGGGAGGCCAAGTGGAGACTGGTTCAACAGTAGTTTTGATTAACTTCATTTCGGTATTTTGCGCCAATGAAAATTTGTTGTTTATGATCAGTTGACTTAGTATGTAGGCGAGTATTATACACAAATTGCGTACTTTCAGTTCGTTCATATTTATTAATTTGCTCTTATTGTTTTTATATTTCTCCACAACAAATCCGGCTTGCAGACCAAGTCACTTACACTTACTGAAATACTAAAATATAATATCGAATTGGAAAGCTTTAAGAAACTTAAATCGTGTTTTTCGTAATTCCTTATCAAGAAAAATATTTGTGAAAACCGCAAACTCTCTTAACACTCGCCATTGTGCGATAATTTGTTTGTTTAAATGAGTTAAGCATCCGCCCCCTCTACCCGGTAAAACTGGCGGATCCTAATGCTACAGCGCAATTCACCACAGTTGATACCACTCAACACAACTCAACACACATCCACATCAATCAACTCACATAACAAAAAGGCTGGGAAAAAGGATAGCGGACACATTCGATCTTTACAACATTGTATAAACCTACAAGTAACCAAAGAATCAGCTGTTTTCCAAGAATTTTTCACAGCTGAGATCACCTGATCGAAATCTGCCTTTTTTAGGCACAGAGATGTAATTAAAAGACATTGGTAGATCAACTTTTTCCATTGTAAACATTAACAATACAAGTCATAACAATCAACTTGTAATTATTTAAACAAAAACTAAAATAAATATAAAAAATCAGGTACAATTCAGGAACAAAAACAATAATATTCAAAACAATCTACTAAGTAATAAATAATATTTACAAAAAATTTTAAATCACCCACAGCGAAATACCTATTAAAAACCCTATCAAAGGAATAGTGGTGGAAAGAAGGGTCCTATACCTGGTACACGAAAACACTTAAAAAACAAAAAAAAAATATTGATAATAAGCGTACAAACCTAATCGCTAAAATTCTCATTTCAAAATCACAGATCAAGGTAACTATGGAAATACGGCCTTCGACAGACAAACTTTTTGACAAATATAAAATAATTCAGACTGACAGACATATATATTTACATATAAATTCCGACTCATATAGACAGACAAACGGACGTGATTACTATTTATGTGTAACACACAAGAACTTTACGTTTTTGAAATCACTTTGTTTTAGTTTTTTATTAAAAGCGTTTACTAGGAAATATGTTCTAATTCTAATGAATAGACATTTTATAATATCAAAATTATAATTTTCACAACAATAGTACGGTTCTACGTTAACCATTTTTTCAAATAATATTTGGGAAAATCCGATCCTATGGCATGTAGAATCAAAATGTGTATAAATATCTTCGATTTTCGATAGAAAATCTATAAATTCAAGGGGTGGATTTACTATTTGGCAATTACTATATTGCTTTTCTGAAGTGAAGAAAAAATCTTCTTCAGTAATACCACCATCAAATCTTGGCAAGTACAAATAACCGCAAAAATACACAAAAGCATTTTTATGCTGCTTTCATCTACGTCCACATTTACCTCGATATGTATATTTTGAAATGAGGTAGAATTGGTAGGTCTTGGTAAACTTTGAAAAGTTATATAAATATTTTTTTATAAAATTGGAAACATTTAATAATACAGGGTAGGCCAATTAAAGTTGACCCATTTGTTTCTAAAAAAAAAGAACAAAAGAAAACAATGTTTTTTGTTCATTTCAAAAATAATTTATTTTGGTCCAAGGGGATTTGTTTCAGCTAATATTTAAAAATTAGATCGCGTAAATGGGCACCTTTAGCTTTGACAGCCAAATGCACTCTTTTTTCGACATTTTCCATGACTTTGGCCAATGTTTCGGATGATATGGCGGCTGTTTCACGTCGAATGTTGGCTTTCAGTTGAGCTAAGGTCTTTGGCTTATTAGCGTATACCTTGGATTTCAAATAACCCCACAAATAAAAGTCTGGTGGCGTCAAATCTGGTGATCTCGGTGGCCAGTCAACATCACCATTTTTCGATATCAATCGCCCGGGGAAAAATGGTCGCAATAAATTGATTGTTGGTCGAGCTGTATGGCATGTAGCCCCGTCCTGTTGAAACCAGAAGTTATCCATGTCATTTTCGCGAATAATGGGTATCACAAAATCCGTTATCATGGCTCGATAACGCTCACCATTGACTGTTGTCGTGGCTCCATCATCGTCTTCGAAAAAATACGGTCCGATGATCATATTCGCGCAAACACCGCACCAAACTGTTACTTTTTGGTCGTAAAGAGGCTGTTCTTCAATTAATTGAGGATTTTCGGTGGCATAAAATCGGCAATTTTGCTTGTTTACGCCTCCATTCAACGAGAAATGTGCCTCGTCTGACATGATGAGTTTTCGCCAAAAGTCAAGTTCGTTTTCAGCCATTTCGATGGCCCATTTGCCAAAATTAAGGCGTCGCGGATAATTAGCTGGGTTTAGTTTTTGTGCCATTTGAATTTTATATGGAAACATCTTCAAATCTTTATGAATTATGCGTCGGAGAGTGGTGCGAGAGATGTCTAATTCCTGAGAGCGGCGATAACTCGATGTCGATGGAGTCTCCTCAATACTGGCTCGTACAGCTTCGATATTTTCATCAGAACGTCTTGTGCGTTGTCTGGATGCATGACTGGCATTACTGAGATTACCGGTGTTCACAAATTTTGCGTATAAAGACTTAATTGTGTTCTTAACTGGAGCACTTTTTACTTTATTTTTTTTGCGAAACGCACGTTGAGTTAACACAATTGAAAAGTTATTTTGAATATAAAGCTGAACAATTTCAGCGCGTTCTTTTGGAGTGTACTGTTCCATGGTATAAATTGTCTTCGAATGACGCTTCTAACGCGGTATGACATTAGCCGATTTGTCAGCGCTGTTAAAAGTTACAGCGTTGCCAGATGGGTCAACTTTAAATGGCCTACCCTGTATATTGATACAGTAATTAATATTTTGGACCAAACTGATTAAATTTAATATTTAGGAATTTAAATAATCGAAAAATATTTGAATATTTATAAAAATATTGTTAAAGTTATAAATTTTAAAACCTAACACGGCAACACACTATAGCAGATTTGAGGCATTTGAACGTTTTAGTAGTAGAATATTTGGGGACAACCCGTACCAAGTGACTAATTAGTAGCAGAATATTTGGGGGCAACCCGAACCAAGTGCCTAATTTGTAGTAGAATATTTAGGGGCAACCCGTACCAAGTGCCTAAATTGTAGTATATTTTTGCGTGTGTGTTAGTGAAAAATGAAGGATTGGTTACTTGTAGGTTTATACAATGCTTTACAAGCCGCACTTTTACATACATTCGTTCGACACACTGCGCACATCGACATTCGCACATTAACTTTCGTCTACAGGAGATACCCTTACATATACACCTCAACATCTCGCTGCTCAACCGCGACTACCCGGTTCGACCTCGATTCGCGGAACCCCGATCGCCAGTTCCGGCAAAACGTTGTTATTACAAAATCTTTATAAGATATAAATTTATTTTGTAAATAAAGTGGTTAAAAACCTAAGGGTATAAAGTGTTTTTTATTTTAATTAAAGCAGTAGTTGGATACAATTAAATCTGCTAGTGTAAGTGACTTATCATAAAATTTAAATGCTAAGTTGGGCAGCCAATTAACTACTAGTAATAAAAGAAACCCAAACTTTTTCCAAAAGAATTTACTCTTTCTTAAGCTGACTAAATCTTTAGCCAGGCGACTAAAGTAGTGTATAACAATAAATTTGGACATTTGTGGTTAAAAACTTTTTAAAAAGTTGCCGTGAACGCGTTAAAACTACATTAACCGGCGTTGAAGTCGCTAATAATTAATGATTTTGATATAATACAAATATTCGAGATATAAAGCAAGAATGTTATAAGTTAACTAGCAAACGTTGTTTCGCAATAAATGTTATTTTTAGCAAATATTAATTTTTAAAATCAAAATTTCAGGAGATCAGCCATATGCGCTTTTGCAATTTGTTCTCTAATTTTTTTCGTTTGAATACTCTCGCAATATGTTGCTAGAGAGTATGATAGTTTTGTTCACCTAACGGTTGTACGTTTTACCTAAAATTAAGCGATATATATATAGGATTATATATATACGAATGATCAGGATGACGAGGCGCCCGAGTTACATCTTACAATGTAAGCCACCATAATTATTAGACGAATAAATTATCTCGATGTAAGTGCAACGACTTAAACGCACCATAATTATATTGCTTAGTCTATGCATAATAACATAAGATAAAATCTTTTTGCAATGGCTCTTTTTCTATAAAACGATGGCACCGCGACCACTTCTTTTTTCTTGGCAACGACCATTTTTATAAAACTAGCTTATTTAATTCGAAATAAAAACTTTTTTAAATATCAACCAAATAACTGGCGCAGTCGGGTCGTCTTTGATCAGAAGGTCATAGGAATCAAACCGAAATGAAATTAGCGGAAAAATAGATCAAACGAAAGTGCAAACAGTTTAAATTGGCAAATTTCGGAGAATGAAGCCACTAGATGACCTCCAAAACCCAAAAGCGTTCATCAGAGCTGTCGAAACTAACATTTCTCTACGGCACGGACCATGGACTAATCCAACATTTCACCAATATTATAACCAATGAGAAAATACGAGGTGTGTTCAAAAAGTATCGCGAATTTTATGTTTTTTCAAAAATTATTTATTTATTCATGAATATCTATTTTGTCCCCTTCAAAGTAATCCCTATGAGATTTTTTTTGATAGGTAAAAATCGAGACGATCCAAAACACGTGCAAGCAAAGCAGCTGTCAACAATTAAATGAACATTCAAAATGACCGAGCTTGTCGGCATAAGTGAGAGACATGAGTATCAACATAACGCCACAAAAAAATCGAAATTCGAATATATGTACGTAACCCGCGAAAATTCAAAATTCGCGATACTTTTTGAACACACCTCGTACTGGGCAGTGCTGGAAAAAGGACGAGAGAATTGGAGGACAACTCATCTTGGGAAATCATTAACGCGAAAATTTTACAATGATCTCGTCAAAAGAAATCTTACGCAGAGGCATGCAACGAACTATTTGAAGTTTTTGAAAAATCTAAATCCGAAATGGGCATTTACAAACCCTAAAATGTAGATAGGGACCTAGTCGACATATAATTAGAGAAAATCGAAGGGCCTATAAGAGCACATATAACAGAACGAAACATTCAATGATATTATCATAAAGTATTCAAAATTAAAAGTGCTGCAAGACAAAAGAGCGATGGATTTTAGACCTCAAAAATATGTCGATAAAAACAGAGCAAATCACGGAGGTTACAAGAAAAATTATAGATTTTATGAACATAATAGACAAAACAATATCGATAATAAACAAGCAAATAGAGAACAAAGTGGGAACAACCATTATAGTACATACGCAGTACAAACATTAATCGAAACAATTACAACAATCGGAATAATTACTATTACGGGTACAACAATTTTACGAACAAAATACAACCAAATTTACCGAGACAAACTAAAAGTTCTCATATGAGGGTTGATTACAACCCAAGTACAATGTCGTTTATCCAATAATTCGAATCTGATGGAAATTGGCAATGGTGAAGAAAACGAAGTAAACAACAGAAGTAAACATTTCGGAGAATGAAGCCACTAGATGACCACCAAAACCCAAAAGCGTTCATAGTATGCTCTGGGCATCGGTGATTAGATCACCTTTGGGGGTTCTACAAGAGTATGCTCCGGTGTTGAAACCTTCAGTTAGCCACTAAATTTTTTCGTAGAATTTTCGAGCATTTCCCCCGGTTGGCCAGCTTATCAAGCTCTTCATACTCAATCATTTCGGCCTTATTCTTTTTCTTTCTGCAAATGCCTCTCGCTTCCCTCTTCAACTCTCGGTATCTATCCCATCCCGCACGTGTTGTAGTCGATCGTAACGTTGTGAGGTAGTCAGTGTGTTTCCTCTCCGTTGCGACACGGCACTCCTCATCGTTAAAGCTGTTCTTTTCCAATGGTTTCAGTTGCAGCTGTACGTAAGTCCCACAGTTTCCTTATACCGAGTTGTTGACGAGTGCGCTCAGAGAGCAAGAGTTTAAAGTGCCCTGGAGACGATCAAATAATTGCGTCAAACACTTTAATTGTGTTGGTGTCGTCGGCTCTCGTCGGCTACACGTACGCTACACCGACTTGTTGTCGGCTCTGTTTGATGAAAATCAAAAATTTTTGATATTTCTATTTGACGGACGATAATTTGATCGTCTCCACTCATGTTTGACAAGCATGACTCATTTGCAGTGAAGACTTCAAGCGAAGAGGACATACATACTTGCGGAAAAGTGAAGTGAAGCGAAAAAGAGTGAAGTGAAGAAGAAAAAAGTTAAGTGAAATAAGCGTAAAATTTTAAAATAAATAAAATCAAATCAAATAAATTAAAATAATTAAAGTAAAATCAAATAAAATAAAATAAATAAAATAAAATCAAATCAAATAAATTACAATAATAAAATAATTAAAGTAAAATCAAATAAAATAAAATAAATAAAATAAAATAAAATAAAATAAAATAAATAAACTAAAATAAAATAAAATCAAAACAAATCAAATAAATTAAAATAATAAAATTTTTCATTTTTTTTTTTCATAAGAATTGCAGCACATGCCAATAAAAGATAATCATCATCCGACGATGACATGACGACCGTTCGCTACAAGATCAAAAGTAAAGTGATGTTTGACGTGTTAATTTGAACGTTTGCGGGCAACACACGATTGAACATCACTAACACATATGCACTGTTTGACGCAATTATTTGATCGTCTCCAGGGCACTTAAGTCGAGTAGAAAATTGTTCTGCTGTCAGTTGTGATTGCAGCTTCTCGACGTCGAAACTTCCCTGTGTTTTTTGATGTGCGCGTTTTACAGCACAGAGGCGGGTCTGTATCTTTGCTGCAACAAGATAGTGGTCTGAGTCGATGTAAGGACCTCGGAGCGCACGCACATCTAAAACACTGGAGACGTGTCCTCCGTCTATCACAACATTATCGATCTGGTCGGTGGTTTTTCGATCCGGAGACAGCCAGGTGGCTTGTTGACTTTTCTTATGCTGGACTCTAGTAATACAGATAACTCATTTCGGGCCCCGGCAAAGTCGATCAGCCTCAACCCATTTGGAGATGTTTCTTCGTGGAGGCTGAATTTACCGACCGTAGTGCCAAAGATAGCTTCTTTGCCCACCCTGGCGTTAAAGTCACCAACACGATTTTAATATCGTGGCGGGGGCTTTATATGGCCACTGTAGTAAATGCCACATCAACCATTTGAGCAGCGGCACCTTCGCATTTAAGAAACCGGACATTCCAGGTGCATGCCCTAAAATCGTAGACCTTATTTCGTTTGCCATTTGCGGCGTTTTTATTCATATAAGAGATATTAACGCCCATAACGTTATTAATATTATATTTAAACATTTCGAAAAAGGTAAGATTGCCATGTATTCTGAACTTAACAAAAAGGAACATAATGAAGTAAAACAAATTCTTTTAAATACCTAGACAATCAAGATGTTTCCTTTGTAAATTGTACAAACTTTGTCAAAGATATCGATGTATATAATGAATAGAAATTAAAGATACAAATATTGTTTTTCCATAAAATCGAAGTAGGATACTCAGGCATTATTCCAACTTCCTGCAGGGCAGTATTCACTGACTTGTCTTTAAGATAAGCATGTTGCGCTCCTGATAGATAGTCTCTCGGAATGCGCCTCCTTATGTACCAGTTTATCAGTCTCTCCAAAGTTTTAAGTAAGAACGAGGAGAGGCTGATGGGCCTGAAATCCTGATCCGTAACATGGAAGCCCTTGCCAGTCTTCGAGGGTTAACGTAACTCTGACTCGTCACCCGGATCATGGGATGTACCCCATTCTGATGCAGCTCGCATAGACTGGTGCCAACCAGCTGTATAACATCTTAACAGCCTGTTTTATCTGCATTGGATTGATGCCGCCTGGTCCCGGGAAATTGAACGGTTTAAACGATTTGACGTCAAGTGTCGTTCATACAGAAGGTCGACAAAAGCCGTACAGTCGTCAAGCAGCACTCCGAGAGATATCCCCGCAGAGGACGTATTGTTGACCCATTCTTAGAGGGCGGACATTCTCCGACTAAAGGAATGATCATGAAAGACTCTCTAGCTTCAGATCAGCGCGGCAATCCCGTATGAGGCCAGGGTGAGGTCAAGAACTCCTCCCTGCCTACAGTCACGAAAGTAGGACAGTTTCCTCTATTACAGATGAAAAGATTTTCGCTAACAATGAAATCAAAGAGCGACTCACTTCTATTATTAGCGACAGAGCTACCCTAGATTGAATCTGGCGAGTTGACGTCGGAACCAATGATATGGTTCTTCGGTTTTCTCCAGTCTTATTACCCGCCAGTCTTGCGGGGATTGGGAGAGGTTACAATACCTGAGGATTTCCTCAATATCACTCGTAGAGGAAGATTCAGCTTGCAACCAGACGCGAGCCCTAGGTTCGAAGTGGAAGATCCACTTTGTCAACCGCCTCCAATTTAGCTCTCGTCCATATTTCCTCCACCTGAGAGATTGTCTCGTTATATAGTAGAGCAGATCTTTCATCGGCACATCTAATTAGCTTATGAAGCCCATGGTACCATCCGGCACTCTCACAAAGGAGTTTTCACCCTCATGCGACCTTTGCCGCTTAACCGCTAATTTTGTTCGCGTCTGGTCCTTCCTTTTAGTTTCGCTCTCGCTCAGCACCTTCTTGGCCCACTTGAGTGTTTTAGCATGCTGCTCCGCACGCATATTACCATAGCGTTCCAAAATTTTGGACGCCAAGCGACGGCCTGACTTCAGCTTTATCGCGAGAGCTGCTCTACTTCTGCCCATAGTAGAGCCTTTAGTAATTCCATTAGAGGTTCCTGTGCTAGTGCTGGCGATTCCGCACGTGTGAAGACTGCCCCTTTCATCACTTCACCTGCCGCCGGGATTGCACCGGCTTCTTCCATTATATTGCCTGATGTGAAGACTCCTACTGGGATTTTGGTCTTGTTGCTGCAGTTTACCAGACGTACTCTGAGGCCTTCCAGGGTTTGAACAGGCGATTGCGACATTAATCCGTCATACATTTCTGATGAGGCCAGAATGCCATCGCCACGGGTTCCCGGTTCCCACAGAGCTTTCTATGTACATTAAAGCAAAGTCGGCCAAACCCACTTTTTCAAAATTTTTAGATCACATAACTCCTACTACTGTAATCTTCTATACAGTTCTATATCTTAGTTTTGTAATTAGTTAAGGTCCTTTATATGTTTTCCTTTAATAGCGTTTTGTGAGCGTCGCAGTAGTCCGATTACGCCCACTCCGCCTTACTTTCTTGCCAAGGAACATGTGTATTTTCATCAAGACATCTTCATTTATAATCAAGTTACAGCATGTATGGTCGTACGGAAGGGACTGACTATTTACTTATATGTTTAGAACGCTATATTTATCTCGATTAGTTTTAGGTGACACATTTAACCGCTGGGTGAACAAAACTATTGTATTCTGTATACAAGGGCGCTAATACAAAGATCGAAATAGTTCCATCACCTCAGTTGGTCCACAGTAAGAACAAACGTCTGTATCGTCGTTGTTTGTTTTGGATTAGATGGAATTTTATGCACCCTCATTACTTGTTTAACCTAAACATGTCAGCACCAGACAGTACCATTCCTCAGTGCATCTAAGCACTGCACCTTTCGAGAACTTACGTTTTCTTCTTGTTGAAATATTTAAGTAAATTATGTTTGTTAAAATACATATATTAACAGATATCGGTGTGTATTTTTTAATTAATTTTACAGGAAAAATCATTAAATAGTTACTTGAAATATAATAAAATGCAATTGAAGGGTTTGTGCGATCATCACTGCTTGGTAAGTAGGTTGGCCTTCTTTCTCTTAGTAGCGACATTATGAATAACTTTTCAGTCGCAAAAAAATCGGAAGATTTCACTAAGTAGCTGCAATTATATGGAACATATTTGTATTTTCGTATATATATATATGTATATTTGTGAAAGCGCTTACCATCCTGCAAACAATTGCTTGACCAAAAACCAACTGTGTCAAATTTAAACAATTTCCTCACGCAAACGATTCACCTCAACTTGTCCCATAACATACATTCTGCCGTTAGTTTTTAGCACATCGGAACTCCTCTCTACACCCACTTTATGTGGCATAGCGTAGCGTAATTTGTCCCAAAATCTGACATCTTGCCAATCGAGATATGTATTCATATCCAAATATGCCTTTAGTTCTCTATCCAGCAACTCGCTTTTCGAGTTTTCTCCATATTTAGTTATTATTATGCGCGCACGACCTTCGTTCAACGAGCACTGATGCGCTGTGCGAAACTCCATTCGCGCCCAATCCGACTCGATGAAGTGCTGCGAGAGCACAATGATCGTCCGACGCGACTGCTCCACCGATTCGATGATTTGTTCAGGTATATAAGCGCCAGCCAGCCAATTGCGTTCGTGCGTGCATACACGAAATGGTGGTTCGCACTTTTCGAGTTGCGGCAGTAATGTATGGTTGACGAAGTTTGCATCCTGGTGTGCATATGAAATAAACGCATCGAATGTTTTATGCTTATCCAGCTCACATTCGCGAATGCAAAATCTCAATATGTTGTGGCTATATAACCAGATCTTCACTTCTAATTTATATTTATAGAAGAGTGCGATAATGCAAAGTGAAATAATTATTGTTAACCCCACACTAATCAGAGTTGTAATCAAGTACTGATAATATTCAACATTAACAGGAGTTGAACACAATTCTTCCACATTTTCCATAAGGAGTGTATCGTTCGGCTGATTAACACAGAGTAACTGGTCGGCATCGGGTATGCGTGTCCGATGTGTTCGTATGGTGTACAACAATTGCAGCGTGGAACAGTCGCAAATCCAAGGATTTTCACTTAGATAGAGAAATTGTAGTTTTGTGCTCTCATTGAGGTATGTCCGCAAAAATTCATCATTTAAAGAATTTAAGCGATTATTTCGTAGATCCAAAACCGTCAAAATGGTTGGCAGTTGACTGATATTAATGCTCGTGATTTTATTGTGCGACGCGTTGAGTTGCGAAACGTTACCATAGCCGAAGGTGGTGTAGCGGCAATGCAATGAAATTGTTGTTGCTAATGTCGAGTACCGAACTCTTGAGCCCAACTTGCTCGGGGCGTGGGAGCTGTTCGATATGTTGCGCACCCTTGCAATTGATGTGCAGGAATTCAAATTGTGTGTAACAATTGCATTCGCTGGGGCACATTACTGGTTCCCAAGCACACAGTTCTTTACGTTCCAGCTGTGCGAGATCTTTTACTAGTTTGGTTGACATCTGAACGCACTGCAAGCCGTTGAACAGCGAACGATAGTTTTCACTGTAAATCCAAGCCAATTTACAATCGCACACGATCGGATTACCAGTCATTTTGATTTCGGGCGCACAATCGGCAGTTGCACTGAAGAAATTTTGTAAAGCAAAAATGTTTTCAATCAGATTGTGCTCTAGGTTTATTTCAAAAGGGCCAGTAGAATTAGCGTTCTATTGACGGATGTCTCGGTGCTCCAAATAGTTTGCAGTTGATTCTGACTTACGTCTAGCCTATGTAGATAATACAACGGTTTCAGATTTTCCATAATATTTGTGGTGTCGTGCAGTTGATTGCCACCAAGTTTCAACTGCCATAGCCAAGGAGTGTGATCGAAAATGTGTGGTGTTAAATATGTCAATGAATTATGACTCAGATCCAGTATGAAAAGTCTCCGCTGATATGCAAACAGATTTTCGGGCAATTCACGAATTTCATTACGGCTCAAGTTCAGACTATTCAATTTTGTTTGCGCTGTAAAGATGTTGGCCTCCAGCATTCTCATATTATTGCCGGCTAAGTCAAGCTGTCTGAGCGCAGTGAAGTTTTTAAAGAATGTTTGCGTCAAGTTTTGCAGCGATCAGTACTGGTTTCTTAGACCTTGTACGCTAAGCGTAAGCGTTTCCAGTTGGTCCTGCTCCGAAAAGAAGTCAGTTGATATGCTAATAATATCTGCTTCCCGGATTTCATTACGATTTGTTTTAATAATCAATTTTAGGTGAAACACATCCTTGATTGGACCAAAATATTTCGTTGGTTCTGCAGCAAGGTCAATGTTATAGACTAGTGTTACTTTATTCAGCTCACTCATTTCTAGTAGAATTTCCCGCACTTTGTCATTCATGTAGATTTCGGGTGTAAAATTCTTGCAATCTATCACTTCGAAATAACGGGTTTTAAGTAAAATTGACGGAAATTTGCGCTCGAGTAGATAATTGAAATTAGTTTCTGTGGCTATGGTACACATTATAAACAGACTCCGCGAGGTTGAATTAAAACGGATGTAAATATAATTGAGTCCGTCGACAATATTACATTGAAAATACCCGTCACCGTAGTAAGTTGTCTTCCCATCCTTAAAGCAATCACGGGGCCAAGTGGGGAATGGTTCATAAGTAGTTTTGATTAACTCCATTTCTGTAGTGTGAGCCAACAGAAATTTGTTGTTTATGATCAGTTGACTTAGTATGTAGGAGAGTGTTATACACAAATTGCGTACTTTTAACTTGTTCATATTTATTAGTTTTCTGTTATTGTTCTTATATTACCTCCACGATAAATCGGGTTTGCAGACCAAGTCACTTGCACTTACTGAAATAATAAAATATAATATCGAATTGGTAAGCTTTAAGAAACTTAAATTGTGTTCTAACCCCTTATCAAGCAAAATATTTGTGGAAACCGCAAACTCTCTTAACACTCGCTGCTGTGCGATAATTCGTTTGTCGTTTTAGTAATGTAAGAAATCCAAACTTTTTCCCATAATTATTTTCTCTTTCGTAAGCTAACTAAGACTATAGCAAAGCCATTAAAGTAGTATATCACAACAAATTTGGATATTTGTGGTTAACATTTTTTAAAAGGTTGGCGTGACCATATTAAAGCTACATTAACCACCGGTCAAATCACTTAAAATTAAGATAGCAGTTTAGTTAGAATGATTTTAATATAATACCAATATTTGAGATATAAAACATATGTTACATATAAGATAACTAGCTAACGTCGTTTCGTAATAAATGTTATGTATTTAAATATTTATTTTTAAAATCAAGATTTCAGGAGATCAGCCATATGCGCTTTTGCAATTTGTTCTCTAATTTTATTCGTTTGAATACTCACGCAATATGTTGCTGCATATTATTATAGTTGTGTTCACCTAACGGTTGTACGTCTCACCTAAAACTTAGCGATATATATAGGATTATATATATACAAATGATCAGGATGACGAGAAAAGTTGAAATCCGGGTGGCTGTCTGTCTCTCCGACCGTCCGTGCAAGCTGTAACTTCAGTAAAAATTGAGATATCTCGATGAAACTTGGTAAATGGGTTTCTAAGTATAAAAAAATACAAATCGCCATAAAGCGTAAACCTATAAAGTGCCATAACGAAGCACTTTATTAAAATATAAAACTGTAATTTTTACAGGGGATTGCGGTAGCAATTGTGTCGCCACGACCTCTAATAAATTTAATATACATATCTCCTAAACTGTATAGCTACAATAACCCAATTCTAATCTTATAAGAACTCCTACCGACAGTGTGAAAATGAATGAAATAGGATGATAACACCGCTCTCTCCCCATATAACGGTATTGTTAAAAACTAAAAAAATCGCGATAAATCAATAACTAAATACGCCAGAGACATTACATTTTACCTCCAAGATGATGTCAGATGGCTTTATGGGAGTCGGTGTAAAAATTTGACAATGGGCGTGGCATCGCCCACTTTTGTGAAATCACATGTGTCGGCACTCAACCGGCCGACATCGACTAAATTTAGTACGTGATATTCTTCTCATATTACTTACCATAGTGCGAAATCCGACTACAACCACGCTTACTTCCTATATGACGTAAAGTATATCGTCCATCACACAAATCAAGAAGTATTTAAAATAACGGAATAAAATTTTGCACCAATAATTTGTTCAAAGTACGTCACCTTATGACAACAAGTTGTCCAAATCCAACCAAAACTGCTCAAGCTCCTAGCTATGTAGGGGCTTATACCGAATGTATAAACCCCAGTATTTATAGTTGACTTTTGACTGAAATTATCGGTTAATGTGTGAGATATACAGTTTAAATTCAGACAGAATCCTTTTCTGTCAATAATTTGTTAGTATGTCAAAAATTAGTTTAATATCTTATACCTAATGCATGGATTTTCAAACTTCCAATGACTTTGTACCGCATATATCGACCATCTCAATAGTATATTTGTGTCAAAAATAGATAAATGAGAGCGAAAACTTGACATAGGCCCCATATAACTAATATCAGCATTTTCGAACATCCGGCTGACTTTGCTTTATATGATTGGTTGTGAAGCCATAGAAAATAAGAACTCCTCTTTTCGGAATTACGAGTACATATTGTAAAAACGCTTAGTAGCCAACACGAATTTGCAAAGTCGCTTAATTTCAATACCCGTCAGTTCGATGGGATGTCCGAAGGTGCTGTGCTGTTTAAGTCTTGACCTCCGAAACGTGGGATAGTCAAGAAGCAAGAGTTGAGGTGTTTCTACTTCATCTTCTTCCAAACAGCTTCTGCAGACGGCGACTGGTAAGATTCCCATCTTTACAGGATGAACGCCAATACGGCAATGACCTGTTAAATGCCCCACAACTATAGAGAGGATAGCCATACTGGGCCAAAAGGCTTTAGCGACTGCGCAAATAACGATGGAGGCCCAGTGTTGGCCAAACTACCGCTAAGCCCAGCGATCCAGTAGTAGAACACAAGTGCATGCGGGAACACTGACCCGCTTCCATTCCGGCGATAATGGTTCTAGGGTGCCTTTCCTTGCAATTACCTGCTACATCGCTATGGCCCGGCACCCATACCAGTCTTATTACGAAGACACTCGATGCTATTGATAGCGAGGTTAGGAACTCCTCGACCGCCCTTAATGCACTGTAAATGGGTTCAAGGCTAGTATGGCCGCTCTTCTGTCTGAGTGAATGGTCACCTCCCTAAAGGAGGCCACTCTCCGGAGCAGCAAATCTACTGCTACCTCAGCCTGGAAGAAACTGTTATAGTTAAAAAGTCTACAACTGAAGTTAATAAATAGTTTCCGACAGTAAACCCCTCCACTAACATTACATTGCTTGTGTGGCTGTTAGGCTCCACTAAATGAAGACTTATATTTTCGGTTTTTAAACAATGTTTAATGTTTTCACTTTTGAATTCACTATCGCAAATTAATTTTTTAAAATATCCCTTTTGAGATTTATAAGGCTAAGTTTTTCTATTATAGTTTGATTGGTATTGTCTTCAAGGTAATAACCAACAGCAAATTTTGTATTTGCTTAGACATCCATAGGTTTTATTTGTTTTATGTCTTTTGGAGTTTCAGTTCAATGGAATTTGGCTTTAATCCTAGATCTGGTACAAGTGGAGCAATTATTAATGTATTTTTGGATTAAAAAATTCAAATTATAAATAAATATAAATTAAACTTTTTATGGTTACCGGTATGACCAGTTTAATTTTTATGGTAATTATTGATTCTCTCATTCGAGGCCGTTTACACTTTTTCATTGGGGGTGTTTTTTTACGTAGCGGGTTCCAAACCCAGCGCACAACCCTATGCAGGGGATGTTTCGCCTTCTCACTTTAACTCGCCTTCAAATGGATGTTCTTAGGCTACTCAGAGGATACTTGGTCAAAGACCGGAAGTCGTGAGCTGTTTGAGTCATATGTAAAATAATCGCTTCTGGCCACTCCCAAGTGAATGGCGATCAGAGAACTTTCCTCACTTGCGTGAACTTCTACACATGACTCCATCCCCACATCTGCGCCAACTACCGTGGGATAAGTCTACTCAACATCGCGTACAAGGTTCTATCGAGCGTATTGTGTGAAAGATTAAAGCCCACCGTCAACAAACTGATTGGACCTTATCAGTGTAGCTTTAGACCTGGTAAATCAACAACCGACCAGATATTCACCATGCGCCAAATCTTGGAAAAGACCCGTGAAAGGAGAATCGACACTCACCACCTCTTCGTCGATTTTAAGGCTGTTTTCGACAGCACGAAAAGGAGCTGCCTCTATGCCGCGATGCCTGAATTTGGTATCCCCGCAAAACTAATACGGCTGTGTAAACTGACGTTGAACAACACTAAAAGCTCTGTCAGAATCGGGAAGGACCTCTCCGAGCCGTTCGATACCAAACGAGGCTTCAGACAAGGCGACTCCCTATCGTGCGATTTCTTTAATCTGCTGCTGGAGAAAATTATTCGGGCTGCAGAACTTAATCGAGCAGGTACAATCTTTTATAAGAGTGTACAGCTGCTGGCGTATGCCGATGATACTCGTATTGATATCATTGGCCTCAACACCCGCGCCGTTAGTTCTGCTTTCTCCAGACTGAATAAGGAAGCAAAGCAAATGGGTCTGGCAGTGAACGAGAGCAAGACGAAATATCTCCTGTCATCAAACAAACAGTCGTCGCACTCGCGACTTGGCTCTCACGTCACTGTTGACAGTCATAACTTTGAAGTTGTAGATAATTTCGTCTATTTAGGAACCAGTTTCACCGCTTACGCGATTATAGCCGAGTTAACAACCGCGCGCCAGTCGTTTTTTCTTTTCGCAACGTGGCGCCCATTGGAAATGCCAAGCAAAGCCAGGTCCTTCTCCACCTGGTCTTTTCAACGGAGCGGAGGTCTTCCTCTGCTTCCCCCGCCGGGTATAGCGTCGAATATTTTCAGAGCTGAGTGTTTTCGTGCATACCTACTTCCTTTTCATTGGAGGCGTTTTTTAGGTGGCGGGCCCGAAACCCATCGCGATCAGAGAACTTTCCTCACTTGCGTGAACTTCTACACATGACTCCATCCTGCAATATTCCTTACCTTTAATGTAGGAAATATTAAATTCGCTTGACTATTTAACTAATGATGTAACCTTGGACTCATTTCCCCTGCGATTTAATAAAAAGCCTTTTTAAGGGCTAATGCTCGGATAGAATATCAAATTAGTAGCCCAATAATAATTAATAATTTTTTTCGTGATCATTTAACGTTCTAGTCGCATAACATAGTTGATGATTATCCTGTTGTAAAACAGCGGCGAGAGCATCTGAACTTGCATAGTCGCAGAAACTGTTTTTCAAAATCTGAGTACTTAAGTACCGGGCAGTCTCTTACTACTCTCTTAAGCTTTTCAAATGAATTAATATAATTTGGGTCGTTTACGTTAAAATTAACACCTTTTTTTGAAAAATATTTTATAAATTTTCGGTAGTAACCAGTAACACTAGGAAACGGCTTAATCTGTTTCACAGATGTTGGCAATTCCAATTTCAAAATTTCATCGATTTTACTAGTATTTGGCCTAACTCTTTCAGGGGTTACTATATCACCTAAGTACAAACTTTCTTTTGAAAAGAACTTGCATTTACGAAGTTTTGTTAGAACTCGGTTTATATCATTAAAGTGCTCGTAGAGACTTGTAGAGAATATCAAAATATCGTATAAATAGACACAAATATTTTATTAATAAAATCTTTCAGTAGTTTGTTAATAATTTTTTGAAATGTGGCAGGCGGGTTTTTTAGTCCAAATGGCATTCGGTTGAACTCGAAATGTTCATATTGAGTGGAAAAGACAGGGACCGGAAAGAAACACCTACAGGATCCCTTGATATCCGAAGGAGTTTCCCTCTGCCCTTTGGTATTTTCTGCGGACAAAAGCTCTCCAATGTAGTTTTGCACGACGAATGAGTCCACCTCCGGTACGCGTGGGAGAGTTTGGCGGAGCCTCTTGCTGCATTCCTCCCAGTTTGTATTCCTGGAGTTTCTAAACGTATTTTTAGGCAGACATTCTCCGACTAGCCTAACCCAATATAATTGATATTATCAAAAAAGCAGTAATCGTAAAATCCCCCTAGCTTGAGATAAGCGGGGTAAACTCGTATGAGACCAAGGTGAAGTCAAGAACCTCCTCCCTGCCTACAGTCACGAAAGTAGGACAGTTTCCTCTGTTACAGATGAAAAGCTTTTCGTAAAACAATGACATCAAAAAGCGTCTCAATTCTATTGTTAGAATTCTAGCTACCCCAGATTGAATGCGGCGAGTGGCGTCGGAACCGATGAAAACACTGGTTCCTCTTCGTTATGCTTCAGCCAAGGTCTTTTTCAACAGCTCGTAAGGGAGCTCCACTTCATCGTCATGAGGAATGTACACAGAAATCAGGCATCTTCGGCGTCACACTCCAAATCTGCCGTCAGTACGTTGCTGAAATTAGGTAAAAGAAATACCGTTAATTCTTTTCGGACCATCATACAGACTCTGTTTCTACCTGCATGGTTGGTCACCAGCAGCTTATAGCTCCTCGTCCACAATCGAGAGATGCCGTTATTATTCAGTAGGGATTCCTGGATCTGGATGACGTCGGGTCCGTCTTGCTCTACACGAAGCAGTAAATTAGCGGATGGAGGTTAATCTGGAAAAATTTCATCTTCCAGACTCTCCTCCAGTAGCGATAGTTCACCGTCCATGTCGTGCTCGACTTTGGAACCTATAGCTTATAGCTCCCTTAGTTTTGATGAGAGGACATGTGGACTCCGCATTTAGCAATATCAGCACTTTCCGATATGGTTCCTCGGGTTTCTCCAGCTTTATCACCTTCCAGCCTTGCTTGGATAGTGACGGGCTACAAAGTGTGGAAGATACACTTTCTCCACCGCCTCCAATCTAGCTCCCCCACCTGAGAGATTGCCAATGGTGCCATCCGGCACTTTCAAATTTTCGGGGAGGGTCAGAGTTTCTTTTGACCTTCCTTCTTCTCTTCCTTCTTCTATCGAACACGCCAAGTTCTATTGAGCCAGCGCTTTTAGCGATTTTGCTAAAGGTTGTTGCAGCCCCTATTCGCAGTTTTTTATCAAGGGAGTTTTCTCCCTCACTCGACCTTTGCCGCTTAACCGCCGGTTCAACTTTATTAGTTTCCGATCTGAGTGTTTTAGCATGCTGCTTAGCATGCTTATCACCGTAGCGTTCCACAATTTTGGCCGCCAAGCGGCGTTCTGACTTCAGCTTTCTCCCTAGAGAGAGCCTTGGTCTTGTTGCAGCAGTTTCCCAGCGACGGTCTGATTAAGTATGTATTTAAGTAAATAATTTTTGCAGAATTATATAAACAGATATCATTGTGTGTTTTTTAATTAAATATGCAGGATAATTTATTAAATAGTTACTTGAAATACAATATAATAAAATGGAATTGAAGAGTTTGTGCGATTACCACTGCTTGGCAAGCGTTGGCCAAGATTATCTCCATCTTTCTCTTAGTAACGACATTTTGCATATTGATGAAATAACTGCAATATATGTATATGTATTTTCATAAATATGTGTAAATGTATTTGTGATAAATCTTACCATTCTGCAATCAATTGCTTTACCACAAACCAACCGTGATAAATTTAAACAATGTCGTCAGCCAAACGATTCATCTCAACATGTCCCATAACATACATTCTGCCGCTAGTTTTTAGCATATCGCAATTCCTCTCTACACCCACCTTATGTGGCATGGCGTAGCGTAATTTGTCCCAAAATCTGACATCTTGCCAATCCAGATATGTATTCATATCCAAATATGCCTTTAGTTCTCTATCCAGTAACTCACTTTTCAAGATTTCTCCATATTTAATAATTACTATGCGCGCACGACCCTCGTTCAACGAGCACTGATGCGCTGTGCGAAATTCCATGCGCGCCCAATCCGACTCGATGAAGTGCTGCGAGAGCACAATGATCGTCCGACGCGACTGTTCCACCGATTCGATGATTTGTTCAGGTATATAAGCGCCAGCCAGCCAATTTCGTTCGTGCGTGCATACACGAAATGGTGGTTCGCACTGTTCGAGTCGCGGCAGCAATGTATGGTTGACGAAGTCTGCATCCTGGTGAGCATATGAAATAAACGCATCGAATGCTTTATGCTTATCCAGCTCACATTCGCGAATGCAAAATCTCAATATGTTATGGCTATATAACCAGACTTTCACTTCTAATTTATATTTATAGAAGAGTACGACAATGAAAAGTAAAATAATAATTGTTAACCCTACACTAATCAAAGTTGCAATAAAGTACTGATTATGTTCAACAGCAACAGGAGTTGGACACAATTCTCTCACATTTGCAATTAGGAGTGTATCGTTCGGCTGATTAACACAGAGTAACTGGTCGGCATCGGGTATTCGTGTCCGATGTGTTCGTATGGTGTACAGCAATTGCAGCTTGGAACAGTTGCAAAACCAAGGATTTTCACTTAGATAGAGAAATTGTAGTTTTGTGCTCTCATTGAGGTATGTACGTAAAAAATCATCATTTAAAGAACTTAAGCGATTATTTCGTAAGTCCAAAACCGTCAAATTGGCTGGCAGTTGACTGATATTTATGCTCGTGATTTTATTGGACGACGCGTTGAGTTGCGAAACGTTGCCATAGCCGAAGGTGGTGTTTAGCGGCAATACAATGAAATTGTTATTGCTAATATCGAGTACCGAACTCTTGAGCCCAACTTGCTCGGGGCGTGGGAGCTCTTTGATATATTGCGCACCGTTGCAAATGATGTGCAGGAATTCAAATTGTGTGTAACAATTGCATTCGCTGGGGCACATTACTGGTTCCCAAGCACACAGTTCTTTACGTTCCAGCTGCGCGAGATCTTTTACTAGTTTGGTTGACGTCTGAACGCACTGCAAACCATTGAACAGCGAACGACAGTTTTCACTGTAAATCCAAGCCAATTTACAATCGCACACGATCGGATTACCAGTCATTTTGATTTCGGGCGCACAATCGGCAGTTGCACTGAAGAAATTTTGTAAAGAAAAAATGTTTTCAATCAGATTGTGTTCTAGGTTTATTTCAAAAGGGCATGAAATGTTCGCTGCTACAAGCCAATCCAAAGTAAATTCGCGCAGACGATTGCCACTTAAATTGATTACCGTTGAGTTAATCTTGCCACCTTCGTAATTTTCTGGTTGCAACTTGATAATATAATTAAGACCGTCGGCTAAAGCGAAACTCATGCACTCATAGCTGTATCGAAAATTTGCCAGTAACCTCTATGTTCTATTGACGGAAGTGTCGGTGCTCCAAATAGTTTGCAGTTGATTCTGGCTTACGTCTAGCCTATGTAGATAATACAACGGTTTCAGATTTTCCATAATATTTGTGGTGTCGTGCAGTTGATTGCCACCAAGTATCAACTGCCATAGCCGAGGAGTGTGATCGAAAATGTGTGGCGTTAAATATTCCAATAAATTGTGACTCAGATCCAGTATGAGAAGTTCACGCTGATATGCAAACAGATCTTCGGGCAATTCCCGGATTTCATTACGGCTCAAATTCAGCCAATTTAATTGCGTTAGCGCTGCAAACATGTTGGCGTCCAACATTCTCATATTGTTTCCGGCTAAGTCAAGCTGTCTGAGAGCAGTGAGGTTCTTAAAGTGTGTTTGCGTCAAGTTTTGCAGCGATAAGTACTGATTTCGTAGACTGTGTACGCTAAGCGTTAGCGTTTCCAATTGTTTCAGCCCAGAAAATATTACAGGTATGCTTATAACATCTGCTTCCCCGATTTCATTACGATTTGATTTAATAATCAATTGCAAGTGCATCTTCATGACTGACCCAAAAAGTCTCATTGTTCCTGCATCAAGATCAGTGTTATAGACTAGTATTACTTTATTCAACTCACGCATTTGTATAAGAATTGCCCGCACTTTGTCATTCATATAGATTTCGTGTATAAAATTCTTGCAATATATCACTTGGAAATAATGGGTTTTAAGTGTAATTGACTGAAACTTGCGCTGAAGTAAATAATCTATATTAGTTATTGTGTTCATAGAACAACTTACATACAGTCTCCGCAAGTGGGAATTAAAACTGATGTAAATATAATTGCGTCCGTCCTCAATATTACAATATAAATTGCCATCTCCATGGCACTTACAAGTAGTCTTCTCATCCTTAAAGCAATCGGGGGGCCAAGTGGAGACTTGTTCAACAGTAGTTTTGATTAACTCCATTTCGGTAGTGTGCGCCAACAGAAATTTGTTATATATGATCAATTGACTTATTATATAGGTGAGTATTACACACAAATTGCGTACTTTTAGTTTGTTCATATTTATTAATTTGCGGTTATTGTTTTTATATTTCCTCCACAACAAACCCGGCTTGCAGACCAACTCACTTACACTTACTGAAATACTAAAATATAATATCGAACTGGTACGCTTTAAGAAACTTAAATTGTGTTTTAATTCCTTATCAAGCAAGCACTTGTCTCTGTGCACTCGCCCTTGTGCGATAATTTGTTTGTTGCTCTAGTAATACTTATAAGAAGAATTTACTCTCTCGTAAGGAGGTGGATATTTTTGGTTAAAAACTTTTTAAACACCAGTCAAATCGCTAAAAATTAAGATAGAATTTTATTAGAATGATTTCAATATAATACAAATATTTGAGATATAAAGCAAGAATGTTATAAAATAACTAGCTAACGACGTTTCGCAATAAATGTTATTTTTAGAAAATATTTATTTTTAATATCAAAATTTCAGAAGATCAGCCATATGCGCTTTTGCAATTTGTTCTCTAATTTTATTCGTTTGAATACTCTCGCAATATGTTGCTAGAGAATATGATAGTTTAGTTCACCTAGCGGTTGTACGTAACAATTAAAACTAACCGAGATAGATATAGGGTTATACAAAAACGATCAGGATGACGAGAATAATACAAATACAACAGGATGTCTCTGTTCGTCTTTCCGTCCGTGAAAGCTGAAACTTGAGTAAAATTTTCGATGAAACTTGGTGAAAAATCTCAAACTTTTTTGAGAAAAATTAGTCATTTGAGAATGTGTGAAAACTAAATTGCCTGCACCGATCGCGATTGCTCTTCTAACCAATTGAATTCTTTATTCCAGGAATTTTATGGCTTACCCTAAACCTGAACCTAACGGGACGCGTAAGTATGTATTTACAAAAAGGGGTAAGTAGAATACATTTCGTTACATTATGGCAGAAAATTATAGTGAGTAAATACGAGTAAAACAGTATTATTAGGGTGAGTATTTAATTTAAACTAAATTTTAGGATTTTAAAGCAAATATTTAATATTAAATTAATTCATTTACATTAATTTAGAATTATACTTAAAAAAATTAGTACTTATATTTAAAGGATGTCGCTTGACGCAGCAGCGGCCACCTTGACAGGATCATGATCCTTCAATGATGGCTAGCAGGGCGAGCTTATGGCTCGCATCTTGCCGTCTTGCTCTTCAGCGATTGCGACGACACCTCCTAGTACCCAGTGCTGCGGTGTTGTGTTGTCTTCGTTTGATGACGGGATCGCTGGCCTGCAGATTCCGCTCCAGATGTAGCCATTTTTTGCGTTCCTGAAAACTCATGTGATATGTTTTGGACCACTGCTGCCAAAACTGTTGCTTGAGAAAACGAATTAGGTCCGCTGGCACTTGAGCTGGTGGCAGTGCTCGAAGCGGGCAACCGATCAGTAGTTGTGCTGGAGGTAGGGCTTCTCCATCGTTACTGTCCTGGCTCAACGGTGCTAGTGGATACAAATAGAGAATGACTTCCATTTCGGCTAGTACCGTTGACAGCTCTTCTGCGGCGAGAAGAGCGTTTTCGAGTGCGCGAACAACTAGATGTTTGGCGGATTTCACCGCGGCCTCCCATAATGCGCCGAAGTGCGGAGCTGAATCCTTCTTCTACAGCGAATGCCTTCGCTGTCGCTGAATTTCTTCAACGGCATCCCTCGGCGACGAGTGAACCTCTTTAGGGCGAAAATATGTAAATGAATTAGTCGATAAGTCAGAAAATAATTCGAGGTAAAGGCACACAAAAACTGCGATATAAGTTTTCACGGGTGGTCGACCAAAAATCTACGCTAAATATAAGGAAAGGGCGTAGCGCTCGAAGTCTTTCAACTAGCATGTTTCCCAGTATTTGGGTTTGCAGCTTCGGCTTGTAATGAAAGCAGTGTGTGCTTTCATCTCCTACTCGGATTAATTTGGATGAAAGCGACATATCCGAGTACTCATGCAAGAACGGATTGAGTTTTTGCAAGGTTGCGGGTACCGTGGTGTCCTAGGTCAGTTTTTGGATTTCATTCGCAAATTCCGAATGTTGAATCACCGGAACAATTTTCAAAAAATACAAGTGTAATTCGTCAGA
Organism: Bactrocera dorsalis; assembly: GCF_023373825.1. Classification (NCBI taxonomy): domain Eukaryota; kingdom Metazoa; phylum Arthropoda; class Insecta; order Diptera; family Tephritidae; genus Bactrocera; species Bactrocera dorsalis. The sequence continues at coordinate 19,281,912 of NC_064303.1, read as the reverse complement.
TGTCAGATCCCTACCCTGGTCGTCGGAACCACTGTAGTAAATATGCGACCACACAAAGCAATTTCTGATTATCTTTGTGTTATCTTTCACATTTATAGTTAGTGTAAAATTAGTTTTCTTCTTCTCTAATGCTTCGTCTTTTAGGGAGAGCTGGAAGTGAGTATCTTCAGGTCTTCTATGAGGAACTGTGAACCGCCAAAACCTATCGAATTATTCAATTCGTCCACTTTACAACCCCAAGATACTTGATCCACAGAATTTTGTTTTATTGGCACATGCCGCCAATGCGCTTTGTCAATCAACTCTAATTGCGCCGAAACTTTGTGGTGAGGAAGGATGTGTTTTCATTCAATGTAAAACTATTTCAGAGTCTGTCCAAAATGTAATTTTATCGAAATGTTGATTCAACATAGGCGCAACCCTTGACCATAATTCTGAAAGAAGTTGTGCTGCCGAGAGCTCAAGACGCGGAAGAGATTTGGTCTTCAGCGGACCCACCCTAGACTTTGAAGTAAGCGGCCTACATTTAATACCACTAGTAGATTGGCTTCGTACATATAATCAGCAACCGTACGCCCTTATTGAAGCCATGTATTTGGCAGATGGTACTCGACTCTACGTTTACGTAACGAAACCATTGGGTTGGGTTTAAAATTCTGCCAACCAGTGTCGAGGCGCAATGAAATTGACTCATCCCAATTTTTGAAACCAAAACTCTTGTAATACGATTTTTGCTGTGGTAACTGGTAGGGCTAATAGTCCAAGAGGATCGAAAAGGCGAGGAGAAACTGACAATATGTTTCGTTTAGTTGCTCGCAGATCACTAAAATTGTCATCTAAAACGAAATCGAAACAAATGTTCTTTCGGAAACCAATGGATTCCCAACGTTTTAGTGGAATTTTTGTCATTGAAGCTTAATGACTGTTCAATGTCATTTCCTTAAGGTGTATCCGGCCGAGTTTAACATTTTAATTACCTCACTTCTCAAAAGATCTAGAGACTCGAAATTATCGGATCTCTTTAATAAATCATGAACATAAAAGTCTCTTTTAATGGCCAAAGAACCGAGTGGATATTTCATTGTATTGGCATCACTGAGCATTTGCAAACACCGTGTTGCGAGAAATGGTGCAGGCGCAGTGCCGTAAGTTACGGTGTTAAATAAAAAAATTTGTATTTGCTCTGAAGGAGCTCTCTCCACACAATAGGTTGACAATTTCTATCTTCTTCATGCATAATTATTTGGCGATACATTTTAGTAATGTCCGCTGTTAGTACATACTTATGTATGTAAGCGAAAACGAGCGAGCGTTGAGTATAACTCTCCTTGGATGGTTGGACCCACCATCAAAAGTTCATTTAATACTATTTGAGTTGGAGATAGACTCGAAGCATTAAAGACAGCATCTAATTTAATAATGAAGTAGTGTAGCTCACTCGGGATCTAAATGCTCGTTGGGCTCATGTAACCCAGTGCTCTATACTCATTCATAAAGTCCAGATACATTTTACGAAGTTCTCGATCCTTCAATGTTTTCCTCTTCAGGGCCTGAAGCCGCTGAACTGCGGTTTCATAGGAGTGACAGTGTAACTTACGGTCAGATTTAAAGGGCATTCTGACTTGAAGCCGTTTTGAAGGCAATACTTCAGTTGTGTTAACGAAAAATTGTTCACACTACTTTGTTCTGGTGTGAACTTTTTGCCATTTATTTATAAAGGAAGCTCCTCCAGAGCTCAGAATTTTCGGACTACTGAATCTTTAGACGATAAGTGTGTAGTTGTTGTTGGTTGCTGATGAGATTCCGCAGTAAAGGAAACGGGATACTGGTGCAGTAACGTATGATGGGATGTGTTGCACACACGACATCGATCCGCTCTGCACTTGGAGACCGTATGTCCCTTACGCAAAAAATTTATGCATACGAAGCCCCAATTTGACATACTCAAATCTTTGTTGCACAGAGAAAGTTTTAAAGTTGTAGTGGTCCTTTTATTTACACTGTTGACAAAGAGGCTTCTTTGTATTTGCAGCTACTAACGACGGTTTGGTTCTGTCCGATTTGGTTCCTGTCATATGACTCGTGCTGATTGTAGCTCCGGGTTTCGTTCTCGAACATGAAGCCCGTTCTGCTGATAATTGATGAAATCTTCTATTCAGAGTGGCTTCACAATGGTAGCTTGTCGTAATCCAGTTGTTCCTCCCACTTTGATCGGGTGGCAAAGTCAACTTTTGTTATGACCATGTGTATGATTGAGCTGTTTGAGGAGTGTCTGGCGTCACTGTCCCTGGCGGCGACAGTATTTATTGTAAAACTTGTATTGGTGCCGGGCCACAGTGGAATAGCAGGTAAATGCAAAGCTGATGAGCTAGCAAGGAAAGGCACCCTAGAGTCGCTATCGGTAGAATGGGAAAGGGTCGGTGCTCCTGTGTCCTCTTGTGTTCTACTACTGGATAGTTGGGCCTCGCAGATGCTTGGTCAACGCTGGGCCAGCACTGGTACTTGCGCGGTCGCAAAAGCATTCTGGCCCAAGATAGATCGCAGGAGATCTAGCGATCTCTTTGCCCTCAGTAAGGCTAACCTCTCTTTAGTAGTTGGGCTCTTGACGGGCCACTGCCCTATTGGACACCATGCTGTAAGACTGGGAATCTTACCGGACGCCGTATGCAGAAGCTGCTTAGAAGAAGATGCGGCAGAAACTAGCCAGCACTTCGTTCTATACTTTTCTGCATTTGGGAGGTCAAGACTACTTGGGGGCACATACCTTCAGATATCCTGCCGGTGGATGTAGATATTACATATATTTGCCTTTGCAAATTTGCATTGACTAGTAAGCGTTTTGCCGATCTGTAAGTACATGCACGGGAGTTCTATTTTCTATGGCATCACAAAGGACTACATCTATTAATCCACGTGCGATCTTTGATCAGCCATCTAACCTAACCTAACCTATGTGTATGATTATCGCAATTGTAATTGATTTCTCATCACCCAGCGATAGCAATGGGTCATACGCAGCCGACACTTTGTCCATCATCGCTCGCAATGAGGGTTCCAATGGCTTTTGTATAGTTGGCAACTCAAAAAGTTTCGAAATTGTATTGAAAAATATCAACAATTTATTATCGTAGACTTTTTTGAGACTTGCCAACGCCTTCGGATAATTTTCATCCGACATTTGAAACGCTCTTACCGTACCCAAAGCCTCTCCAGATAGACTATTAACCAGATGGTTAAATTTTTCATTATCTAATATGTTTGGATCATTGTGAACCAAACTCTCAAACAAACTAATGAAATTTTTAGATTCGGTATATTCTTTCTTGAATTTCAGCAGATTCATTTTTGGGAGCCTTGAGCTATGAGATGTTACGAAAGATGTGTCCACAATAGACGCTAAATTGTTTTAATTATAGATTTTGTTTCTACAATATGTCCTCTAACTACCCTCGGGCCATGTCGTCTTCATCAATCTCTACAATTTTAGATGACATTCCAGCAACTTTTCACTGTGCGACTTCAATACATCGAGACGACATTCCAACTCAATTGGATCTAACGACATGGCTTCTTCCAGAAGGCCCGTCTTTACACGCAAAATGCTTCTTTTCGGCACCGTTCTTTGACGCTTTAATGATTTTAAGTCGATCAACTCCTTACTTTGAGAGAGGTTGGTGATGGTTTGCTTTGGCTTGCTCATTTTTATTTGTTTAAATTAAAATTTCTAAAAAGAACAGGATAATTTTTTACTTGTTGCTTTGAGAAGCTTGGCTCTGAGTTGTAGCAACTAGAAATGTTGAACTTCTTCCGTTTTGATGTCAATTGTTCTACAATAACAAATGTGTAAAAATAAATTGAAAACTAAAACAAGTAAGGAAGGGCTAAGTTCGGGTGTCACCGAACATTTTATACTCTCGCATGATAAGGTGATAATCGAGATTTCATTATCCGTCATTTACAAATTTTTTTCATTTTGGTTCCTAATGTATATACATACTCGTATTATACAGAGAAGGCATCAGATGGATTTCAAAATAACGTTATATTGGAAGAAGGCGTGGTTGTGAACCGATTTTGCCCATATTTCGTACATGTCATCAGGGTGTTAAAAAAATATTATAAACCGAGTTTCACTGAAATCGGTCGAGTAGTTCCTGAGATATGGTTTTTGGTCCATAAGTGGGCGACGCCACGCCCATTTTCAGTTTTTAAAAAAGTCTGGGCGCAACGTCCTTCTGCCATCTCTTCCGTAAAATTTAGTGTTTCTGACATTTTTTGTTAGTCGGTTAACGCACTTTTAGTGATTTTCAACATAACCTTTGTATGGGAGGTGGGCGTGGTTATTATCCGATTTCTTCCATTTTTGAACTGTATATGGAAATGCCTGAAGGAAACGACTGTATAGAGTTTATAGTAGTTTCCGAGATATGTACAAACAACTTAGTAGCTTTCCAAAAAAATTACGTCCAAATATGCCCCTCCCTAATGCGATCCTTTGTGCCAAATTTCACTTTAATATCTTTATTTATGGCTTAGTTATGACACTTTATAGGTTTTCGGTTTCCGCCATTTTGTGGACGTGACAGTTTTGCCCATCTTCGAACTTAACCTTCTTATGGAGTCAGGAAATACGTGTACCAAGTTTCATCATGATATCTCAATTTTTACGCAAGTTACAGTTTGCACGGACGGACGGACAGACGGACGCACGGACAGACAGACATCCGGATTTCAACTCTACTCGTCACCCTGATCACTTTGGTATATATAACCCTATATCTGACTCTTTTAGTTTTAGGACTTACAAACAACCGTTATGTGAACAAAACTATAATACTCTCTTTAGCAACTTTGTTGCGAGAGTATAATGACAATTTTACATGTATCTTTTACGGGAGTCGAAGTCGAAGTTGGGCATTTATCCAAATAGGTTTTATCGAATAGCGCTGGTGAATCCATCTGATTCAAAAATAAAGATCACAATCAAAATCTACATCTATTTTATAAATTTTCTCAAATTTAGATGACACTTAGATTATAAGCCTTTTTCCCGGCTCATACATACTTTTATGTAAAGGGTGATTTTTTAAGAGCTTGATAACTTTTTTAAAAAAAAACGCATAAAATTTGCAAAATCTCATCGGTTCTTTATTTGAAACGTTAGATTGGTTCATGACATTTACTTTTTGAAGATAATTTCATTTAAATGTTGACCGCGGCTGCGTCTTAGGTGGTCCATTCGGAAAGTCCAATTTTGGGCAACTTTTCGAGCATTTCGGCCGGAATAGCCAGTTTTGGGCAACTTTTTCGAGCATTTCGGCCGGAATAGCCCGAATTTCTTCGGAAATGTTGTCTTCCAAAGCTGGAATAGTTGCTGGCTTATTTCTGTAGACTTTAGACTTGACGTAGCCCCACAAAAAATAGTCTAAAGGCGTTAAATCGCATGATCTTGGTGGCCAACTTACGGGTCCATTTCTTGAGATGAATTGTTGTCCGAAGTTTTCCCTCAAAATGGCCATAGAATCGCGAGCTGTGTGGCATGTAGCGCCATCTTGTTGAAACCACATGTCAACCAAGTTCAGTTCTTCCATTTTTGGCAACAAAAAGTTTGTTAGCATCGAACGATAGCGATCGCCATTCACCGTAACGTTGCGTCCAACAGCATCTTTGAAAAAATACGGTCCAATGATTCCACCAGCGTACAAACCACACCAAACAGTGCATTTTTCGGGATGCATGGGCAGTTCTTGAACGGCTTCTGGTTGCTCTTCACCCCAAATGCGGCAATTTTGCTTATTTACGTAGCCATTCAACCAGAAATGAGCCTCATCGCTGAACAAAATTTGTCGATAAAAAAGCGGATTTTCGAAACACATTTCGAACCGAACACTGATTTTGGTAATAAAATTCAATGATTTGCAAGCGTTTGCTCGTTAGTAAGTCTATTCATGATGAAATGTCAAAGCATACTGAGCATCTTTCTCTTTGACACCATGTCTGAAATCCCACGTGATCTGTCAAATACTAATGCATGAAAATCCTAACCTCAAAAAAATCACCCGTTATATGCACTAAATGCATTTTTCTTCATATTGAATTATTATTTCTTCTACTCACCCCTTTTCCAAATATTATTGCAGGAACAAAATGTTCACAAATGTTAAACAAAACACAATTCGAAGAGATTTAAATATTTACTTTAAATAATTTTTCAAAAATATGCCAATTCTTTTCACGACGCGGGTCTAACCGAAATTTTTTTTCTTCGAATTCAATCTGTCACAACGAACAAGCAAACGTCAAATTCGACAATTAGTGACAAGTAAAAATTGTGTAAAAGTCACGCAAATTTTGCTGGGTACGCTCTGTGAATCTTTTCACTTGCACAGCAATAATTTGTAATACAACTTTTTGTAAACTTAAGCTTAGTATCCAGCTCTCAAGAAGTGTAACAACTTCATACAAAAAACGCATAAGAAATGGTCAAGAAAATTTACCGCAGGAAATTTTCTTGTGCTAGTATGCAGCTCTACAGAAATCTAGTACTAATTTTTAATACATTAGGGGTATTCGCTTGCTCTTGCAAGATTGCAGATTGCAAAAATACTATACCGAAATATACAAGGGCACGAGAGCACCCATTGCAGAATCTAGTGATATATGAACGGCTGATTCGGTCAATTTATTGTGAATGACTATTATGCATGGCTATTGTGAATTGGCGCACCTTCTGCATACATTTTTAACAAAAAAACTGTAACAAATCTTCATAATTTAAATAAAAATTATATAATTTCTTTAAAACTTACCGCCCTCAACAATTTACCGACACAGTATGTCTTTATGTAAAATTACAGCTAAAACAGGGTTGCAATTATATTTTTGCGTGACATTGCAAGCAAATATACATACATGGGTTTTGGTCTGACATATTTTACTGCCATTGCAAATAATTTTCTGCGTGTGTTTGTTGTTGTGCCGGCGCACCAAGAGGAAACATAAGCAATTCTTGCACCGTGCAAGGGTTTTGCAAGAGCAAGCGAATACCCCTATTTTTTTCAATAAAATGCGAATATGGTTTTGCGAAGAAACATGAAAGCAATAATTGTTTCTTGAAGGAAATTCAAAGTAATCGTTAAATTCATCTTAGTTAAAATCATTATTATGAGGCATATTTCATTCTGAAAAGTTGTATAAAACTTACCAATCATCAACATCATTCCTTAAATCGCAAGGAAAATATTTATGTTACTACACACGTACATACATACATAGATATACATATATGACACACAAAGTTAATTTTCTTTGTTTATTCTCTCTCGCTCTTCTAATGTGGATCATTCACACTGCGTAAACAGTTGACAAAATTACTTGAGAAAATAATGTTTTTTTGAGCAATTACTTAAGAGCTAGATACGGACCTTTAAATAAGTTTTGTACACTTTTTTTTGTTTGTATAGACCTTGTTTATGAATTTACCTTTGAATTTGTTTAAATATTTTTCACTTTTAGTTAGCCGACGACAACCGACAATAGTCGATTAATTAAAACCTAAAATTTTATTTACGAAAATACGATATGCACAAAAATTGTTAGTATTATTTGTTAAACTTTTATCACGCATTGAGTCCCTACTCGGGCGCCATGAAAAATATCAAGCTTTTTTGAGAAAAATTAGTCACTTGAGAATGCGGGAAAACTAGATTGCCTGCACCGAAAAATATAAACGACCGATCGCGTTTGCTCTTCTTACACAATTGAATTGTTTATTATAGAAATTTTATGATCTAACGGGACGCGTAAGTATGTATTTACAAAAAGGGGAAGTAGAATACATTTCGTTACATTGTGGTAGAAAGATATGGTGAGTATATAAAACCATATTATTAGGGTGAGTATTTTATATAAACTGAACTTTAACATTTTAACTCAAATATTTAATATAAAATTAATGCATTTACATTAGTTAAGTATTATATTTCAAAAATTTAGTATTTATGTTCAAAGGATGTCGCTTGACGCAACGCTTGGTATACGGATTTCTAAGTACAAAAAAATTACGAGTTCGAAGCTAGGGGTAACTGGACCACTGGCACGCCCGCAAATCGGAATTAATGGAAAAAGTTTAAAGTGCCATAGCTTAGCACTTAATTAAGTAATAAAATCAGACTCAGGACATGTGGGCTTGGCCTCGCCCTCTAATAAGTTTTGCCAGAGAACTTAAAATGTAGAGAAGGTGCAGGTTCGATATCGAACATTTGTTAGAATTGAAGTACGGAATTCACCTCACAACCACAGAATTCTCGCTGTGAAATATTGACATTGCTTACAGTTCTCTCACGTACTCAATCAGTGAATTTGAAGAGAAATAACATTAACACCATTATCATGTTTTCATGCTTCATGTTAGCTTTCAACCAGGGAATTCCCTTCATACGCAATGTACGAATGTAAGGAAATTCGTTTTGCCGTTTTATGATATGAGTATAATTTTGTATGAATGCATGCATTGTAATATTTTTAGTCAATTTGGACTTGCATATTTAATAATTTTATTTTTTTATTTGGTTTTTATATAGTATACTCTACTAATAAATGTTTTTGTATTATACTCGTACATATTTCTTACTAATAGAAATTATATTTATCACAACAATTTACATACATACATATGTACTTATAAATATGTACATCTTCTGTCATATTAATCGTATGTCTCTGCACATGCTCATATGAATGTATGTATTGTAAACGCATGTGCGCGTTCAGAAATTCAAGTTTTGATGTTATCACTTATCAATGTATGTGTGTATGTATAGGTAAATGTGCGTGTTGACACATTCATATAAACTTACATGTACATACGTATATTTGTATACATTGCCGAAGAAATAATGCACAAGCATACAAACATACATACATATGCGTACACATGTAAATATGCCACCAACAAAAAATTGAAAGATTGTTCTACAAAAACAACAATTGTCTCAAATAGCAGAAGCATCTGTAGTGAATTTGACAACAAAAACGATTTCACTCATAAACGCAGGCGCATATTCCACAAGCGACCTCGCTTCATTCATAAAAACAGACGCCGTAACCCAGCCAGCGTCTTTTCGCGACGATGGCAAAAGCTAAAAATCATAAATTGCACAACTTTCGGGTGTTTGTTCTAAGAAAAAAGTGGCAACATAGCTGTTGTCGATTTATAATTGGGGTATTCAGACCGAACTTGTTAATTTGGTAGTTCGTTAGTTGATACTTCGTTAAAACACTCAACTGTGAACATACTCTTTTCTGTACATCAGTAGTGGGTGTAAAGTTTGCTTCAAAACAGCTGATTAAATTATATGAAATACTTACTTTTGAAAAAATTTTTAGAAACAAATTTGTAGTAGGGGGCCATCCATAAATTACGTCACACGAATTTAAGGACTTTTTAACCCCTCCCCCCGTCCTTGTCACAAGTTGTCACATTTTTAACTCAATTTGCACCTTCTCTATGCTTTAAGTTCTATGGTTTAGCAACAGTGGTACATATTTCCTAAAACATAGAGTATACTACAAATACTATAATAACTCTTACCGATAGTGTGAAAATGAATAAAATCGAATGATAACACCGCTCTCTCTCAATATAACGGTACTGTTAAAACTACAAAAATCGCGATAAATCAACAACAAAATACGCCAGAGACAATAAATTTTACCTTCAAGATGGTACACGACAGATTTATGAGAGCCGGTGTGAAAATTGGACGATGGGCATAGTACCGCCCTCTTTTTGGTGAATTCCCATATCTCGGGATCCGACCAACCGATTTCGACAAAATTTCGTATGTGGCATTTTTTTCATATTCCTATATCACGTTGTAAAAATGAAAATCGGACTACAACCACGTCTATTTCCCATATAACATAATTTTAAATTCCATTTAAATCTTTCACACAAATCAAGAAGTAATTAGTATAACGGAATATAATTTTGCACCAATAATTTGTTTAAAGTATGCCATTTTACAAGGCTTGTCCAGTATGTAATAGAGCTGACTTTCTTCAGTAGCGACTGTACTTCGGAGCGTATACGCACCGACTGGATTCGGTAGAGGGCATTCCTAGCTAACGAACGAGCGGCTGATTAGTTGTCTCCGAGAACCTGGAGAGTCAGGATAAACATTTTTGCGCGAGGTGTTTCTTTGATGCAAGCCGAAAAAGCAGCGTTTGTTAGAGCAGAGGTACGCGATTAAATTCTTTGTGAAATTCGCTCAATCTGCGACAGAGACGTTTGATATGATCAAGCAGACTTACCCAAATATTGCTTTAGCGCGAAGTGGTGTGTTTCGGTGGCACCAGGCCTTTTTGGAGGGCCGAGAAGAGGTTGCTGATGAAAACCATACAAAAATTTATCAAAATCTGTGGTTCATGACTTTTTGACGTTGCATATGACATTGGAAGTTGCATCACGACAACGCCCCGGCTCTCATCGCCTTTCTTGTGAAGAGCTACCTAACCAAGGCCGGCATCCCAATGCTTTCATAGTCGCTCTACAGCTCATATGTTCCATATGTGGCCTCCGGTCTGTTTTTGGTTTTCTTGCCTGAGAAGGCTAATGAAGGGCAAACATTTTGAGACGACAGAGGGGATCCAAGCAGCATGCTCTCCGGCTTTCAAGGCTATTTTGGGGAAGGCTTCAATGCTTGCAAATCGCTCTGGCAGCGCTGCATCGACGCAGAAGCAGCTTATTTTGAAAGTTTTTAAAGAATGACTAAAAACTGTCCAAATCCAACCAAAACTGTTCAAGCCCCTAGGTGCCGAATATGTAAACACCAGTACCCATAGTTGACATTTGACCGAAAATATTGGTAAATTTCTGAGATATACAATTGCAGTTCAGACCGAATCCTTTTCTGTCAATAGTTTGTCTTTATGTCAAAAATTGTTTGAATGGGGCTAATACTTCTATTAGCCCCCATATACATACTTGACTTATTCCCTATATTTCTGATGCTAAAGTAACATCTGGTGTAGTTTCCTCGTATCCCGGTCTTCTGAAAGTGGTTGCGTTCCCCATATTGAGAACTTTTAGACCAAGCTACACAGCCATTTCTACAATGCGCTTTCCTCCCGAATCCGTGTTTGACATGCCCCACTCTTTGGCTTTCGAATTAAGATCTCCGAAAATGATAATTTGAACTTCTATAGTCATGGCTGTATATTCTATATTGTCGAGCTTTTCTTGAAAATCTTATATGTGGTCACTTTGGCGTCAAATTATTGAGAAAAGATCGCATCTGGCCCATAAGAAACCGTTCCTACTCCTTTTATCTGTAATGATGGAGTTACTTCTTGGAGGTAGCCATATATAGCGGCGGTTGAACTGCTATCTTCTAGCCAGGTTTCGCTCTCTTTTTTTTTATTGTTGTATTACGATAATTAGTTCTTCATCGCCAACTAAGAGAATTGAGCCTCAGCAGCTTTACATCTACGCATATTGGCCTGTAGAAATGAGAACTTTCAATCTGATTCTGTTGTCTCTTCTGAACAAAAATCTATATAATCTATATCTATTTAGCTTATTCCTTAAATATATATATATCAACTGATATAACTTTCGAAATCTCCTGCAGGCTTCTGAAGCAAGGTTATCCTCGAAAATTTATACCACTTCTGCTCCACTTTAGCAATGATAAATATATTCCCTTAGCAATTGAGGCTTATTATAATAGAATAACACCAAATCCTCCCCCATTAATATTGACACATGATCAATATGAAAGCAAAACCATAAACGCCTTAAACTAATACTTTATAGGACAGAAAGTGTAGCAAATTGGAAAAAGGTACATAAACTAAAATCAAATAAAGTGATGAAAATTTTGTGCTCATCCATCTCCATCGCCATCTATACATAAAAGCAATCAGCACTTATTAAATCAAAATGCCCAAAATGCAAAAGAGTTACATAAACACATAAATCTTTTTCTAAGCCCATTCATACCTGGATGTAACAAAATGCATATACATACACACACATAACCATAAAGCCTTGGTTTATCCACTCAATCGGCTGGAAGTAAATTGAAAGCTACTCGTATGCAACGCTGCTTATCGGGAACTTGTATAGTGGCTGTTGAAAACTCTCACTAGTTGGAAGCAATATGGATTTATGTATGTAAATACATACAGACAATATCAATTCCGATATTGAAAAATAGCGTAAATATTTGTTTATGATGCTTACAAAAGAGTTGGAAATGGAAATGTTTTTGTGCGTTTTATAAAACATAAATTATTATTAAAATGATTATGCAGTAGAACTAACTTGACGCAAACTAGTGTGTTTGTAACTACGGAGTAACTGGTTTGTTTGTAACCGCGTATTGTTTTTGTGTGAGAAAATTATGTAAGAAAATATTAGATATTATTTTCCCAAAATGTTCAAAAATTAAATGTAACTTTCGTAAAAAAATATTCTAACAAAGCGGTTCCTTCATAAAATCTGAGGTTCCAGATGAATTCCTTTTAAAATTAAAATCTAAGGAGTTAGAAAATATAATGTGTTACAAACCCAAACCATTATAACTATTCTATAAATCAATGCAAATTTTATTTAATTTTATATAATCAATTATTTTTGAAAATTATGGACCAAAAATGCCCTCCATGCTCTAACACACATATGCTTCAATTCAATCAGACTTCCGGGTTTTGTTTGGCTTGACATAACCCCACAAAACAAAGCCTGGTGCCGTCAGGTCAGGTGCCGTTAGAGACAGCGGTAATTCGAATTTCTAGGTATTAATTTGTTTTCAAAATTTCATTGGAGCTCCACAATAACCGGTCTGGCTCTGGGTGTAGTTGCTCCATCTTGCTGGAACCAAACGCTATTGAAAGTCGCTGGGTAAAAAAAAACTCTTTTAAAATCTTTAAATAACCAGCTCATTGACAGTTGCCGTTACAACATTTTCCCAAAAAGGAGTAAGGCCTGAAAATACAGCTCGATGAAACTGAGCAGCACATAGTGGCTCGTTCTGTACGAAGTTCCGCCTGGTGGATTATCTCTGGATTTGATTCATGACAATTTTGCTTACTTAAATTTCCGTGTAGATCAAAATGGAGCTCATCGAACAAAAAGTAACATTTTAACAAGTTATTGTCTTCTTCGGCCATGTCAATCATTTTTGGCGAAATTCCAGACGAATAGGCAAATCTAAACGGTTTAACCGGCTTGTTCAAGTTCAAGTCATCACGAACTATCCTTTTGACGATGACTGTGTGCTACTTCTAAGTTCCGTCGATAAGTTGCGTTGATTTTGCCTGAGTTGACGATGCAAATAGCCGCGGTTGTTTCTTGAACACCCACCTACGGATCTCGGTGGTACGGTCTTTTTCGGCAAACGTTTGTTTACCAACCTCATAATCGCCTCCATTCTCGTGGGAATGCCACCAAAATCTCATCTGAACTGCAAAGCACGATGCTTCACTATGCCAACCCTCTTTTGAGTATCCCAAAGATTAATTAAAAAAAAATCTAATAAACGACATCTTATCAATTTTGCACCGCCGGCTCAAAGTGTTAATCTGTGGCAAGAAAAGAAAATGCTGAAAAATATGTGAAATTGAATGAATTATGAAAGCTTATCTGTATTGCTGGACGCGAGCTCGCCACTTACAAGCTTATTGCCTCGTATTGTACCCACCAAGGTGGTATTCTCTGCACTAGCAAATCTTCCGCCAAGTTATATGTAGCTTGTGAAAATGACTTATAGGCGCCAAATTAATATTTGCGAATCCGGGAATTGTCAAAGAGTATAAAACGACATAATTGCTCAAACCGATGCGGTGACATCACTGCTCTATAAAGGGCATGTTCGTTTTGTGAAAAACATGATTAAAGTTTGCCTTATCAGCTCCCGAGTATATAATTATTCCAATAGAAGCATACATATATGTAGTTCATCCCCATTTGTATCTTGCCAATATCTTATTTTTTTGGAGCTGTACCTTCAACAAGTGACACTGGAAAAACGCGTATGAAGGTATCGCTTTTAGATTCAAACCTTTACGTGCATAGTGACGTTGATTGTCTGCGCATTTCCAATGCCAGTTCCGTTTGCCGTTTTTCTGTTTGGTTTGGCTTTGACCACCAAATAGTTTCATTGTACCTTCCCTGATCACAATAGTTTGCTCCACGATTACCTACAATAGCCGTATTTGACAAATCAAATCTGCTTTCGTCAGGGTCCATATCTATAGCAGCTTCCTCGTGGATATAGTCGTCGAAACGTGGATGTCTAATGGGCTAAGCATTATCATCTCCGTAGTCCGATTGGTCACTGGGTATCGTTTCATAGTCACCACCAAATTTAGATTCTCTTCCCCCATCAACATCATCGCTGCTATCATTAGCATTTAAATAATTTGGAAAATTCTTCTCTTCTTCTTTCCTTCACGTCATAGGTTGGCCAGAAACAACGCCAACTCTTAACTCATTTCAAAAATATATACCTACCGCCGGGGGAAGCAGAGAAAGTGAAAGACCTCCAATCCATTCGAAAGGCCAAGTGGAAAAGGACCTGAAATCTCGAAACCAAACAGCGAAAAGGAAGAACGAGTGACATCATAGGGTCAAGTATCTAGGGTTCACCCCAGATATTTCCAAAAAACTTGTCCTCAACATTTTTTTGTATTAATAAGAAGATACATAAGCTGAAGTTATGACTCCTCCTGTGGCATTTCGCTGCTGGGTAATTTAAGAGTCCTATCTAGTTATTAAGAGTATGCGACAAATATGCTCACTATATAATGGCTTTATATAAGTAACACTACAATCCGTGAAAGTAACAAAGATGTAAACAAAATAAAAAAGAGTTGTAAGAGATATGAAAAATATTAAACCAACAACAACTAAACATCCGATTGAAAAAAGCGCAGCGAGGCAAATTTGAAAAAGAACCCGCAAAGTTAAAAAAAACAATGTTTCATAATGCCGAGCACGTGCCTCCAATAGCCGGCTAACAAACAATTCACACCATACGCCGCACTCACCGCGTGCCGTAGCGTAGTCTTCCAATAATCGCCGTTGTTGTCTCTTCTTATCTTGTACGTTTCGTTTTCATATGAACATATTGTTTTTGTTGTTGTTACTTGTAAATTAATACTGTTACTTTGCCTTATTGTAATACTATAGTCAATTGTTTCCGCTCGAACGCATCGGCAATGAAGTGCGTCATTTTTATGGACGTCAGAGTCGAAGCAAATGGTGAGTGAAGCGTTTGAGTGGAATAATAATTTGAGAGAGTTGAGAATGGGTAAAACATTGGGTAAAACATAAACAAACAAATTGTTATGATTGCGTTAGTGAGGAGTGTAAGTGAATGGGTTGAACTGTACTGCATTGGACTATTAGCGCTGGTGAGTGGGCGTGAAAAGGATTGACTAAGCGGCCGTGAAAGAGTGGTGTAAGAAAGGGTATTTGTAAGTGTGTGCGTTTAGTGGCCGTGATTTGTACTGACAAGGGATAATGATGTTGTCGGCATGTTGTAAACAGTTTTTTACGAGCATTTTTATTTTACTAAGTAGATTTCTTTGCTCAATTTGTTCGTTTTTTTTAGTATTTGCGGGCTGTCTGTATATTTTTTTTATTGCCTACAGTAATTTTTCAGAATGCTTGACTTTTTGGCAGCTTAGTCATGCCTGTGAAATTGATTGGCCATTTGATGATTGAAACAAAAACGTACGCAACTTTTAGAAAGCATTTTAATGAGGTGTAATAAATTGTAATGCAAATAAAATATCTAAATTTGAAAATTTGATTAGATATTGTAATATTATATAAAGTCACTCTAACAAATCACGCACAAAAGTTCACTACAAGCGCCCCCCTACTATATAAAATGACATTACTTAAATACACGACATGACTATACCTATAGTACTCTGTAAAAAGGGAAGGGTGAAAAAACCCAGACATATTGCAAGTTTTTTCATCATACTAATTTCGACCACCAATGTGATTACTATTATAACGGGTGATTTTTTTGAGGTTAGGATTTTCATGCATTAGTATTTGACAGATCACGTGGGATTTCAGACATGGTGTCAAAGAGAAAGATGCTCAGTATGCTTTGACATTTTCATCATGAATAGACTCTTACTATAACGAGCAACGCTTGCAAATCATTGAATTTTATTACCAAAATCAGTGTTTCGGTTTCGAAATGTGTTTATCGACAAAATTTTGTTCAAGCGATGAGGCCTCATTTCTGGTTGAAATGGCTACGTAAATAAGCAAAATTGCCGCATTTGGGGTGAAGAGCAACCAGAAGCCGTTCAAGAACTGCCCATGCATCCCGAAAAATGCACTGTTTGGGTGTGGTTTGTACGCTGGTGGAATCATTGGACCGTATTTTTTCAAAGATGCTGTTGGACGCAACGTTTACGGTGAATGGGCGATCGCTATCGTTCGATGCTAACAAACTTTTTGTTGCCAAAAATGGAAGAACTGAACTTTGGTTGACATGTGGTTTCAACAAGATGGCGCTACATGCCACACAGCTCGCACACGCGATTCTATGGCCATTTTGAGGGAAAACTTCGGACAACAATTCATCTCAAGAAATGGACCCGTAAGTTGGCCACCAAGATCATGCGATTTAACGCCTTTAGACTATTTTTTGTGGGCCTACGTCAAGTCTAAAGTCTACAGAAATAAGCCAGCAACTATTCCAGCTTTGGAAGACAACATTTCCGAAGAAATTCGGGCTATTCCGGCCGAAATGCTCGAAAAAGTTGCCCAACATTGGACTTTCCGAATGGACCACCTAAGACGCAGCCGCGGTCAACATTTAAATGAAATTATCTTCAAAAAGTAAATGTCATGAACCAATCTAACGTTTCAAATAAAGAACCGATGAGATTTTGCAAATTTTATGGGTTTTTTTTTAAAAAAAGTTATCAAGCTCTTAAAAAATCACCCTATATATTCATTACAGTATTTATTACCATAACTACTTTCATATTGCAAGTTTTTCATTATTCTAATTACGATTACAATTGCGATTATTATATTCATTACAGTATTTATTACCATAACTACTTTCATATTGCAAGTTTTTCATTATTCTAATTACGATTACAATTGCGATTATTATATTCATTACAGTATTTATTACCATAACTACTTTCATTTTGCAAGTTTTTTCATTATTCTAATTACCATTACGATTACTATTTTCATTACAGTATTTATTACAATAACTACTTACACATTTCAAATATTGTCATTACACTAATTACCATTACCGTTATGATTACTATATTAATTACAGTATTTATTACCATAACTACTTTCATTTCACAAGTTTTTTCACTATACTAATTACGATTACCATTATGATTACTATATCCATTACAGTATTTATTATCATAACTACTTTAATTTTTCAAATATTCTCATTACACTAATTACGATTACCATTATGATTACTAAAGGGTGATTTTTTAAGAGCTTGATAACTTTTTTTAAAAAAAAAACGCATAAAATTTGCAAAATCTCATCGGTTCTTTATTTGAAACGTTAGATTGGTTCATGACATTTACTTTTTGAAGATAATTTCATTTAAATGTTGACCGCGGCTGCGTCTTAGGTGGTCCATTCGGAAAGTCCAATTTTGGGCAACTTTTTCGAGCATTTCGGCCGGAATAGCCCGAATTTCTTCGGAAATGTTGTCTTCCAAAGCTGGAATAGTTGCTGGCTTATTTCTGTAGACTTTAGACTTGACGTAGCCCCACAAAAAAATAGTCTAAAGGCGTTAAATCGCATGGTCTTTGGTGGCCAACTTACGGGTCCATTTCTTGAGATGAATTGTTGTCCGAAGTTTTCCCTCAAAATGGCCATAGAATCGCGAGCTGTGTGGCATGTAGCGCCATCTTGTTGAAACCACATGTCAACCAAGTTCAGTTCTTCCATTTTTGGCAACAAAAAGTTTGTTAGCATCGAACGATAGCGATCGCCATTCACCGTAACGTTGCGTCCAACAGCTCTTTGAAAAAAATACGGTCCAATGATTTCCACCAGCGTACAAACCACACCAAACAGTGCATTTTTTTTTTTTCGGGATGCATGGGCAGTTCTTGAACGGCTTCTGGTTGCTCTTCACCCCAAATGCGGCAATTTTGCTTATTTACGTAGCCATTCAACCAGAAATGAGCCTCATCGCTGAACAAAATTTGTCGATAAACACATTTCGAACCGAACACTGATTTTGGTAATAAAATTCAATGATTTGCAAGCGTTGCTCGTTAGTAAGTCTATTCATGATGAAATGTCAAAGCATACTGAGCATCTTTCTCTTTGACACCATGTCTGAAATCCCACGTGATCTGTCAAATACTAATGCATGAAAATCCTAACCTCAAAAAAATCACCCGTTATATTAATTACAGTATTTATTACTAGCTTCTCGATGTCGTACCTTCCCTGTGTTTGTCGACGGGCGAGCTTTGCTGTAGAAGATAGTGGTCCGAGTTGATGTTAGATCGTTCTGGTTACGAAATTTTCAATCCGGAGACAGCCAAGTAGCTTGATGAATTTTCATGTACTACAGATAACTATATTTCGGGCTCCGGTGAATTCGATCAACCTCAACACATTTGGAGAGGTTTCACCATGGAAACTGAATTTTCCGACTATTGTACCAAGCATACCTTCTCTGCTCACCCTGGCGTTAAGGACGCCCGTCGATTTTGACATCGTGGTGGGGGAGCTGTCATAGAAGCGCTTATAGAAGACATCTTTAGTCATATCGTTCTTCTCTTCCGTTGGGGCGCAGACGCAAATCAGCCATACGTTGAAGAACTTTGCTTTGATGCGAATTTTGGTTAGACGTTTATCCACCGGAGTGAATGCCAGGATTCTAAGACAGAATCCTTCACCCACCACGAATCCCACACTGAATTTGTGCTCCTTGACTCGTATATGGCCACTCTGGTAAACGTCACAAGAACCTAGTCGTCTCCGTCCTGGTCTAGTCTATTGCATTTTGTGGACGGCGGTGATGTCAGCCTAAACATTTACGAGTACATCAACCAGCTGAGCTTCGGCACTTTCCCAATTTAAGGAAAGAACATTTCAGGTACATGTCCTTAAATCATACTCCTTATTACGTTTCCTGGGGTCGTCAGCAAAAGTGGGGTCTTTCATCCGAAGCTATTGTTTTAATTTTCTTGGTAGCGGTGACTTCGTGATGAATAGTATAGAGTTTTCTACACATTTATATAGCGAGTCGCTTGTGTCAAGATCGACGCCAATGAACTCTAAATCTGAATATATCGAAGTAGCTCCGTTCCTCTTTTTTAGCCGTGACACCAGGCTCTGCAGAGGTTGGCTACCGTATCTTATATAAGGATACACACGTTTCCTGGGTGTGCGGCGAGGACGAAAGAGTGGGAATTGGGTGTAATCCTATACCCGTAACTCAGAAGAACAACTACATCCCATTATTTTGATGTTTTCGATCCCAGTTTTTATCCCATACATACTTTTCATCAATATTTGCTATAGGGCTCTCATTGTTCAAGTTTTTAAATATTGTTATTATCATTATCATTATCATTATCATTATCATTATCATTATCACTATCATTATCATTGTCATTATCATTATCATTATCATTATCATTATCATTATCATTATCATTATCAATATCATTATCATTGTTATTATCATTATCATTATCATTATCAATATCATTATCATTATCATTGTTATTATCATTATCATTATCATTATCATTATCATTATCATTATCATTATCATTATCATTATCATTATCATTATCATTATCATTATCATTATCATTATCATTATCATTATCATTATCATTATCATTATCATTATCAATATCATTATCATTATCATTATAATTATCATTATCTTATCATTATCATTATCATTATCATTATCATTATCATTATTATCATTATCATTATCATTATCATTATAATTATCATTATCATTATCATTATCATTATCATTATCATTATCATTATCATTATCATTATCATTATCATTATCATTATCATTATCATTATCATTATCATTATCATTATCATTATCATTATCATTATCATTATCATTATCATTATCATTATCATTATCATTATCATTATCATTATCATTATCATTATCATTATCATTATCTTATCATTATCATTATCATTATCATTATCATTATCATTATCATTATCATATCATTATCATTATCATTATCATTATCATTATCATTATCATTATTATTATCATTATCATTACCATTATCATTATCATTATCATTATCATTATCATTGTTATTATCATTATCATTATCATTATCATTATCATTATCATTATCATTATCATTATCATTATCATTGTCATTATCATTATCATTACCATTACCATTATCACTATAATTTTCATTATCACTGTCATTATGATTATCATTATCGCTATCATTACCATTATCCTTACCATTACCATTCCAAAAAATACACACAAGTACTATTATATTTTACATTAACTTTGCAATAATCATTACATTAATATTACAAATAAGATTACCAATGCAATTACCTAATAAATTCCATCGCTCTTTTATAATTATCAAATCATAGACGATTCTACTTTACTCAGTCATAATACCCCAAAGCCGCCTCTATTACTCCCCAACAAATAATGCTAAATAAGTAATCAGTCTAACAATTACTTCGTCTGCAAAGCTGCAAATATTTATTTACTTAAAAATTTTTGTTTTGTGTGCGAGATTCTCTACAGCGTAAATAAATAAAATCAACAACAGTCGCTATTTATTGTTTACCAAAAACTTTAGTGCGCTTTTAGGCGTAATAACGGCTTCCTTCCTTTTTTAAGCACTTATACGCCGCCAGTGAGTAAACAAACTATGGAAGAAGGCAATGATGATGAGTCTATTTTAAGTTACTTGTTGAGTAATTATGTTTATCTAAAATTTAAAACAACAAATTTTCGAGTTTATTTTGATTACGTCAAACGGAAGAGAAATTTTTGGGTACTTGACTCTTGATTTGTGATTTGCTCAACATCATTGTAGAGGTTGTTTTAGATTTTCTGAGGTTTGGAAATTCATACGTAGGTCTGATAATGCCATATGGAGGGTTAGTTTAATACAAGTTGAAGTTTACGTCGTACAGGAAGTCAGCACTTCTTGCAAAGTTAAAAGAGTCTGTATATCTAATTTTGATACTTCATCAAATACCCTGAACTGCGAAGCACATAGATATCTTCCCTGCACTTCTTACATGTGTCGTTGTTACTAGTGCATGTGATGCCAGTATATTGTGACTAGGCTTTCAATTTTTTCGAAAGTGAGTAAAATGCGTATTTTTCTTCCGAACCCTTCCTTGTAAACCTTGCATGTCCTTTAGGAATTTCATCCCACTTTGTCAACCTAAGCAGATGGCGCTTTTGGCAATCTGATCAGCTATTTAGCTCCTTGAATTCTCTTCTGGTCCGGAATCCATTATAAATGCAGCCGCTCTCCGGCAGCCACCATATCTATTGCTTCCCTGCTTCTACAAACATTATCTGAAGCAATATGATGTGAGATTATTGATTATAAATTGAAGTTCTTTTTCCGTTTCCTGCGTTATTAACAATCTCAGCATCTCTTCCGCCTGGAATATACATACTTGAGTATTGTATTTCGCTTGAAGTATCGCCCGAGATCTAGCTTCGCGTAATAGATCCCGGCTTCCACACCATAAGCCCTGATGATTAATTTTACATAATTACAGGGGCTGATCCAGAAATAGTTTTTTGAGGGCGGAAATAAACATTTATTTGACACACGAGATGGACCAAGATTTGAGAATCTTCCGAGAACTTGTTTTGCAGTGACTTCAATGTCCTAATGCCTGTGCAGCAGCGTCTGGCTGAGCAATATATCTTGTAGCATGTTCGCCCTCGGCCACGTTTTCATGCGGCGAGGTGTCGAAAAAGAGCATTCAAAGCTCGCACTCACAGTCACAGGAGGTGTGCAGAATAAGCGAAGAAAACTATGAATAATGGGATATGGGTCTACATTGCAGTTCTTCCAACGCATTAGTCGGTAACTTGTTGTCTTCTGCTTCCATTGCACTGCCAGTGATCAAGTTCACCTTTGAGATTCAAACGCCGCACGACGTTGTCATTATCCAAAAGTCCTTTGAATCTATCTATCAATAAGATTTTCCATTTCTTTGGTTTTCAAAGCACATACCTTTTCTGGAAGCAGCAAACTCAGTTGAAATCCATCCAATACTTCTCTAGAAAAGCGCGTCTTCAAATCTTCGCCGATTGTATCCAACAGAGGAATGTACGCTGAAACCCTCTAGTATTCTTCACAAATTCTCACGCAAAAATCTTCGCGTTTTGTTTGTCGACCGCAGATATTTGGATTTTCTTCGTCAACTTTCAGTTCTGCTGCCTTTTTTCGTGTCTGAGTAAATGGATTGAAAATATGGTCTTCGATTTCGGAATGTTACAAGCAGCGCATCTATCATATTTAATGCCTTTGCCAGATAGTTCCCCCGTCTGAATCCGTCACTGATAACTATATCTAAAGAAACTCACTGAGGTATGTCAAATAAAAAAATACATTTCCATATATTAGAGACTTCAAAAGCAGTTAAGGCTTTCGAAACTATGATGATCCTAAAAATTTCCCATCATCAGCTGAAATTGTCTTATCTACTATTTTGAGGAAGGCACTCTAAGCAGAAAACTTGACAAGTTCTAAAGAATTCAAACTAATACGGCTAAGTAAGCTGAAACCCTTGATTTTCTGGAATAGTGTTTTGAAAATATTTATAGTTTCAAAACATAGATGATGAAACACTGAAGCAGGTAAAGCAGTGGATGTAGATTTGATTCTTTCTATTTACCACAACAATATAAATATATATAAATGACAACATTTTTTAGTAGTTCACAATTTCTTAAAGGAGATGACTGTTATACAAGACTCTATAAGAAAGTGGCTTATCAAAATACAGAAAATGTAAAAGTTCTTCGATAATTTTGGTTTCAGCGATTCCGCTCGAGTATTTTGATTCCTGCACCACGATCTAGAATTCCAATTCTCAAAAATATCAATAAAATAATGGTTGAAATCGTCGTGTCCAACCTTAGTCAAGAGCTGAACATTGCATAAAAAACCCTTTAAAGCCATTTAATTAAAGATGAATGTAAATGGGAGCTCGAAGTGCGGATGACACACGAGTTAACGCAAACAACCTCATTGATCGAATTTCCGTCTGACGTTTATGAAAGTATTGCTATCTGTTTGATGAGATTAGCACGGAATCATCTACTAAGACCTCCTCTTCTTTGTACTGTCGAAAATTGGGCCGTCTGAAAGAAGCAATCGCCAAAGCCAGGCAATAGCAAAAAACCAGGCAACATGTTTGATGATATTTTTATCCATACTCATTATAATCCGGATGTGAAATGATTACCAGTCTATGATTTACCAGTTTATGATGAATTATTTTGATACTGGAAATTTGGAAATAAGAGGTTCATATTTGACCTCAATCAGACCATTTTAGCTAAGGTAAATAAACTGGATTTATTGATAATATACCATATATGTGGTCCCTTAAGTTGGGTCATTTGGAGCAGTGAAAGATATCAAATCTCCGCCAGCTGAGAGCTGAACTTTCCCAAAACATACTCTGCATTGCGAACCTACTTTACCAATTTTCTGAAATTGTGATCTTAATAGGAGGTGCCGTGTGATGGGCACTACAGAGTTACTAAGTTCACTTTTATGTAGAAGTAGATGGTCTTTGATGTGCTCACCATAAGGAGGAGTGCTCCAAAATAACTTTGGATTGAGTCTGGGTTTCATAGTTGTGTGATTGCTTTATATTTAGCTGGAAAATCACAGCCAGCAATTTTTCGTGAGCTCAAACACCTTAATATTTGTTTATCGCACCATCACTCGTTACAATGATACTGGTAGCAACGCAAACGTCATGGAGGTGGTCATCAAAAGACTGCAATGTCATGTGAGATGGTTCGGAAAGTGAAGAAGCAACTTGAGCGAAATCCACGACGAAGTGCCAAACAAATGGCTAAAGAACTGAAAATATCCGACAGCAGCATCCGGCGCATATTGAAAAATGAGCTCAAGATCAAGCCTTACAAGTTCCAAAAGGCCCATGATCTCACACCGAAGCAGCAACAAGTAAGACTTGAGAGAGCGAAGCAGTTGCTTCGTTTGGCCGAAAGCGGTCAAATTCCGAACATTGTGTTTTCTGACGATACAATTTTTCCAATTGAGCAATTAGTAAACTCTCAAAACAATAGGGTTTACTTGACCGACCGTTCATGCGAGAGTCTAAGTCATCGGTTGGCCACCAGGAGACAGCACCCGTCATAAATAATGGTTTGGGGCGCTGTTACCGCAGATGGGCGCTCTCCAATTATTTTCATCGAGCCTGGCGTCAAAGTAAATGCGACATATTATCGAAAAAGTGTTCTGGAGGCTTTGAAGCCGTGGGCAAACAAACATTTCGGTCGCAAACCATGGACTACACTTCGAGTGCCGGATCCTGTAACAACAATTGAAGGATTTGAATGATCTGGTACAGCTTTGGGGAATCGTGCTACCAGTGCTGTTGACTTTATATTATCACTCGAGTACCAAAATTAGTTCGGTTTTAAAGTACATAATATTTTTAGTCTTCTACAATACTCCCAAAAAGTCTGAGAAATTTTAAATTCTTCAAACTTAAAGCTCGCTTTTGCAGTTAAAGTACTGCCTTAATATTCATTTGAATTGCACCAGCAACAATCACTAGCAGGCTAAAAATACAATCAACTCTGATTTCGATCAAATGCCAAGCTCTTCACTGAAATCGAAGCCACATGCAGGGGTACACAAACGCACACGCCTACCACCCCATAGAAAAAAGCAATAAAATGTCTAAACAATTGTACTTAATGTCTTGAAAATGTTTATGACCTTGTTGCACCCGTAAACCGGTGTGGCATTTAAACGAGGCACAGCAGACAAAAACAAACAAACGGCCTAAACGCCTGGTATTTAGAGGCAAATCAGTATGGCAAAGAGTTGGCCGAAAGGTGGCGCATGCTTAGAGCTTTGGCAAGTCGCAACAAGACGTTGACGCATTTGAGCCAAAGTTAGGTAGTTAAGTCCAAGTTGACGTTGGAAATGAGTACGTCGGAATGCAATGCAGAATTTGCGAGTGAGCGTATATATATATATATGTGTGTGTCTGTGTGGACATTTGTAATGTAGCCTAGTGCGGGTAATTTATACGGCCGTTTTTTCGGCGACTTCCGGCACAGTGTGTCGGTTATTTCGAGGCACACAAACAAGCAAATATACTGGCAAATATATACACATATACTACATATACATCTATATACCTACTTTTACCTATACAAACATATGTATATAGTCTACCCATACCGCCATTTGCATAACAGCTCTTTGCGCTTCCCTTGGCATAGCGTTTCACTGCAGTGTACTCGTTGCTCGTTTCCAAGCCGCAAAAATATGCTGGTCGCCTTACAAAGGCTCAAGGCAACATAATAGATACAAGTGAGGATATACTACAAGTATGCGTACTTATGCAAATATATTTGTGTATTTGTATATGTATATGTATGTGTTTGTTGCTTCCGCTTTAAGGCTTAGCGCTTATGCCAAGTCCTTTGGCCATTTTCTTCCTGTTGTTAGCAGTCTTTACGAGCATTTCGCTGGACGTTCGTAATTTGATGACAGTTTTATGGCGCCAACAACAATAAAATGGACAAATAAGGGTTAATTATTTTCGGCACCAAAATATATGTAGACACTTTAGAGCCGCTAACGAAATTACAAAGGCAATAATAAAATGTATTTTAGTAATTTCGGTTGGCACATTGCATTATTAGCATAATGAGAAATGTGGGCAATTAATGTGCGGAGATTTAGGGTTCTCAGCTATTTAAGCAGTAAATTAAATAGTTTGGGTTGTACGATTAACAAACGGTTGGCCGAGAAACACTTCATTCGAAAGAAAAGTCATGCGATCTCCGAATTGTGATAAGCAAAATTAAAACTAGATGGCGATTAGCTGGAATACAGTTTTTCCAGAACTAGCTAAAAGTTTCCCAAGTTCACAACATAACTTTGCCATATATTTTTTAATCCATATATGCAAACAATGTGAGCCTAAGTGGCTAGCTTATCGTTCTCGACGTATACAGTCTAGTGAAAGGAACTCCAATATTTTGCATTAAAACGAAAACTTTTTTTAGAATAATTACAAGGTGTGTTCCAAAGTAAACAGAACTTAAAAAAAAAAACAGAATAAATGTGTTTTTGGCAAAATCAATTTATTTTATTCAAAATAGTGTACTGCTGCTTCAATACAGCTTCTTGCACGCTCTAAAAGCATGTTGAACGAGTGTTTTAGCTCGTTGGCCGGTATGGCCGCCAATATGCCGGTACAAGCCTTTTGAATAGCCTCTACGTCTGCATAACGCTTTCCTTTCATGGGCAAATGCATTTTTCCGAAAAGTAAGAAGTCGCACTGTGCCATATCAGGTGAATAAGGGGAATGGTCTATGGCTAAAACGTAATTTTTGGTCAAATAATCGGTCCTTCAAATGTTGGATTCTGAGCAATTTTTGGTCGGGCCCACATGTCATTTATGTCCTCATGACCGCTTTGAAAACGTTGAAACCGCTCGTGCACTCTGCTACGGGATAGGCAATCATCGCCATAAACTTGTTTCATCAATTGAAACGCGGCCGCGCTTGCAAAAGTCCAGACGCTGAACCCAATTTTTGACGGTTTTCAAGCATAAATCGGCCGATACTGCTGCAATTTCACGTTCGATATTCGTACAAGACCATAAACTTGACATAGCCCCACAGGAAATAGTCTAACGACATCGAATCGCACGACCGAGGCAGGCAATTGACTAGGCCATTTCGTGATATACTCGTACCACGTTCACCAAACATGGTTTTCAATAACTCGATTGTGACATTCGCTGTGTGGCTTGTGGCGCCATCCTGTTGAAACCATATATGGTCCAAGCCCAATTCGGGTCAAAAGTATTCGGTTAACATTAGTCGATAGCGATTCCCATTCACAGTAACGTGCCGGACTTGATCGAAAGAAGTACAACCTAATGACGACGTTGCCCTATAAACCACACCAAACCATAATTTTTTCGGGATGCAATGATAACACATGGAGTACGTGCGGATTTCTGCCTGACCAATAACGCATATTTGCTTATTGACGAAACTATTCAGCCAGAAATAAGCCTCATCGCTAAAGATGAGTTTTCGATGAAAATCCGGATCATTTTCAAGTTGTTGCTCAGCCCAATTCACGAACATAGGACGATTCTGGTGGCCAAGTGGGTTCAGTTCTTGCGTCAATTTGTAAGCTTAGATATTTTTGCAAAATTCGCCACAACGACGTCACAGAGATGCCCAACGCTTGAGAACGACGTGTGAGACACTGATTTGGATCTTCCTCAATTGATGCACTAGCGGCAGCAATATTCTCGACACTACGGGCACTTCTTTGTCTCACTGGGACGGGAACATTTTGTACTTTTCTTGTGGATTCAAATTTTTTCACTAAAAGCGTCCATATTGAAAAATCCGATACTCCTATCATCAAACAAACAGTCGTCGCATTTGCGACTTGGCTCCCACGTCATTGTTGACAGTCACAACTTTAAATCGGTGATAATTCCGTCTATCTTGGAACCAGAGGCTGCGATGAAAAGCTGCAAAAAGTGGAAGAAAAGTAGCATTCAGTTCGTAGATTCGAGGTCGAAAGTGGGTAGCATCTATTTATCAATATATGTGGTTGTTAACACGAATAAAGGCAAAAGTTTCGGCAAAGCGTTAATTTGTACTGTATCTGGAAGTCCGCACGTTATATAATAACTTAAATTAAGAAATTTACTAATCGTCTATGTTATATTTTATACTTTAAAGATATACATATATTATGAACGTTGAGAGAAGATCTTCCGATATTAATCAGGATGGAAAGGCTTATCTTAGTGAGTGAAAGGTCGGTGCAGAAAATTTACATTCGTAGTGGCCAACGAGCTGATTCCTTACTCAAGGCGGGCTAAAAAGTTTATATCTAGTTAATGAAGATCACATTTTTTGTGACAATCTGTAATACGATATACTAGTTGCCATGGAGTGCGAGGCCCTCAGTCTCCCATTTCTTTACAGTGAGCATTCTCTTGCTGAAAACAAAAGAAACTCACTGAGAAGCAGATCCAGAGAATACAGTCATCCAAAATCATTCGATTTTGCAACCGTTTTTTTTTTTGATAAATAACACATTTTGATCGCTAACTCTCACGGCATATTCGTAGATCTAAGCTTGCCACAATGGACACGAACAATTTGTCGAAAATACATTTTTGAATATCCACAGGGTTCATTGACTTCGGCAATGCTCCTTATCGGGATTAACACGCCAAATACGAATGCCTGCTTAGACTGATACAAGTAGAAAACTTGAATAGAAGATCGTTCGTATAGCAGATATATCTTATAGTGGTCCCATGGAGTCATGTGTAGAAGTTCACGCAAGTGAGGAAAGTTCTCTGATCGCCATTCACTTGGGAGTGGCCAGAAACGATTCTTTTACATATGGCTCAAGCAGCTCACGACTTCCGGTCTTTGACCAAGTATCCTCTGGGTAGCCTAAGAACACCCTTTTGAAAGCGAGCTGAAGTGAGAAGGCGGAAAATTCCCTACACAGGGTTGTGCGCTGGATTTGGGACCCGCCACGTAAAAAACGCACTCAATGAAAAGACAAAACAGCCTCGGATGAGTGACCCCCATTTTGATGACGACCATGGCAAACGAATAAGGGCATGCACCTGGAACGTCCGGTCCTTTAATTGGGAAGGTGCCGCTGCCAAGCTGATTGATGTCCTCGTTACAGTGAAGGCTGGCATCACCGCCGTCCAAGACATGCGAAGGACGGGACGAGGACTGAGACCAGTAGGTCCTTGTCGTATTTACTACAGTGGCCATATAAAGGAGCTCAAATTTGGTGTGGGATTTGTGGTGGGAGAGAGACTCCGTCGCCGAGTACTATCATTGGCTCCAGTGAATGAACGTCTAGCCACAATCCGCATCAAAGCGAGGTTCTTCAACATATCGCTGATTTGCCCCCACGCCCCGACGGAAGGGAAGGACGATGTGACCAAAGATGCCTTTTATGAGTGCTTGGAGCGCACTTATGAGAGATGTCCCCACCACGATGTCAAAATCGTGCTTGGCGACTTCAACGCCAGGGTGGGCAAAGAAGGTATCTTTGGCACTACGGTCGGTAAATTCAGCCTCCACGGGGAAACATCCCCAAATGGGTTGAGGCTGATCGACTTCGCCGGGGCCCGAAATATGGTTATCTGTAGTACTAGATTCCAGCATAAGAAGATACATCAAGCTACCTGGCTGTCTCCGGATCGAAAAACCTCCAACCAGATCGATCATGTTGTGATAGATGGAAGACACGTCTCCAGTGTTTTAGGTGCGTGCGCTCCGAGGTCCTAACATCGACTCGGACCACTATATTGTTGCAGCCAAAATTCGCACCCGCCTCTGTGCAGCAAAAAACGCACGCCAACAAACACAAGGAAGGTTCGACGTCGAGAAGCTGCAATCACAACAGACAGCCGAACGATTTTCTACTCGGCTTGCACTCCTGCTCTCTGAGAGCACTCGTCAACAACTCGGCATAAGGGAACTGTGGAACGGCATTTCAAACTCCTTACGTACAGCTGCAACCGAAACCATTGGTTTTCGGAAAGTGCAAAAGAAGTGCTGGTACGACGAGGAGTGCCGTGTCGCAGCGGAGAGAAAACAGGCTGCCTACCTCGCAACGTTACGATCGACCACAACACGTGCGGGATGGGATAGATACCGAGAGTTAAAGAGAGAAGCGAGACGCATTTGCAGACAGAAGAAGAAAGAGGCCGAAATGCGTGAGTACGATGAGCTTGATAAGCTGGCCGACAGGGGTAATGCTCGAAAATTCTACGAATAGATGCGGCGGCTTACAGAAGGTTTCAAGACCGGAGCATACTCTTGTAGAACCCCCCAAGATGATCTAGTCACCGATGCCCAGAGCATACTTAAATTATGGAGGGAACACTTCTCCAGCCTGCTGAATGGCAGTGAACGCACGACACCAGGAGAAGGCGAACCCGATACCCCAATCGATGACGATGGAGCAGACGTTTCATTGCCCGACCATGAATAAGTTCGAATAGCAATTGCCCGCCTGAAAAACAACAAAGCGGCAGCGCCCGATGGATTGCCGGCCGAGCTATTCAAACACAGCGGCGAAGAGCTGATAAGGTGCATGCATCGGCTTCTTTGCAAAATATGGTCGGACGAAAGCATGCCCAACGATTGGAATTTAAGTGTGCTATGCCCAATCCATAAAAAAGGAGACCCCACAATCTGCGCCAACTACCGTGGATGACTCAACATCGCATATAAGGTTCTATCGAGCGTACTGTGGGGAAGATTAGAGCCCACCGTCAACGAACTGATTGGACCTTATCAGTGTGGCTTTAGACCTGGCAAATCAACAACCGACCAGATATTCACCATGCGCCAAATCTTGGAAAAGACCCGTGAAAAGAGAATCGACACACACCACCTCTTCGTCGATTTCAAAGCTGCTTTCGACAGCACGAAAAGGAGCTGCCTTTATGCCGCGATGTCTGAATTTGGTATTCCCGCAAAACTGATACGGCTGTGTAAACTGACGTTGAGCGGAACCAAAAGCTCCGTCAGGATCGGGAAGGACCTCTCCGAGCCGTTCGATACCAAACGAGGTTTCAGACAAGGCGACTCTCTATCGTGCGACTTTTTCAATCTGCTGCTGGAGAAAATAGTTCGAGCTGCAGAACTTAATCGAGCAGGTACAATCTTTTATAAGAGTGTACAGCTGCTGGCGTATGCCGATGATATTGATATCATTGGCCTCAACAACCGCGCCGTTAGTTCTGCTTTCTTTAGACTTGATAAGGAAGCGAAGCGTATGGGTCTTGTTGTGAACGAGGACAAGACGAAATATCTCCTGTCATCAAACAAACAGTCGTCGTACTCGCGACTAGGCACCGACGTCACTGTTGACAGTCATAACTTTGAAGTTGTAAATAATTTCGTCTATCTTGGAACCAGCGTAAACACCACCAACAGCCTGGAAATCCAACGCAGGATTACTCTTGCCAACAGGTGCTACTTCGGACTGAGTAGGCAATTAAGCAGGAAAGTCCTCTCTCGACGAACTTTTTGTTCAAACTCTATAAGTCACTCATAATTCTCGTCCTGCTATATGGTGCAGATGCCTGGACGATGACAGCTGACGAGTCGATGTTGCGAGTTTTCGAGAGAAAGATTTATGGTCCTTTGCGCGTTGGCCACGGCGAATATCGCATTCGATGGAACGATGAGCTGTATAAGATATATGACGACATTGACATAGTTCAGCGAATTAAAAGACATCGGCTACGCTGGCTAGGTCATGTCGTCCGAATGGACGAGAACACTCCAGCTTTGAAAGTATTCGACGCTGTACCCGCCGGGGGAAGCAGATGAAGAGGAAGATCTCCACTCCGTTGGAAGGACCAAGTGGAGAAGGACCTGGCTTCGCTTGGAATAACCAATTGGCGCCACGTAGCGAAAAGAAGAAACGACTGGCGCGCTGTTGTTGACTCGGCTATAATCGCATAAGCGGTGTCTACGCCAATTAAGAAGAAGAAGTTACGTCCACTACTTGTCGTATTCCGTAAAGCTTTAGTTACGCAGCTCTCAAGACAACGTAAAAACTTCATATGAAAAAACGCTTAAGAAAACGGTCCAGAAACGTTCCTGCAGATAAAGTTACTTTGTGCTATTACGCAGACTCTTAAGAAAGCCATGATTAGTACTAATTTTTAATAACCTTTTTTTTCAATAAAATGTGCAATATGGCCTAACCTGGTTTTGCGAAGAAACATGAAATCAACAACTTGTTTCTTGAAGGAAATTCAAAGTAAACTCGTTAAATTCATCTATAGTTAAAATCCATTATTATCAAGCATATTTCATTCTGAAATGTTGTATCACAGATCACCAAGCATCAACAACATTTCCTTAAATCTCAATGAAAATATTTGTGTTACCATAGACATATACATACATACAGACATACGCACAAGTTTGTTTACTTTGTTTATTCTCTCTTGCTCTTCTAAGTGTGGATCATCCACAATGGCGTAAACCAGCTTTCAAAATTACTTGAGAAATAAATTGTATTTCTGTTCCTTGCGCAATTACCCAACAACTTAAGCCATTCCTGTATGCACATATATGTATGCTACATATAAGATATATATCAATGTGATCCAACACGGCACATTTACATATACATATATTGATAAGTGATAACATCATGAAATTTCTGAACGAGCACGTGCGTATACAATACATACATTCATATGAGCATGTGCAGAGACATACGAATAATAAGATAGAAGATCATATTTATAAAGTACATACATATGTATGTAAATTGTTGTGATAAATTTAAATTCTATTAGTAAGAAATAGAATACAAAAATATTTATTAGGAAACTATATTATGTAAAAACCAAATAAAATTATTAAATATGCAAGTCCAAATTAACTATAAATATTACAATGCATGCATTCATACAAAATTATACTCATATCATAAAACGGCAAAAAACGAATTTCCTTACATTCGTACATTGCGTATGAAGGGAATTCCCTGGTTGAAAGCTAACATGAAGCGTGAAAATATGATAATGGTGTTAATGTTATTCTCTTCATATTAACTGATTGAGTATGTGAGAGAACTGTAAGCAATGTCAATATTGTATTTCACAGCGTGAATTCTGTGGTTGTGAGGTGAATTCCGTACTTCAATTCTAACAAATGTTTCGATATCGAACCTGCACCTTCTCTATGTTTTAAGTTCTCTGGCTCCACTTATTAGAGGGCCGGGGCCAAGTTCCAATTATTCGAAACTTTTTTTCCACAGTTGCCAATTGCTACAGAGATGTCCTGTGCCTGATTTTTATTACTTAATTAAGTGCTAAGGTATGGCATTTTAAACGCCGTTTTCCGTTACTACCGATTTGTGGCGTGGCAGTGGTCCAGTTACCCCAGCTTCGAACTCGTAATTTTTTTTGTACTTTAGAATCCGTATACCAAGCGTTTCTCAAGCGACATCCTTTATAAATATAAATACTAAATTTTTTGAAATATAATACTTAACTAATGTAAATTGCATTAATTTTAATATTAAATATTTTGAATAAACAGTTAATGTTTAGTTTATATAAAATACTCACCCTAATAATACTGTTTTATATACTCACCATAATATTCTACCATAATATAATGAAAAGTATTCTACTTCCCCCTTTTCGTAAATACATACTTACGCGTCCCGTTAGATTATAAAATTTCTATAATAAACAATTCAATTGTGTAAGAAGAGCAAACGCGATCAGTCGTTTATATTTTTTGGTACAGGCAATCTAGTTTTCACGCATTCTCAAGTGACCAAGCCTGAAATTTTTCATGGCGCCCGAGTAGGGACTCATTGCGTGATAAAAGTTTAACAAATAATACTAACAATTTCTGTGCATAACGTATTCGAAAATAAAATTTTAGGTTTCAATTGCCTGTGCGCGTCTCGCGTCTCGCGTCTCACTTCTCGACTATTGTCGGTTGTCGTCGGCTAACTAAAAGTGAAAAATATTTAAACAAATTCAAACGTAAATTCATAAACAGTGTAAATACAAACAAAAAAAAGTGTACAAAACTTATTTAAAGGTCCGTATCTAGCTCTTAAGTAATTGTTAAAAAAAAAAAAATATTATTTTCTCAAGAAATTTTTTCAGCTGGTTACGCATTGTGAATGATTCACATTAGAAGAGCAAGAGAGAATAAACTAAGAAAATAAATTTTTTGTCATATATATCTATGTACATATGTATGTACGTGTGTAGTAACATAAATATTTTCCTTGCGATTTAAGGAATAATGTTGATGATTGGTAAGTTTTATACAACATTTCAGAATGAAATACCCTTCATAATAATGATTTTAACTAAGATGAATTTAACGATTACTTTGAATTTCCTTCAAGAAACAGTTGATGATTTCATGTTTCTTCGCAAGACCAGGTTTGCCATATTCGCATTTTATTGAAAAAAATAGGGGTATTCGCTTGCTCTTGCAAAACCCTTGCACGGTGCAATGATTGCAAAAATATAATTGCAACCCTGTTTTAGCTGTCATTTTACATAAAGACATATTGTGTCGGTAAATTGGTTGAGGACGGTAAGTTTTAAAGAAATTTTATAATTTTAATTTAAATTATGAAAGATTTGTTACAGTTCTTTTGTTCAAATGTATGCAGAAGGTGCGCCAATTCACAATAGCCATGCATAATAGTCATTCACAATAAATTGACCGAATCAGCCGTTCATATATCACTAGATTCTGCAATGGGTGCTCTCGTGCCCTTGTATATTTCGGTATAGTATTTTTGCAATCTGCAGTCTTGCAAGAGCAAGCGAATACCCCTAATTAAGAATTAGTACTAGATTTCTGCAGAGCTACATACTAGCACAAGAAAATTTCCTGCGGTAAATATTCTTGACCACTTCTTAAGCGTTTTTTGTATGAAGCTTTTTCACCTCTTGAGAGCTGGATACTAAGCTTAAGTTTACAAAAAGTTTTATTACAAATTATTGCTGTGCAAGTGAAAAGATTCACAGAGCGTACCCAGCAAAATTTGCGTGACCGAAACGCCAATACTTTTACACAATTTTTACTTGTCACTAACACTTCCTCACAAATCTTTAAAATGAGTAAGATATTGTGTAGTTTGTTTGTTTTATATTATATAATCAACTACAGATTCATATTAGAAGCAAAAATCATTTAAACGTGGTTTAAATGTCTAACTCATTTATAGGGTTTGAATACAATTTTAAGAAATCAGGCTCCAATGGTCGAAGCTTATTTCAAACGCCTTACAACGGCGTTTACAGTATATGCTCAAATCTCATACAAACTGAATTTCATAATAGAGTAAACCAGAGCTCAACTCAATTTGCTTTAGAATCTAGTTGGTGTAAATCAAAGGACCACTACACCTTTAAAACTTTCTCTGTGCAACAGAGATTTGAGTATGTCAAATTGGGACTTCGTATGCATAAATTGTTTGCGTAAGGGACATACGGTCTCCAAGTGCAGAGCGGATCGATGTCGTGTGTGCAATCGATCCCATCATACGTTACTGCACCAGTATCCGGTTTCCTTTACTGCGGAATCTCATCAGCAACCAACAACAACTGCACACTTATCGTCTAAAGATTCAGTAGTCCGAAAGTTCTGAGCTCTGGAGGAACTTCCTTTAGAAATAAATGGCAACAAGTTCACACTAGAACAAAATAGTGTGAACAATTTTTCGTTAACACAACTGAAGTATTGCCTTCAAAACGGCTTCAATGAAGGATCCAGAACTTCGTAAAATGTATATGGACTTTATGAATGAATATAGAGCACTGTGTTACATGAGCCCAACGAGCATTTAGATCCCGAGTAAGCCACACTACTTCATTATTAAACTACATGGTGTCTTTAATGCTTCGAGTCGATCTTCAACTCAAATAGCATTGAATGAACTTTTGACGGTAGATCCAACCATCCAAGGAGAGTTATCCTCAACGCTCCTCCGTTTTCGCTTACATACATAAGTATACAATAACAGCGGACATTACTAAAATGTATCGCCAAATAATTATGCATGAAGAAGATAGAAATTGTCAACCTATTGTGTGGAGCGTGCTCCTTCAGAGCAAATACAAACTTTTCGATTTTACACCGTAACTTACGGCACTGCGCCTGCACCGTTTCTCGTAGCACGGTGTTTGCAAATGTTCAGTGATGCCAATGCAATGAAATATCCACTCGCTTCTTTGGCCATTAGAAGAGACTTTTATGTTGATGATTTATAAACAAGATCCGATAATTCGAGTCTCTAGATCTTTTGAGAAGTAACTTAATTAAAATTTTAAACTCGGCCGGATTCACCTTATGGAAATGGCACTGAACAGTCATTAAGCTTCAATGACAAAAAATCTTATTCCACTCAAACATTGTCGAAAGAGGATTTGTTTCGATTTCGTTTTAGATGAAAATTTTAGTGTTCTGCGAGTTACTAAATGAAACATATTGTCAGTTTCTCCTCGCCTTTCCGATCCTCTTGCATTATTAGCCCTACTAGTTACCAAAGCAAAAATCTTATTGCAAGAGCTTTGGATCAAAAACTATATTGGGATGAGTCAATTTCATTGCGCCTCGACACTAGGTGGCAGAATTTTAAACCGAACCCAATGCAGCTTTCAACAATTATCATTCCTCGTTACGTAAACTTAGAGTCGAGTACCATCTGCCAAATACATGGCTTCAGTAAGGGCGTACGCTACGCGCAACCGCAACCTTGCAAAAACTCAATCCGTTCTTGCATGAGTACTCGGATATGTCGCTTTCATCCAAATTAGTCCGAGTAGGAGATGAAAGCACACACTGCTTTCATTACAAGCCGAAGCTGCAAACCCAAATACTGGAAACTTGCTAGTTGAAAGACTTCGAGCGCTACGCCCTTTCCTTATATTTAGTGTAGATTTTTGGTCGACTTTAATTCGAATTAGTTAGTTTCTGACTTATCGACTAATTCATTACATATTTTCGCCCTAAAAGGTTCACTGGTCGCCGAGGGATTATAATAGTAAACTAATGTAAATAATAGTTTTGTATTAAACATTTGAATTAAAATAAAGTTTAATTTATATAAAATTACTCACCATAATGTAACGAATGTATTCTACTTGCCAAGTATCACCGAAAATTTTACTCAAGTTTCAGCTTTCACGGACGAAAGGGCGAACTGAGACATCCTGCCGGATTTCTATTATTCTCGTCATACTGATTATTTGTATATATTGGTGTTACGTACAACCGTTATGTGAACTAAACTATCATACTCTCTAGCAACATATTGCTAGAGTATTCAAACGAATAAAATTAGAGAACAAATTGCAAAAGCGCATATGGCTGATCTTCTGAAATTTTGATTTTAAAAATAAATATTTTCTAAAATTAACATTTATTGCGAAACGTCGTTAGCTAGTTAATTTATAACATTCACGATTTGTATCTCAAATATTTGTATTATATTGAAATCATTCTAATAAATTCTATCTTAATTTTTAGCGATTTGACTGGTGTTTAATGTAGCTTTAAAGGGTCATGGCAACTTTTAAAAAGTTTTAACCAAAAATATCCACCTCCTTACGAGAGAGTAAATTCTTCTTATATTACTAGAGCAACAAACAAATTATCGCACAAGGGCGAGTGCATAGAGATAAGTGTTTGCTTGATAAGGAATTAAAACACAATTTAAGTTTCTTAAAGCGTTCCAATTCGATATAATCCTTTAGTATTTCAGTAAACGTAAGTGAGTTGGTCTGCAAGCCGGATTTGTTGTGGAGAAATATAAAAACAATAACAGCAAATTTATAAATATGAACAAACTGAAAGTACGCAATTTGTGTGTAATACTCACCTATATACTAAATCAACTGATCATAAACAACAAATGTCTGTTGGCGCACACTGCGGAAATGGAGTTAATCAAAACCACTGTCGAACCAGCCTCCACTTGGGTTCAAGATTGCTATAGGGATGAGAAGACTACTTGTGGGTGCTATGGAGATGGCGATTTTATTTGTAAAATTGAAGACGGACGCAAGTATATTTACATCAGTTTTTATTCAGACTTGCGGAAAATGGAAGTAAGTTGTTCAATGAACACAAAAACAAATATCAATTTTCTACTCCAGCGCAAATTTCAGTCAATTTTACTTAAAGCTCATTATTTCTTAGTGGATAATTGCAAGCATTTTACACACGAAATCTATATGAATGACAAAGTGCGGGGAATTCTAATAATAATGAATAAGCTGAATAAAGTAACACTAGTCTATAACATTGACCTTGCTGAAGAATCAACGGTATATATTGGTGATGTGCTTCACCTACAACTGATTATTAAATCAAATCGTGATGAAATTCGAGAAGCAGATATTATAAGCATACCAACTGACAAATTTTCTGAGCTAAACAAACTAGAAACACTCTCGCTTAGCGTACAAGGCCTAAGAAACCAGTACACATCGCTGCAAAACTTGACGCAAACACTCTTTAAAAACTTCACTGCGCTCAGACAGCTTGACTTAGCAGGAAATAATATGAGAACATTGGATGCAAATATCTTTGCAGAGCTAACGCAATTGAATTGTCTGAATTTGAGTCGTAATGAAATCCGGGAATTGCCCGAAAGTCTGTTTGAATATCAGCGTCAACTTCTTATACTGGATCTGAGTCATAATTCATTGACACATTTACCGTCACACCTTTTCGATCACACTCCTTGGCTATGGCAGTTGAAACTTGGTGGCAATCAACTGCACGACACCACAAATATTATGGAAAATCTGAAACCGTTGCATTATCTACATAGGCTAGACGTAAGCCAAAACCAACTGCAAACTATCTGGAGCACCGAGACTTCCGTCAATAGAAAGCCAAGGCTACTGACAAATTTTCTATACAGCTATAAGGGCATGAGTTTGGTTTTACCTGACGGTCTTAATCATATTATCAAGTTGCAACCAGAAATTTTACGGAGGTGGCAAGATTAACTCAACAGTAATCAATTTAAGTGGCAACCGTTTGCGCGAATTCACTTTGGATTGGCTTGTAGCAGGGAACATTTCATGCCCTTTTGAAATAAACCTAGAGCACAATCTGATTGAAAACATTTCAGCTTTCCACAAAATTTCTTCATTGCACCTGCCGATTGTGCTCCCGAAATCAAAATGATTGGTAATCCGATCGTGTGCGATTGTAAATTTACTTCGATTTACAATGTAAACTATCGTTCGCTGTTCAATGGTGTTACAGTGCCTTCAGACGTCAACCAAACTAGTAAAAGATCTCGCGCAGCTGGAACGTAAAGAACTGTGTGCTTGGGATCCAGTAATGTGCCCCAGCAACATGCAATTGTCACACACAGTTTGAATTCCTGCACATAAATTGCAAGGGTGCACAACATATCGAACAGCTCCCACGCCCCGAGCAAGTTGGGCTCAAGAGTTCGGTACTCGATATTAGCAATAACAATTTCATGGTATTACCGCTCTAACACCACCTTCGGCTATCGCTAAACGTTTCGCAACTCAACGCGTCGTCCATATAAAATCACAAGCATATATATCAGTCAACTGCCAACCGATTTGACGGTTTTGGATCTACGAAATAATCGTTTAAATTCCTTAAATGATGAATTTTTACGTACATACCTCAATGAGAGCACAAAACTACAATTTCTCTATCTAAGTGAAAATCCTTGGTTTTGCGGACTGTTCCACGCTACAAACTGCTGTACACCATACGTACACATCGGAGGGCGCATACCCGATGCCGAACAGTTACTCTGTGTTAATCAGCCGAACGATACAATCTAATGGCAAATGTGAAAGAATTGTGTTCCAACTCTTGTTAATGTTGAATATTATCAGTACTTGAATACAACTTTGATTAATGTAGGCATGACAATTATTATTTTTCTTTTCTTTATCGCACTCTTCTATAAATATAAATTAGAAGTGGAAATCTGGTTTATATAGCCACAACATATTGAGATTTTGTATTCCCGAATGTGAGCTGGATAAAGCATAAAACATTCGATGCCTTTATTTCTTATGCACCACCAGGATGCTGACTTCGTCAAACCATACATTGCTGCCCGCGACTCGAACAGTGCGAACCACCATTTCGTGTATGCACGCACGAACGCAATTGGCTGGCTGGCGCTTATATACCTGAACAAATCATCGAATCGGTGAAACAGTCGCGTCGGACGATCATTGTGCTCTCGCAGCACTTCATCGAGTCGGATTGGCGCGCGCATGGAGTTTCGCACAGCGCATCAGTGCTCGTTGAACGAGGGACGTGCGCGGCATAATAATGATTAAATATGGAGAAATCTCGAAAGTGAGTTACTGGATAGAGAGCTAAAGGCATATTTGGATATGAATACAATATCTCGATTGGCAAGACGTCCGATTTTGGGACAATTAACGCTACGCCATGCCACATAAAGTGGGTGAAGAGAGGAGTTCCGATATGCTAAAAATTAACGGCAGAATCTATGTTATGGGACAAGGTGAGATGAATCGTTTGTGCGACGAAATTGTTTAAATTTGTCATTGATCGCTTGTGGTAAAGCAATTGGCTGCAGGATGGTAAGGTTTATAACAAATACATTTTTATATACATATGTATATACATGAAATACAAATATGTTCCATTTATTTGCAGTTACTACGTGAAATTCCGATTCTACGTTTGACACAAAGAGTTGTTCAAAATGTTGCTACTAAGAGAAAGATGGAGATAATCTTGGCCAACCTACTTATCAAGCAATGGCGATCGCACAGGCTCTTCAATCCCATTTATTTTATTTCAAGTAACTATTTAATCAATTTCCTGTAAAATTAATTAAAAAACACACACATGATATCTGTTAATATGTATATACATAAATTATGGAAATACTTAAACAAGAAAGAAAGCGTAAGTTCTCGAAAGGTACAATGCTTAAATACACTGAGGAATGCTCTTGTCGGGTGCTGAAAAAATTTTACCCTGTCGGTAAGGATTCTTGGGTATTCGCGCTCAGGAAATTTGATATGTATATTACAATTATTAAAGGGCGTGGCCACGTCCATTTTTTCAAAATTTTTTGCTTGCAGATGTCTACTGCTACTGCGATACCCTTTACTAGATTATAGTTTTATATCTTAATTTACTGCATGTTTATGGCAGTTTATAGTATTTCGGTTAATTGCGATTTGTGGACGTGGCGACTTAATACTATGTAGGCACTACTGCAAGAGTATAATAATCTTATTGGGAATGGTTAAGTCTAGGAAATTTAGAGCATTTATGTATGCTGACGTCTAAACAGTTTAATAGTTAGTGGAAATTGCGTGTCTTAAGTCTATTGAGGGTTGCCATTAGTTTAACATTTTAGTACTAAATATTAAAATCTGGTTGTTTGAACAGTTTTTTTGAAATTTTTTTTGAAACCCTTTATATTACCAATAAATATTCAAATCTGTTAAAAGAGTTGCCATCCATTAAGTATTAAATATTGTAGAAGTATTGTGTAATTGAAAAAAGTTAAAACATTTTATTTGCCACATAAAAAAAATAATTTTGAAAAATTGTTGATTATTGTAATAAAAAAAAAGTTAAAACAATTACTAAACTCATTTTAAGTCCATATTTGGTTTTAGAGTTGCCACCTATAAAGAATAAAATCTTGTATAAGTATTAAATAATTGAGAAAAGTAAAACATTTGATTAAAATAATCACTATATATACATATTTGATCGCAGAGTTGCCACCTACAAAAAAATTATCACTGAATTATTATTATGTAATTGAAAACAAAAACTAAAAACTTTAATATAATTAACATATATTCTAATTTAGGTGCAGAGTTGCCACCTACAATAAAGTTAATAATAGATATCATATGGAACTGTTGAATAATTGAGAAAAATACATATTTATGTTTGTTGACATGGTCATTATGTGCTCATATTTGGATGCCGAGTTGCCACCTGAAAATACTTCAGTATTAAAATAGTAATGAGTTCTTTAGAAAAAGTAAACACATTATTATTAAAAGTAAATAAAAAAATTATGTACTCATATTTTGGGTGCAGAGTTGCCATCTATAAAAAATTCAATATCAAAATAGTAATGAGTTTTTGCGAAAAATTAGGGAAAAGTTAGTATTATTGAAATTAAATTTAAAGTTATGTAACCTCATATTTTTTTTTTTTTTTTGGTGCACAGAGTTGCCACTTAGAAAAAATGAAAAAAATTAAATAGAAATAAAAATAAATTGCATGTGAATTGAGTAATTGCAAAAAAAAACTAAAACTCTATTATTATATTTTTATTATAAACTCTTATCTCGATGCAGAGTTGCCACCCACAAAATAATTTTATATATTAAAAATTAACACTTATTTTAATAGTTTTAATTAGGGAATTGTATGTTTACTAGATTAAAATCCTATTATTTTCGTTAAAAATTATTTTCCAATTAGTAATTAATACTTGCAAGGGTCAACCATATGTTTTGCCCCCCCCCCCCCCCGTAAAAGTGTATTTCAGTAATAGCGGAATCAAGTAGCTTTAATGAAATATCTTTAAGTAGCATATCAACCAATAAAAAAACAAAAACAATTTTAATGCTGAAACTACACTATATTAACATCTGTTATGCTGCCCTTTTAAGCTATTAAAGGTTAATGTAAAAATCTATTTTTTAAATAAAATTTGTTATAATGTATGTATATTATTTTGTTTGTGTTTGCGGAAACAAAAATAACGCTTGATCACAAAACTAGAAAATAGCTGTCAGATATATTTTATAACCAATATATACCATTTCAAAGAACCTCAAATTTTGTATCAATATAAGTGTTTTGATAACCAATTATATAACCAATACATAACCAATATATAACCATTTTAAAACGAAAATTCACATTTTGTTTCAATATAAGTATTTGATAACCAACATATGACCAATACATAACCACTATATAACCAACATATAACCAATATATAAATCGTTTTATAACAAAAATTGCATTTTGTTTTTTCAATAAGGGTGATTGATAACCAATATGTAACCAATCTTATAACCTCGGAAACTCAAAATTTGTTTTTCAATATAATGTTTGAAATACATAACCAACATGTGACCAATACATACACCCACTAATGTAACCAATACTAACCATTTTATAACACACAAAATCACATATTTGTTTTCAATAAGGGTGTTTTGATAAACAATGAATATAACCATTTTTAACGCACTACAGACACCGACATATACATAGACCACTAATGTAACGCCGAACTATCGAAGATACAGCGGACTGTTTTAGTAACAAATATAGAATCACATCAGGTTTGTTTTTTCCACAATAAGGGTGTTTGATAAACAATATATAACCATTTTTTAACCCAAACTCAAATGTTGTTTCAATAGAATGTGTCTTGTTAACCAAACATATAACAAAATATACAGAAATTTTCTCGTTATCGGGTGGACGTATATAACCACTGATATAACTCAACATATAATCATTTTAATAACCAAAATAAAAATTCTTTTACAATACGAGTAGTTTTCAATTATATCGTTTGTTTTCTTCGCCTCTAACCTTATGCAAAGTGATGTTTACATTAGTTTGGTATGTAGCTGACCGATATGATAATTTGTTTCTATTGTTAACCCAAAAAAAAGTGTTGCACAATTTCATTACCGATAATTAGTAAAGATATTTTTAAATTATAATTTATAGTTCTTTCATAAATTTTTGGTCAACTAGTCAGAAAATTGGTGTGCATAACTATAAGCACGTACGTTAATATTTGAAATTTATTATAAGGAATATATAAAGTTAACTCGTTTAAATGCTTTAGATAGTAAATGAGTGTCATTAAGGCGTCTAATTAAAATTCCGGCATTTATTAAAATACTATAAAATAGATTAATAGGCTGAAAATATGAACAATAGAATATATAATTTAATTAAGTCGAGCGCGCAATTTGGAAAAACAAAATGTTTAGGCATTATGAGCCATTGAGATAGGCCAATCACGCTGAAGCGTCGATAAAGCATGTGTAAGTGTGGTCGCGCCAAAAAATGATATATAAAACATTGCTTTTAAACAAAAAGCCTAATCGCGCGTCACTCATACGTCATGTATGACCGCAAAATATTCATTAAATTTTCAGTTTGACAGGCGATTGTGCATGGTTACTGTTGTTTTTATTTGTATTATAGATATTTTTTTATTTTTGTATTATGCAATATATGTATATATACATATAGATACATATACACAGAGTGTATATATATGTATATCAGCATATAAATGTAATTAACACATACGACTAATTTTGTCAAACTAATTAAAAATGTAAAATCACTTAATTGTGAAAATGGATAGACGCATTTTAAATTTTAATTAACTGCTAGATAGCAAAAGCATACTACATAACGACATACAAATAAGTAAAAATGCCAACAATATGCAAATAAAAACACACGCATATATTTTGTGAGGTTCACAAAAGCAGCTAAATTAACTTATTTTAAGCTTATCGGCGTATTTAGATTTTTTGCTGTCAGCTTTAGTGCTGGAAGCTGAAGGGTTTTCCGGCTACATTGCTGGATTTGTAGATTTCAAAATACTGCATTTTCGCTATGGTTGTTTGGAAGTAAATTGCTGCAACAGCATCGTCAGTATTCACTCAATTTTATATGCTTCCCTATAGGACTTAGATTTATGCACTTACTGTACTCGTAGTTGTGTGACAAGAGCTTTTTTAATAATTTCATGACCTATAATCCCTTATCATGTGTTTTCTTAATAGTCATTAGTATTTATCGTAACGAGAACACGAAAATACA
The DNA here is from genome assembly GCF_023373825.1 of Bactrocera dorsalis. Classification (NCBI taxonomy): domain Eukaryota; kingdom Metazoa; phylum Arthropoda; class Insecta; order Diptera; family Tephritidae; genus Bactrocera; species Bactrocera dorsalis. The sequence goes on along the minus strand of NC_064303.1, from coordinate 19,237,156 downwards.
GTTCAGGTTGCCACAAGTTATGGTCTAAAATTCTAAAAGTTATATTTCAGTTAATTAATCGCACCTGCGGAATGGGATGAATACCGAAAGTTTAAGCGGGAAGCGAAACGCATTTGCAGACAAAAAAATAGAGAGGGCGAATCGAATCAATTACCGTGAGATAACCCTTTTTATTATCGCGCATAAGGTCTTATCGAACGTATTATGTGAAAGATAGAAGCCCACCTTCAACAAATTGGAAAATCCACAATCGACAGATTTTCTCCATGCGCCAAATCTCTGAGAACACCCGTGAAAAATTAGCGATACATACGTATACCACCCCTTCGTCGTTTTCAAATCTGCTTCTGAGACAGCACGAAAAGACCTGCCTTTAAGCCGCTATGTCTGAATTTGGTATCCCCGAAAAATTAATGCAGCTGTTTAAACTGACTTTGAGCAGTATCAAAAGCTCCATCAAGATCGGGAAGGACCTCTCTAAATAGTTCAATACCAAACTAGTTTGCAGACAAGGCGTTCATACACCGGGGTGAATGCCAGGACTCGGTGACGGAGTCTCTCTCCTACCACAAATTTCACAACGAATGTTCGCTCCTTTATATAGTCACTGTAGTAAATGCCACAAGAACCTACTCGTCTCAGTCTTTCTCCCGTCCAATGCATTTCTTGAATGCGGCCATGTCAGCCTTTACTTTTATGAGGACATTAACCAGCTGGGCACCGCCAACTTTCCAATAAGGGGACCGGTAATTCCAGGAGCATGCTTTAAATTGTAATCATTATGCGTTTGCAGTGGTTGTCACTGTCTCCCATCTGAGGTTGTTCTAGATGAGTCCATTTTTTTGAGACATATTTTACGTGTCCGGTCCTAAACCCAACCCACAATCCTGGGGAGCGATGTTTCGCCTTCTCATTGTAGCTCGCCTTCAAACGAATGTTTTTTTTGGGTACCCAGAGAATACTTGGTCTAAGGCCGGAATATAACAGCAAGTTCTATACCTTGGAACTGTAAATTTTAGAGAAAGTGATTAGCAAATAACTCATCGAAGTCCGCTGGGACATAATTCAATGTAGCTGAGAATATCACGGTGGGACCAAAGAGGTTCTCAAGAAGTGAAATGGTTTCAGAATTGTATTGAAAACCTTGAAGTGAAGCCTTTATGTTCTGAGGATACAGTGAAAGCTAAGATGAAGTTCGAAGAGGGATCTTAGAGAGCCTAGGCGGTGATATAAGTACGGAATTTTTATAGGAAATATTGATGTAAAACCATCCGAAGTCACCTAAATAGATCCAGATCCATCTAAAGCAACGTTGAGACTATAAAAAAGTAGTTAAATACAATAAAAGTAGAAAAATATATTTTGTGCTTATAATGAGTCACATTCTCAAAAAAAAAAAAATACTTAGTTGTTAAATAACTTAAGAATGTTCGCTTAGACATACTTATATCAATATAGCTCAGCTTGACCTTGAGGAATCTTAGAGTGCTTCAAATGGTTAAATGATTCCAACATTTTTTTGAAAACACTGAATCAAAGCTTGCAAGCCCAGATATTGAAAAGAAAGCTATTAATATAGCAGATAGCTTTTCTATATTTCTTGTGCTTGTTTAGGTTGGGTCATCTGTAGTCATCTAAATAAATGTACAAGTACTTAAAGAGAAGTAGCGAAACTGTATTCCATAAAAACTTGTATTTTGATTGCTCAGTTCTTCTGACAGTTATGGATATACTATATTAATCAAATAATGGTAGCTCCGAGAGATGAGTACCTTCTTTTCTCCAAAATTGAGGTCGAGAGCTCAAAACCTGAGGGAAGTGTAAATACAGGTTGACGAAAGCCCACATCTAAATCGATTTAACTCGTCACATTGGTGTTGTTTATATGTATATATAGACGTTTCCTTCTTGTTATCACAAAGTTCCTGTTAAAGTCAATATACCCCCTTCAGAGTACAAAAATTAATTGAAAGATGATAACTATTTTGTTGAGTGCCCGCAATCATAAATTCAAGAAGACAACAAAATCTGAAGTCTCCTCAAACTCAATTGTCTGTCCTACTGGGTTACGCAAACAAAACATCACTGTAGCTGGCCTCTGTGTGAAATTGATCTGTTGATGCGCTAAAACAAAAAGTCAATGTACGCAAATTCTCTATGCAAATATGCAAACACGTTAGGCAAACACAAAGCAGGCAACATTTTCACACATTAACGGTATAGGCATATATAAGCGCGCCTGGTGATATTTTTACAGCACACATATGCCACGCTTTTGCGCCTAAAAGCATGCTCATGGCGACGCGCAACTACCACTTTTTGCCAACATCCCTTCCGCTCTCTCTTCGTAAGTGTTAAGGACAGCTGAGTGGCATATATTCAGCGCTTATTAGTACGCTTAGCTCATCTTTGCTTTTAAATGTGAAAAATATAGTGTTGTTTGTTGAATTTAGTTCGGGGAGAGAGTTGTTATATGGTTTTTGAGATTAAATACTAGTTTTTGCAATATGGTAATACTGAAATATCTGTGAGTTTTTGGCTTAAAGTTATAGAAATTTATTTAATGTAGCTTTCCAAATTTTGTTCACTAACTTCGAGCTTTAAATTTGCAAATAGTAGATCGAATATTAGATTAGTGGTTCTGGATCCGTAAATCAAAACGATTTAATTTTGTCACCGTTAAGGATTGTTCCTAACACCTAAAAATAATCGGCCTTGCGTATATCGAAGCTGATTTGGTTGTCAGCCGTCTATAGAGACTGTACTGACTCTTCGAAGATGGGCACTAGAATCGGTCTGCTTGCTTTATTTGTCTTATCATTCCTAATAACCTACCACTCGTCTATTCCAGGAATCGATTTATTACAAGAGTTTTACGCATGGCTACGCATGGGCGGCCAAATGCTAACACCAGGTCCCCTTAGGATGTTCTTAGCGGGTATGAGCTTCAATTTGATGCTATTAAAGGCATCGCTACTTTTAGCAGCGCTACCCATTAAGAAGTCCGAGGTGGTCTGGTACGCGATTTTGAAGTTCCCGCAGCCTCTTAGGGTTTCCGAGGAGTCAAAATCCGGGTAGAGTCCCGCCGACTTTCCGAGTACGTATCATAGAACTAGACTCGAAAATCAGAAGTAGATCTCTAAACAACTCTCCAGAACGGTATTCGGCGAGGAGAGGACGTTTATGATGGACTCTTGAAGGCTGACAACGGCTAGATCCCTGAAATACCCAGCTGTTGAGTTCAGCTCGGCTTCCGTTGCCATAGAGGCTGGGTAGAGTCCAACCACTCGTTCTTGGAACAGTTCCTCTTCTGTGAGCTGCTTGCTTTACTCCTCCACTATTTACGTTATGTGCTTTATCTGTTCGACATCAACCGATGTGCAGCAGCCTGATTTTTTTGCCTTTATCTCGAGTACGAATCCCATCTGAAAACGGCTTTTACACAGTTGATTTTGAGATTTTTTACGCTTTTTCGTTGTACTTTAACTTTGACAGCCAGTATACTTTTATTGGTTCTCATGGTCGCCTTGGATGTGTATGGTTCCATATTTAGGTTTTGGGTATTTTGGCTGATACCCTTTGGTTTTGCTGTTGTCACTACTGGTGGACTTTGGCTGATACAACCAGTAGTACACTTTACTGTCTTCTGACTGCAGGTGTCACCATCAGATTCTGTTATAGAGATCTTATACGTTGCAATGCTGTAGTTGTCCTGGCCGAAGAGGTCATTGGAGGTCCGTTCGTTATCAGCTTTCAGCTTCAATTACCGATCGTTGACCAATTAGCCATCAGGGTACTTCTATACCTTGACTTAGGTTGGACTTATCGTTCCATCGATTGCGGTACATCAAATGATGTCTTTGTCCATATAGCAGGACGAAAATAATGAGGGACTTGTAGAGTTTGGTCTTCGTACGTCGAAAAAGAACTTGACTTCTCAATTGCCTGCTCACTCCAAAATAGAACCTGTTGAAAAGAGTTATCCTGCGTTGGATTTCGAGGCTGACATTGTTGTTGGTGATAATACTGGTTCCAAGGCAGACGAAATGATCTATGACTTCGAAGTTATGACTGTCGTTAGTGACATGGGGGCCTAGCCGCGAGTGCGGCGACTTTTGCTTCGCTTCCTTTTCCAGTCTTGTGAGTTGTAACAGCGCGGTTGTTGCGGCGAATCAAATAAATATCATCGGGGTACTCCATCAGCTGTACACTTTTATAGAAAATTGTACCTTCTCGATAAAGCTCTGCAGCTCGAACAAATTTCTCCAGCAGTAGATTGAAGAAGTTGCATGTTAGGGAGTCGCCTTGTCTGAAACCTCGAAGAAAAGGTGGCGCATGGTGAATATCTGGCGATCCTTAGCTGCGACTAAAGCTTTGAGTTGCGGCCAGATAAAGGCATAATTGAAATTGTCAATATCTAGCAATTGTCTAAGGTGTAGCAGATTTGCCCAAAGGAGCTGCACTTGAAATATGATGCCAAATTTCGGATTTACAAACTTTTACCCCGGCATTAGAACGCTCGACTTGAATTTGTTTGGCAAAATGAGTGTAAAAATTAGTTTTCAGTGATGAGAAAAAATTCCGATTTGCTTTGTACCTGGACGGATTGATTCAAAAATGTATGCGGATCTCTTTGAAAGCGAGCTTATATCAACTAATTGAGCCCGAAATACAACAGGATTGCAATCCTACCTACCTACCAACACCAACATTGTCACTTTTAAAATACTCATGTTCGTGGTAAAGTACTCTCCGAAACATTTCTTCAATAACTTCAATAATTCCCATTTGAACATCAAATATGTATTTCAAACAATCATTAAACCTATTATCTAAATGGACTGAGATTATTTAACTCTTTAGTATTAATTATATAAAGAGCTTCCAATAGCTGAAGTCGTGGCTGTAATATCAACAAAGCCATATGCAAATAAACTAGGGCGAGCAGCTGTTAAGAGAAGAGTCTACATGTAAACTAAATCTTATTACATTTCCAGCTCCCAACACTGACCCTTCATCAAGATATGCTACCACAGCCAACATTGTGTCCGAGCAGCCTTAAGTTTAGTTAATTATAGCTTTTGTGATGAAATGAGGGTCATTAGGTCAAAGGTTTATCAACAGTAAATGTCATGCTATGTTATTCAACGTCGACCGTCGAGCGTGTAGCCATGACATTGCCATTGCCGGCAGCATAATTATGGAATGCTGCGAAATTTTCGTCAGCTTAACTGTGTATGGCATACAGCGTGAGTTGGTAATGTATACGCAGTGGGGGTCCTGTTGTCAACTATAAAATATTCTAAGCAGCCTTGTAAGGTTTCATTAGAGCTGCGTTTGTGTGTTTGTGGTAGCAGTTTTGGCTCATTGGTTGACGTTTTGTATGCACAATGTGGTGGCGGCGATTATGCGTTGCGGCATAATACAAATTTATACATACATACATCAGCATTGTGCTTGCATAAGGGCGCTAATGTGCATAGAAGGGTAAACAAGTGCACATGCCTACATAGGAATGGAAATTTACATACATATATATTGATTTTAGTGTAAATTGTATATATAACAACGGAACACATATATATTCGTCAAATTTTAAACAATACTCACAGAAATATGCGGCATTATATGCGAATCAGAAATTATTTTCCAAATTAGTCGCTGGAGCAGTGTTAAACTAGTAAAAGAGATGTTATATAATATGTTGAGATCGATTAGAGATTATTATAGTGTGCCACACAAATTTAAGCGCTCCGCTTATTATTCTCGGCAAGGCTAGCTTGGGCTAGTGTGGGGGTCTGCAGGTGGCAAATAGCTGAACGGCCTTCAGATATGCATGTTAACTGCGAATATATCATGAGCAGTCCCCGATCAAAGCAGCAGAGATTGAAGATGTGACCTAAAAAGCTCTATTTGCCCAATGAAGTTTCTGTGATGGTGTTAATCGATACCCCCCATAAATAAATGTCACGTTACAATTCTTTAAAAACTTTCAAAATCCAGGCTACTTCTGAGTCGATGCAGCGCTGCCAGCACGATTTTCAAGCATTGAAAGCGTCACGGAAGACATTTTCGGGAATAGGCTAAGCCGTCTCAAAGCTCGAAAGATTGCCTCTTTGTCTAGGAATCATACTCAAAGCACCATAAGTATATCACCAGACGAAAGTCCGGTTAATGCAAGGAGGAAGGTAATGAAGAAGCACAAAACCTCGAAAAGTAAGAATTCGAAGAAGGAAGATGTCAAGTCACCATAGCCGTCGGGACCGGATGCTCTAGTTATTGCAAAAAATGGAAATTGTGAAATACTAAGAACGGTACAAAGGCGGGGAGCCTCACGCAGCTTGGCGCATATGTTTCCCTCATAAGAAAGACTGCTAAGGGAGCGATTCAGATTGAGCTAAGAAAAGCTCAAATAGGGGGTACATACGAATACCGAGATGAAATAGATATATTAAGAGACCAAGCCCAGATAAGAGGTTTGGCCCATGAGCTGACTGTCGAAATTCTCGATTTGGACGTAATCACAACGAAGGAGAATATAGTGAGGCCATCCGCACGCAAATCAAAGAGCTGAACCTCTACTGCGGTGTCCAAAAAAACATCGTTTCTCCGATTCCTTTTTCGATTAAGAAAAAGGCTTATTGTCGGAAGACACAAAGTATAGTTTCTTATATCACACATTCCAATTGGAATTGATTTAGACAGGTGGATTGGAATTTGAGCAACCTCTGCGACCTTTTTTACCCAGTCAAATCAAAAGGGATTTGTGAAGCTCCTAGGTTAATGGTTGTAATGTGTTCTCTCATGAGATTTAATTGCCAGAGAGCTTGACTCGTTCTTCTTGCTATTGCAGGGAAATCCAGACAGCTCAAATGGATCTGCGTTTTGGTCACAGAAAAGTGACATAGATCTAAAAAGCAGTACCCCAAATATGTGCAGAAGACACAACAGCCTGTAGTGACCTGTATAAGTGACCACCAGCTTAACGCTAATTTTTTTCTAGGAAGAGCGATTGGTTTTTTGAACTCTCCCAGAAACTGCCTCGCATGTCAAAGTCCAGGTATTTTTTGTCAGTGGCATTTTCAATTCACTTTTTCCTATTTCTGTATCTCCTCTAGTAAAGTGTAGAGGAATATTGCGAAGCACAGTTCCGGTCCAATCGGACTGGCTGCCGCAGCTTCTTTCGCCAGGACATCGGCTCAATTTCATTGAAGCTCCTTTGCCCAAATATTCGTAGTAGAAGCATAGTATTTCCCTGGTAACCCGGTTAAGCGTACTTAAGTTGGATTGAAATCGGAGTGCACCACACCTTGACAATCGAAGAAAACTGTCAACATAACCTTGATTTTTGATCTGCTTTGTCGAGGTTTTCTCGGCTTTGGCTCACCTGTGCCACGATATTCGTTCGATCGATGGTCTGTTACCGAATTATAAGATAGATAAAAGACTAATAGGCAGTAATAATATGTTTCATGACATCCTGGCAGTTGGAAAGCACTGTTCCACAGTCATTAACGCGACGCTGTTTTTCTGAAAAGAACTAAGTGATTTTGGAACCATTCCTGCTTTCACTTTTCTTTGGCCCCAAATAAACTTTCAAAGTGGTTTTTACCGATTCCTGGTTTTTCAAGATTCCAAAGTAGGAGGAGTTAGGAGCAAACATGTTTTGGGGGCATTGGTCCTGCACCAATGGCCTCTGTTTGTTTAAAATTGCAGGGCATCTAGATATTGGTTTTATTGTTTTATGTAGTCGCATTCTTAAGTTTTTTTTACTGGACCTACTGGTTTGGTAGCAACCTGAAACGTCTCTAGGAACTTGTTGCACAATTTCCAGAAAACATGCTTCACATGCTTCAGCTCTTTTGTGGCTCGATTGAGAAGTGTTTTGTCATTAAGATTTCTACAGATTGTCATCCATTCGAAGTCGTCTTTTCTCTCTGAGCTTCATCATTAACTCATTGTACCAGAGATGTCTGTAACTGCTTGTGGACACACTGTGTGGCCCTAGCTTCTGGCGTACTTATGCGGTAGCATTGTGTATGGATCTGATAAAGAAAATTTAAAATGTTTGTCCAATTTGCCAAGTGTTCTGGCGGGTTTATTCGTTGCAAGTATCGGCGTATTTACTTCAAGCACAACTGTGCTGTGATCAGATAGGAGATCCAAACAGGTGTTGGGCGTAAATATCTTGAAATATAACCTTTTTAAATAGCAAAATCAAGAACGTCTGGAGTTTTCATTAGGTCGGATGGCCAATAAGTTGGTTCACCAGCTGGAAGACACATTAAACATTTGTGCCAAATATAGTTCAAAAGTGATCCACCTTTGGTATTTATGAGCGATGAAACCCCAACAAGTGTTTTTAACATTATAGTCACCAGCAATGCATTTATTACCAAACTGGTTCACTTGCGATAGATAGTATCGCGGAGAAAAGTATAAGGCAACTATTGTTAAATTTCCAAAAGGTCTGGGCAGCATGATCATTGCTATCTGAACCCAATGATATTGTAAAGGTTTGAGTTCCGGTGTAAGAGATACTACTGCGGTTTTAAAAGAATTGCAGCTCCGCCTTTTGCATTGGTACTAGGGTGATTAAATGTTATACGATCATAGCATGCTATTTTAAAATATAAACCATCATTTAAATGAGTTTTGCTACAAGTAGCACATTGATATTGTTAGTTTTGGCATAGTGTCCGACTTCAGCCATGCTTTTCCATAGACAGTTGGCATTCCATAAGGTAATTTTAGGTCTTACTTCCATTGATTTATTGACGTCATGAGCTGACATAACATTTGAGTCAACTGAGCTGTCATCTACACTACCATTTACTGAGTAAGCACTTCCACTTTATTCAATATTGATTCCTCAGTAACGATTGACGAGGACATGGGTTGAGAAAAGTTACGTAATGGCACCTTGACTGGATGCAGTACATCGAGTTCCGTATTGATTACTGGACTGGTATCTTGTTCCTGTAATTTAAAAAAATCGTTGGCCTGTTTGCATGCATACTTTGTAGCCTTTTTAGGATGCAGTGTGTTCTTCTTTAAAGTGCGCCCAGCAGGCTGATATTTCTTTCGATTTGATGCAATCAGATGTTAGGTGATTTTTTGCACATGTAAAATACTTAAAAGGTTTGTTACAGAATCTCTGTATTACTATATGACTGGACTCTTCGAATCTATGACACTGGATTATATCATAAAATTTTCTTGGTAGTTTGAAATATTCAATTGCACGACAGAGCCTTTTGACATCGAAAATTTGTTTGTTGGGATGCTGGGCTCGAAGTCAATAAAAAATAATGACATTGGTGTTTTTGTTGTATAATTTTTGATGGAGTTGATGAACTATGTGTACTTGCTTGGCAAGCTTACCTTTGATGTATTCTAAAGGAGTTGTATAATGAAGACCCTTCAGCACATGTTATACGCGCGCTCCTCTTTCATTTGCTATGTGTTGAAGTCCATTTTAATATCAGTGAGTGTCCTTATTACTTTTCTATAACCATCACTATCGTTGAACATAAGTATTTTCCTTGCTATCTCTGACTGGCTTGTAGGAAATCGTATCTTGTCCTTCAATTCGAGTTTTAACATGTGCCCATAACTTACGTTATCCACAAAAATTGGTGGTGCTTTCAGTGCTTTATCGAACAGGCACATCAGTTGACGTTTCCATATTTATTAAAACATTGGGGGGTCCTGGTAGGAGAAGAACTTTTCAGCCCAGCAACTGCGTACTTAAGATACTAGCCGCTTGAGAAGTGGATTTTGTAAGGAATAAGTTTTTTCTTTTTGACTAATTATCCTCCTTCCTGCTGAGTCAGTGTCAGAGGTTTCTACATCTGAGTTCATTGGGGTTCTCCTTTTAACAGCCAGTTTCGGAGATATCTGTTACGTTTAGAGGATACTGTCAGCCATTTTGTTGGTAACTGCCAGGAGACTCAGGATCTGACATCAGGCAATACAAACACTAAGTAATGTAAGTAAGCACATACATACATACATACATATATCTTCCTATAGGTAGTTTAGTTTGAATGCTCTCATGTAATTATCTAACAATTCCATTCAAATTCTACGATTGCCCAATCGTTACAATTATCAATATGCAATACGAATACATTTCTATTTATTTGTTCATAGAGATTTCCAAATATGCATGGAATTGTATGCATTTACTATATAGTTGTACTAATTTTCCTCAGCACCCATTCATACTATTTAATAGCTACAACTCTGAGTTGCAACAATGTAATCTGTTTTATGTGTTTTTGGTATCCGGAATCGTGTTTCACTTGTAAATATTGTATTGTTAAGTGATTATAACTGCAAATATTGTAATTTTCAATGAACTGGTAGCTTCTGTAATTAGTTCAATATGTAGTTAGCGATTTCTGTTTATGAAAATGACTTTGTGCTCTCATATTTGTAAAGTTAAGAGTGCTGTTTGTGCTCATACAGGCGGTGTAAGCTTTTAGAAGTGTTTTAAAATAAGCCGTCTTTGTTTTGTGTTTCGCTGGCTCAAATATTTACTTCCTAACAAAAATGATTCTTATTCTTATCTAAATAATTGAAAGTTTAAATGAGCGATCGAGCCTAACTATAAACTGTCAGTCGTAGAAAACCAAACTAACTATAGAAGCTTAGCAACCTTTTCTCAACTTGAACTCTCACCTTCCATTACCCATTATTAAAAGTTTTGATACATGCACTAAGTAATTACTACTTGTCCCGTTCCATGGCGGGTGATTTTGGTAGTGTAAAATTCGCCTCAGTTGAAGCTTGTGCTCCTACGAAAAAAAAAATGTGATGGATCTGAACTTACATCAGTTCAAAAGTTGTCAATTCCAAAGATTCAAAATAAATTTCTGCTGCGATAATGACTGCATTTGCGCCTGTAAAGCTGATTACCAAGGATAGGTACCTCAGCCCGCTATCAGTAGAAAGGGAACGGGGCGGTGCTGTATGTTCTTCTGTATGTAACTGTCATCTAACTCTCGTTAAGGTGGTAAGGTTTAGATAAGTTGCATCGACGTCATTCAACGGTAGGTTCAGGAAACGTGCTGTTTCGGGGTCTGACCATTGGGAGAGAGGTGTCAGATGTGTAGGCATGCAAAGAGGTGCTTAAAGTCATGCGTGGACTCGTTGTATGCTGGAATATATTTGGTATATCTGAGTTCAATCTGGATAAGTAGGAGTTTACCCTGCTACAGTATCCAGAACGTAGCTGCAAAAGGTTCACTCTTGATTCTGGCGGCAATTCGAGCTCGTCGTCTGTAATGAGTGATGGTTTGACTCCAAGTATGCCATCCACTGAGAGGGAGTCGATGAAGGTGTTTTTGGCTCCACTGTGAATGGAAGTCAGTACATGTCTGAAGGTTGTTATGTACGAAGTCTGGTTGGCGTATTGCCTTATGTCATCGACGTAGTTAAGGAAAGACCTTTTGATGTTCCTAGGAGACTGTTGCGCTTCAAACTGGGGACTGCAGGGATGATTTCTACGAAAGCACCCCAAAAGAATTTGGACAATTTGGAGACGTGTTCATTGTGCTACTTAACTGGGAGCATATAGGCCTCTCTGTGTAGATGTTCGATAGGAGACATTAAGAGGTGCCCCTTATAGTGAGGAGTGCAGTGCTTTGGTAAGGGAAGCTTCCACGTCTGCGTTTTACGCATCCAACCGACCATATTGGTGCGGCGTAGCTAAGGATCGACCTGCGGATTGTCTTGCATGTTGGCCACAACGTTTATTTGGCTTTTCTTCATGTGCTGCCGGCTAGCGATTTGATGATTTTGTTCCTGCTCTGTACTTTGGCAATAATCGCGGTCGTGTTAGCAGGGAAGAAGCACAGTCTGTCGAGTGTCACTCTTAAAATCTTAGGGTGACTGTCGAAATTTTAACGCCATCGACTGAAATTTTAAGGAAAAGTCTGTACTTTTTCTTTCAGTTTGGAAATATGCTCGGTGTAGATTTAGTGGCGGAGAGTGTTGTTCCGTGCAGTGAGGAAGCGAGAAAGGTCGGAGAGATAGCCGTTTACATTTGAGCATATGCCACCGTTTCCTTTGCCCGACGTACGAGGTTTCCCTCTAGTAATTGAGGGAGTTTCGAGATGTAGAAGTTGAACGGTTCACTACCCAAGACAGCCGATTCTACGTTACTGGAATTGACCCGGATTTTAACTGGCCACGTGATGTTTTACTTCGTAGATCTAACCCCGTTTGGCTCGGTAAATTTTACAAGTGTGCGGATTGTAACACTTAGTAAGTCATAGCAATTTACGACCACAGACACGTTTTCTAATATTCTCAATTGATATTTTTTTCAAAAGAATTGCAAAAGTCGAATAATTGCAGCAATAAAGTGGCACTCAAACTGTCTCCATAAATTTGGCAAACTCTGCTTACAAGACGGAAGTGCGCAATTGACGTGTTTATTGGTGGACAGACAGTTGTTGTTGTTAATAATTTTTACAATGTGGCATGCAACAGTCAATACAAATATATTACGGTATATTTGTTGTTTGCAGACAGCAAATAATACCAATACGTAGACCAACATAGTTGTACTTTTATGTAAATGTACATATATGTATGTTTGGTTACTCCTGCGCACATGCATTATGCAAATTTGTTTTTGTATGCGTATACAGTAATTGAAAAATTGAAAATACACAAATCACACAATAACCGCAATGAAATTTTCATGGCATATTTTATTGAAATTTTACACAATTTTACTTCTGCAGCGTAGAATATATGTAGTAATTGCAATAGTTTGGTGTTGCTGTTCTGTTACAAGCATATTTTTGCGACTCAGTGTCAGTTACACTCTTCTTGTCCCACCTGTAACTGCTTCATTATTACCTTGCCGTTTTGGCTGCTTACCTGTCTGCCAAGGTATATAGATTTTTATAAGTATATTGTATGTATGTATATGTGCATATACAAGTATATGTATGTATGTACGTTCTACATTCCATCAGCACTGCCTTGCAGTGGAGTCTTCGGCAGCAGGACATTTGCATTGCATTAATTGAATTCAATTTGCCGTCGCCACATTTGACACGACTCAGTTAGGCAGTTAGTTAGTTTGTTGTGTGTCAGCAGCTTGTTGTTGTTGTTGTTGTTGTTGTTAGAATTGAATTTCTAGCAGACGACTAGCAGTGTTACTTAAAGCCAGCGGCAATTGCCTCTAACGTTGTTTGCTTGTTTGCAGCCGCACTTGACTGCTGCTATGGTAGCGACGAACGACAGATAGTCATACATATGAACACATACAAACACACATACGTATTGTACATGTACAAGTCTACATACATTTATTTCTTGGAGCCGTTGACTGTTTGATTACACAGAAGCTTGTAGTAGGAATAATCAGAAGTTGTTCGAAAATCGTCGGCTGAAACAAGTTAGAGGATAGTGATTTGGCAGATAACTTCCCCCCCCCCCCAATGTCAAGTAAAGACTCTTATACAGGTAAAATCCTATGATGAACATCCCATGTGTTGTATGACTACATACACTATATTCATCTAAATATATACAACTTTAAAGTGAGAATTAAGCAAAATACTAATTAAAATAACGCTGTTATTGATAATTGAAGTTTGAAAAGGAAACTCTTTTAAATGTACTTTGATAATAATATTTTTTCAATTTAAAAAATATCTATAATAATATAGCTGTATTTTTAGCTCTTCAGTTTTGTTTCAATATACTTTCGACATTCCTTTTATTTTTGAGAATTTCCCTCTTGGGATATTTTTCAAATTGAATTCTACATATTATTTTAACACTGAAAAATACAGTTTTTAGTCTGTTTACATCGTGATTTGAAAATAGCCCCATTCAAATTTTCCCTCATGGGATAATTTTTAAAATCCATTAAGTAGCTCTAACTCGATTAATACTTTAATGAAAATCTGATGAGTCGCAAACCGATTTGGAAAATTTCCTTGCTATTGAAAATTTACCTTCTTGAGAACATTTCAATTTTATTAATACTTGTGTTGTCTAATAAAATTTATAGATATTTGTGCATTAATTGAAACTCTTAAAAATTCACTACTTCAATATATAAAATATCACCCTTGTTTTGAGATTTTTGTTTTTTTTTTTTTTTTTTTTTTTTTTTTGTTTTTTTTTTTTTTTTTTTTTTTTTTTTTTTTTTTTTTTGGTTTTTTTTTTTTTTTTTTTTTTTTTTTTTTTTTTTTTTTTTTTTTTTTTTTTTTTTTTTTTTTTTTTTTTTTTTTTTTTTTTTTTTTTTTTTTTTTTTTTTTTTTTTTTTTTTTTTTTTTTTTTTTTTTTTTTTTTTTTTTTTTGTTTTTTTTTGTAATAATATAAAACTTTAATATTTTTGCTTTTTTTAGAATAATATATGAACTCAAAATAACTACTTGAATATATAAAATATATTGTACTTGCTTTTTAGTTGTTTTTAAACATTATTTCAAAATATCCCTTAAAAATTTCCCTTTTGGGATATTTTTAAATAGTCATTATGTAGCTCACTAAATTCGATTATACTTTATGAAATCTGATGAGGCAAAATTGATTTGGAAAAATGTCCTTGCTATTGAAAATATTGGTCTTAGAAAACCGAGTTCACATTTTGTACTCGTTTGTTACGTTTTTGAAGGGCTCTTTTTTTTACAAATACGTCCGCAATTAGGTATCAAAATTATGATCATAGATCATTTTCTTGGATACTGCTTTATTGAATAAATAATCCAAGTAGATTTACTTTTTTCAATAGCCCGTTTTTGACCGATCAGGCGTGAGTCATGTCAAGTTGTCACGTTATACAAGTAACGGGTGATTTTTTTGAGGTTAGGATTTTCATGCATTAGTATTTGACAGATCACGTGGGATTTCAGGACATAGGTGGTCAAAGAGAAAGATGCTCAGTCATGCTTTGCACATTTCATCATTGCATAGACTTACTAACGAGCAAACGCAACGTTGCAAATCATTGAATTTTATTACCGAAAATCAGTGTTTCCCCCGGTTTTCGAACGATGTGTTTGCGCGCGCGTGTTCGGGGGTTGTTTTGTCAGCGATGAGTGCTCATTTCTTCTGGTTGAAATGGATACGTAAATAAGGCACAAATTGCCGCATTTGGGGTGAAGAGGAGCAACCAACCATAAGACCGTTCAAGAACTGCCCCATGCATCCCGAAAACGCAACTTGTGTTTGGTGTCGTGGTTTGGTACCTGGTGGTGGTGGAATCATTGGGACCGTATTTTTTCAAAGATGGCTGTTGGACGGCAACGGTACGGTTGAATGGCGGATCGCTTATCGTTCGAATTGCCTAAACACACTTTTTGTTGCCAAATAATGGAAGAACTGAACTTGGTTGACATGTGGTTTCAAACAAGAAATGGCGCTACATGCCACACACACAGCTCGCGAATTCTATGGCCATTTTGAGGGAAAACTTCGGACAACAATGTGCATCATCAAGAAATGGACACCCGTAAAGTTGGCCACCAAGATCATGCGAATTTAAAAAAAAGCCTTTAGACTATTTTTGTGTGGGGCTGACGTCAAGTCCTAAAAGTCTAAAGAAATAAGCCCAAGCAACTATTTCCTCCATCTTTGGAAGACAACATTCATTATGAAGCTCTAATTCGAGAAATACTTTCGGCTGATTCCAGGCCGAAAATGCTGCGCAAAAAAATTGCCTTGCCAAATTGGACTTTTCCCGATATGGACCAAACAACAAATTTTACTCGCCGCGGGTCAACGTTTTGAAATGCGTCTTTATAATATACAAATGTAATTATGTCAATGAACCAATCTAACGTGTCATGAATGCAGAACCTTGGAATACGTTTCAAATTATAAATAATGCGATGAGATTTTGCAAATTTTTAAAAAGCGTTTTTTTTTTTTATCAAGCTTGAGTCATATCAAGTCTTAACGTTATCACCTATATTTGCTCAGGCATTGTTTAGTATTTCATCCATCGTGGAAAGATTTTAACGCCTGAACAATGTTTACAAATTCATTCAACTTTATTACGAAAAATTTATGTTTTTCGCGCGCTTATGTGTGCCGCTCAACTTATGGTCCACCCATAATCGCCTACTGAGCCCCCCCCATACTATTAGCTTCGACTAAACCATCACCTCTCTTGAGACCCAGCATTCATTATTTGGATAATATGTGACCGATTAGATGGCATCCAGTAAGCAGTGAAGAAATAGGTATGGAACGACTTAGAGCATTTTTACGTCGAGAATCTTAAATTGAAAGTGCCACAAAATATTAGCTTATGCAATCACTGAAGCTACTCGACTTTATGAGGCTCTTTGTGAAAGGTTCCCAGAAAATTCGACGTTTTCGAGCTAAAATTTTATTCAGCGATGAGGCCTAATTACCTGGCTCAATGGGTATGTAAACAAGAAAAAATGTCCCTACTTGGAACGATAGAATGCAATCAAAAGAGATTCAAGAGCTGTAATATTTCACATTCCGAGAAGAAACAAACGGTTTGGTGTGGTTTGTGAAGCACGAGGCAGTGGAATCTTCAGTCCCAACTAGACCATTTTCAGAAAAGACCACACAAACTTTATGCCGAGGAACATAACAGACAATAGCGACAGTTTAACGCCTCGATCGCGGCAATGATAAATCGCGATTATATTTGACATAGGTGAAAATTGAAGAACACGATGATCTCGGCGGACAATGTGCGTTTCAAGCACATTCTTCTACCAAACACACTTGCATCAATGAATATAAGTTTATTGAGAGCATCACTTCGGTTAGAGAAAGCTCATGAAAACTCACAAATGCAGTATATTCCAACGTTTTGGGCCGGGACGATTCGCCAACAAGATGGTGTGATATCACATCGTGTCATTACTTTTTTTCCACCTGGATGGGATCCACAGATTGGAGGAGCGTTGGGAGCCAAAGTGTATTAGGAGAGCCGATGTTCAGGGAGATTATAAATGTATAATAAAGTGTAGTTTTTGAATTCATAAAATTGTGTTTTTTCTACACTTATCAAACGGAGAATACTTATTGGAGCAATATCGGTTTTAGTGTAAGCTGAAACTAAACTTATCTTCTAATAATACTTAGACTATACACATATGGCCCACGCAAACATTATCACCTATTTTGAGTTTGCATAGTTTTTGAAATTTGCTGCCAATCACACCCCACTCTGTCGCACCGTTTGTGCAGCTGGTCGCACTGGAATTAAGTGTTTATAAATTTGCTGAATCACAGCTCGGAGTATTAGCTACAAAGAGTACAAAAGCGTTTTGCCAAAAAGTGAACGCTATAAAAAGTGATCAGCGATGGAATTCAAACGGAATAAAGTGATTGCTTCTTATATTTTAGCTGGAAAATCACAGCCACCAATTATTCGTGAGCTCAAACACCTTTATGTTGAATAAAGTTTTTGTTTGATCGCACCATCATTAGTTACAATGATATCGGTAAGCATAGCAATGGTAGTCACATGCCCCGCTTCAAAAGCCAGGAGGTGGTCATCAAAAAGACTGCACACGGTCACGTGAGATGGTTCTGAAAGTGAAAAAGCGGACTTGAGCTGAAATCCACGACGATCAAATGGTTAAAGAACTGAAAATATCCGACCGCAACGACGCATATGAAAAATGAGCTCAAGATCAAGCCTTACAAGTTCCAAAAGGCCCATGATCTCACACCGGAGCAGCAACAAGTAAGACTTGAGAAAGCGAAGCAGTTGCTATCGATTGGGCCGAAAGAGGTCAAATTTCGAACATTGTGTTCTTCTTTTTCGATGAGAAAAATTTTCCAATTGAGCAATTCGTAACCTCCTCAAAACGATAGGGTCTACTTGACCGACCGTTCATATCGAGAATCTAAGTCATCTCGGGCTGGGCCACCAGGAGGCAGCACTCGCCACAAATAATAGTTTGGGCCGCTGTCACCGCAGATGGTGGCGCTCTTCCAATTGTTTTCATCGAACCTGAGCCTGGCGTCAAAGTAAAAATGCGATATATCTATATCGCGAACGTGTTCTGGAAGCTGCTTTGAAGCCGTAAGCATACAAACATTTCGGTCGCAAACCATGGACGTTGCAACAAGACTCAGCCACGTCTCACAAAGCGCGAGTGAACCAAGATATGGCTGGAAAACAACGTTCCGAACTTCATTACGACCCACCCAAAGGCTCTCGCACTGCAACCGGATGCGACATTCCTATGGGTTATTTTCTCTGAGCCAATTTGAAAAGCAAGGTCCGACAGTTAAAAAATACACCAGTCTCGAGATGCTGAAGAAAGCCATTGTCCGTGAGTAGGACCCAAAATACCGAAAGTCGACATTCGGGCAGCTTGCGGTTCGTTTGCATGACAGTCTCAAGGCCATAGTTAAAGCAAAATGTGGTCATATTCGAGCACATAAGTGAATTGGTCTTGAAATTTTGAATATTTTCACACATTTTGTACTTTAAAATAAATAAAACTAATTTTTTCCAAACCGAATTTAGGGCTTCTTTAATTGGTTACACTTCGAGTGCCGTTTTCCACTGCTTCAAGGACCAGTTACTGTGCGTTTCGCCTATCTCCAAACGAGCAAGCCTCATTTTCTCGCGCTTAACCAATCGGTTTAGCTGCTGTGTTTCCGTGCAATCAAACCATACTTCTGCAATCTTCTTCGTACATTGCCACATTGTATTACTCCTCTAAGTTCCGTGTTATCTCTATGGAGTTTTTAATGCGATCTGTGAAAGAGATTCTCACGAATAGAACCATCCTGTTCGAGGAGAGGGCTTCCGCCTAGTCCCAGCACCGTACTGTAACGCTCTAAACGATCGTACTAGGTTCAGTTTTTTAGTAAATTGATTACTGTTGCGATACCTACATCCTCATTTTTCTCAGCTATCTTGCGAAATCAAATGGAGTTTAAAATTTTGTCATGGAGGAAGTAAGCGTGGTTGGTAGTTCGAGTGCAAGACATTTTGACTTTGTAACATAGAAATGTCAGTAGAAGCTTATAATAGATAGGATATTTATGGCCATACATTAATTTTGAAATCGGTTGGCGGGGGTTTTCTCCGAGATATATGATCTTCATCCAAAAAGTGAGCGGCAGCACATGCCTATCGTATCATTTTTCATATATTCTATCGCGGTTTTAGCAGTTTATATAAGTACCGTTGGTACGCTGGCGGTGGCATCATCCGATTGGCTTGGCGTGATATATATAAAAATACCATTAAACCTTGTAGAAAGTGGTACACATGCTCACTTGATATCAAACGTTCATTTTTTCATTTCAAAAATTATGTTTCTAAAAGCTTCAAAAAAATGAAGAATTTAAACATTTAGGTCAAATAAATTTTCGAATTGAAGTGAAAAAAATTCCTCGGAGGCAAAATTGTAAGGAAATTTTATGCTCTACAGGAGTCTCCATTGTAAAAAATGTTATCATAAATCAGTTCAAACAGGCATGCACTTTCAACACAAAATTACTATTTTCTGTACTGTCGTTAATTATTGGTTCACCCTATATATATGTACTATATCCCAACCTCATAATTATCTCATTCTCATACAAGCGCCTAAACCTTCAAATGTAATTAAGGCAATTTAAAGAGCACATCAATTCATAAAAACTAATACCGTGTATTTGTAATCGTTTCCCATTATTTTTCACACACTCACCGGATAATGAAAGTAAAAAATCTGCATATTTTTGCATGAATGGGCGTTTAGCTTTATTAAGAGAGATTATTGGGCAGGACACATACTGAGCAATCAATATCGGAACTCCACATGTCTGCAGCGATTTTTAGTTAAGCTTAATACATTATTAGGTAATTGAAGTTCATTCCTTTATTAATGAAAAAATAATGGGGAATTATTGGCAATTTTTTTGCGTCGGGATTCGGAAAAACATTTGTGGTAAATTTGGGTTTTTGTTGAAGAACAATATATATTTTTGAAATATACTCGTATAAGCTATTTTTTTGGTTCCAAGAATTAAAGTGTTGTTAGTTAACGATTAACAGATGTTTTCTTCACTGGATCAGAATAGTCAGAAGTCAGGGTCTTCGCCGTTTTTTCTGGGTGTTCAAATCTCGCGGACAAACTGTCACCCTTCCTGTGGTCTCTTGTATCTCACGAGCTTCTAAAGAAAATGTAAATAGCACCGAAATTGATACCCTATGCAGACGACATGTGTATTGAAATGGTCCAGTGGTGCCATTAAGGTTTGTAAAAAGATGTTGGGATCTATATGCGGCCTGGGCTCATGAATGATATTACACAGCGGTGACTTGACTACGCCAGTAGTAATTTACGGTACTTTGGTATGGTGTTCCGTTACCAGAAATTTCGCATCATAACCCGTTAAAGCGGATACAACGGCTTACACTTCTCTGCATAACAGGAGCGTAAAAAATTACTCCAACGGCTGCACTAGGAATGTTATTCTAGCTTTACGGCAAAATCAATTACAAGATTAGGGGCGTTAGATAGGAATTCTTCACAAGGACCTACAGGT